>NW_003852613.1:1255699-1273877 GCF_000181295.1 Otolemur garnettii
AAAAAAAAAAAAAAAAAAAAAAGAAAGAAGAAAAAAAATATGTTTTCTGAAACCTACAAGTAGTAAAAAATTTGATTAATGAGAACCAATAAAGATTATTGTGTTTTATAAAACTTAGAACTTACATTTCCGCAACAAATTTCAGTACATTTATATCCGATGTCAAATGCTCAGAAAGCAACGTAATTGGAACATGAAAGTATCAACAGTTCAAGTTCTTGCAATTCAACAATCAAACACACATCTCTGCTGAGTGATGCCCATGCAGTCTGTGGGTAAGATTCAGACCCTCAATCAATTCCCCACCTACTTATACACCTCCTTAAAGCGGGAAAACAAAGACTTCAACTTTTCTTTTTTTTTTTAAGAGGCAGAGTCTCACTTTATCGCCCTCAGTAGAGTGCCGTGGTGTCACACAGCTCACAGCAACCTCCAACTTCTGGGTTTAGGCGATTCTCTTGCCTCAGCCTCACAGTAGCTGGGACTACAGGCACCCGCCACAATGCCCGGCTATTTTGTTGTTGTTGTTGTTGTTTCAATTTGGCCGGGGCCAGGTTGGAACCCGCCACACTTGGTACATGGGGCCAGCACCCTACCCACTGAGCCACAGGCACTGCCCAACTTCAACATTTTTGTCTTTAAAAATTGTTTCTATTGCAGTGACTCATGCCTGTAATCCCTGCACTCTGGAGGCCAAAGTGGGCAGATCGCTTGAGCTCATGAGTTCTAGACCAGCCTGAGCAAAAATGAGATATTGTCTCTACTAAAAATAGAAAAACCGAGACAAAAGGATCGCTTGAGTCCAAGAGTTTGAGGTTGTTGTGAGCTATGATGCCACTGCACTCCATGGAAGGCGACAGCTTGACGCTCTGTCTCAAAAAAAAAAAACAACAACTCATTTCTGTTTTATTTTTCTATTGCACAGACTGGTGTTGAGGCTGTTACATCAAGTGCTGATACATGCTGCGACCTGAATGAACTCTGAAAAATACGCTGAAGAAAACAGCCAGTCACAAAATTCCACATGAGAAACACCAAGAACAGAGAATTCTGCAGGGACAGAGAGTGTTAGTGGTGGCCAGAGGCTGCAGCTAGAGAGAAACAAGAAATAACCAGTAGACAGATGGTCTGTATTATAACAGAAAAATGAACAAGTTAATTTTAAAGTGAAAATCAAATGGGCAGGACAAACCCTCCCTCCTCCACAGAAGGTGGTTAGATTTCCAACAACATGACAATAATACACTTGAGTCCCCAACCCCGGGAAGCCCGCCCAGAAGCTGAGGTGCAGAGGCACAGCAGAGAACACTGAGGCCTCGCTGGAGGCCTGGCCCTTCTGCTGGCTGGCACTTCTGCACCCAGAGGCTGCCTGGGTGGCCTTCAGCCAATGAGGAGCTTCCAAGTCTTGGCATCTGGCCAGGTAAAGCCTACCTCACAGGGGTTAAGTGTGCGAGTCTGGGTGAAGGCACTTGGAGGACTGCAGCAGGCAAGGATTCAGCACAGGAACTTGTTATTCATGCCAGGTGCTGCGCTGGTGGCTGAGGACAAGGAAACTGCCCAGCAGCATGACAGAGGCCCTTCACTCCAGGACAGATGGCAAGGGTTCCACCAAGTGTGTGAACAACTGTGACACAAGATGCTGACCACCAGGACCCAGAGAGCAGAACGCCTCCTACTGCACCCGGCCCTGGGAGTCAGGGAGGGCGTCCCAAAAATGACACCTGAGCCAGAGTAAGAGCTGACCAGGGGACAGCTGGTTCAGACAGAACAGGCATTTGCAAATGCTTTCATAGAGGGCAGCAAACTACAGCCCCACATTCCCCTCCCCCTTTACAAAACGTAAAATTACCCATTCAAAACCGTATGATTCCACAGCACGCAGTGCATGTACACGATTTTGCACAGACAGCACCTCTACGTAGTTCCAAAACATTCACCCCCCAAAAGAAACCCCTGTGCCCATTAAACTGTCTCCAGCGCGCTCTATTCACAGCCCTCGGCAACCACCCATCTGTTTGTTGTACAGATTTGCCTATTCTAATTATTTCATGTGAGATACGTGGCCTGAGGGCCTCACTTCTTTCTTGTGGTAAGGTTTCTGAGGTTTATCTGTGTTGTAGCACGTATCACTCCTTCACTCCCTTCCAGGGCTGAACAACATTCCACTGTGCGGACAGGCTACCATGTGTTTATCCACTCATCGGCTGATGAACATTTGGGTTCTTTCTACCTTTCGGCTATCTTGGATGGTGCTAAATTATGAACATCTATGTGAAAGTTCTTGTGCGGACACATTTTTATTTCTCTTGGGTAGGTTCCAGTTCCACTGCTAGGTAAAATGGTAATACTATGTTTAACTTTGTTTTATTTTAAGAGAGAGGGTCTCAGCTCTGCCCTCCCCCCCCCCGACTGGAGCACAATGGTGCAATCCTGGCTCACGACAGCCTCCAAGTCCTGGGCTCACGCAATCCTCCTGCCTTTGCCTCCTGAGTAGCTGGGACTAAAGGTGCCCACCATTACTCCTGGCTCATTTTTAAATTTCTTCTACAGATGGGGCCTCACTATGCTGTCCAGGTTGGTCTTGAATCCTGAGACTCAAGCAATCCTCCCATCTTGGCCTTCCAAATGGGTTTTTTTTTCTGGTTCCATAAGTAAAGAATTATTTTTTCCAAATCTGGAAAGTATTTATTGGTATTTTAATGGGGATTGCACTGAATCTGTAGATTGTTTTGGGTAAGATAGACGTTTTCACAATGTTGGCTCTTCCCAGCCTCGAGTATGGTATGTTCTCCCATTTGTTAACATCTTCTGCTATTTCTTTTCTTAGGGGTTATAGAGGTCTTTCACCTCTTTTGTCAGGTATATTCCTAGGTATTTCATTTTCTTTGAAACTACTGTGAAGGGAATTGTGTCCTTGATTAGCTTCTCATCTTGGTGGTTATTGGCATATACAAAGCCTTCTGATTTCTGGACATTGATTTTATATCCTGACACATTACTGTATTTTTTGATAACTTCCAGGAGTCTTGTGGTTGAGACTTTGGGGTTCTATAAGTACAAATTATATCATCAACAAAGAAGGAGGGTTTGAACTTCTCTGCCCCCATTTGGACACCCTTTATTTCCTTCTCTTGCCTGATTGTATTAGCTAGAACTTTCAGGACTATGTTGAATAATAGTGGTGACAGAGAACAGCCTTGACTGGTTCCAGTTCTAAGTGGAAAAGCTTTTGGTTTTACTCCATTCAATATAATATTAGCTGTGGGTTTGTTGTAGATGGCTTCAATCAGTTTAAGAAATGTGCAACCTATGCCTATTTTCTTCAGAGTTCTAGCTAGAAAAGGATGCTAGATTTTATTGAATGCTTTTTCTGAATCTATTGAGAGGATTGTATGGTCTTTGTTTTTGCTTCTGCTGATATGGTTAATTACGTTTATGGATTTGCATTCCTGGTATGAAACCTACTTGATCATGATGAGTGATTTTTTAAATGTGTAGCTATAATCTATTGGCTAGGATTTTTTTTTTTTTTTGCTTGTATGAAAGGTTTTTATTGGGTGGGGTGGGGGTGGTGGTGGTGGGGATGCTGCAAAGCAGCACCAAGGAGGAGAGAAAAGAGAAGAGAAAAGAGGAGAGGAAAGAGAGGAGAGGGAAGAGAGAGCTTGGCTAGGATTTTATTGAGAATTTTTCTATCTATATTCATTAGTGAAACTGGTCTGAAATTCTTCTTTTTAGTTGGGTCTTTTTCTGGTTTTGGTATCAAGATGATGTTTGCTTGATAGAACAAACATCATCTTGTTGGGGAAGATTCTTTCCTTCTCAATTTTTTGGAATAATTTCTGCAGTATGGGTCTAACTTCTTCTTTGAAGGTTTGATAGAATTCTGGTGTGAAGCCATCCGGACTGAAACTTTTTTTTGTTGGGAGATTTTTATTGTTTCTTTGAACTTAGTTCTTGAAATTGGTCTGTTTAAGAGATCGATTTCTTCTTGATTAAGTCTAGGGGGAGGGTGTGATTCCAGGTATTGATCCATTTCCTCCACATTGTCAAATTTCTGGGCATAGAGTTTCTTGTAGTACTCAGAGATGATCTTTTCTATCTTTGCGGCATCTGTTGTTATTTCCCCTTTATTGTTTCTGATTGAGGTTATTAGAGATTTTACTTTTCTGTTTCTAGTTAATCTGACCAAAGGTTTATTGATTTTATTTATTTTTTCAAAAAAACAACTTTTAGTTTCATTAATTTTCTGAATGATTCTTTTGTTTTCAATTTTATTCATCTCTGATTTAATTTTGGTTCTTTCTTTTCTTCTGCTGGGTTTGGGATTAAATTTGTTCTTCTTTTTCCAATTCCATAAGATGGTTCACAAGTTTGCTGATGTGTTCTCTTTCTGTTTTTCAAATGTAATGCAATGGGTGTACTGCTTTGGCTGTATCCCATAGGTTTTGGTAACTTGTGTTTTCATTGTTGTTATGTTCTAGAAATTTAATGATTTCCTCTTTTATCTCTTCCTGAACCCAACTGTCATATAGCATAAGGCTGTTTAATTTCCAAGTCTTTGTGTGGGGATGAATGTTTTTATTGGAGTTGAGTTTCACCTTTATTGCCCTGTGGTCTGAGAAGATATAAGGTGTAATTTCTATTCTTTTAATTTTTCTGAGGTTTAATTTTATCCTAGGATTAAGTTGGTTTTGGAGTAGGTACCACAAGCTGATGAGAAAAATGTATATTCTTTAGCTTTAGGATGGTATGTTTAGTATATGTCCATTAATCCCATTTGTTCTAGGGTCACAAAGTCCTTTATATCTTTGTTTAGTTTTAGTTTCTGTTTAGAGGATCTGTCCAGTTCTGTCAGAGGGGTATTAAAGTCCCCAACTATTATGGTGTTATGTTATGGGATATCATATTGCTCAGATTATTCAAGGTCTGTTTCATAAATTATTTGGAGCATTTAAATTGGGTAAATAAATATTTAAAATTGAAATGTCTTCTTGTTGTATTGTTCCTTTGACTGGTATAAAGTGTCCATCTCTGTCTTTTTTTTTTTTTTTTTTTAGAGACAGAGTCTCTCTTTATTGCCCTCAGTAGAGTGCTATGGCATCACAGCTCACAGCAACCTCCAACTCCTGGGCTTAGGCTATTCTCTTGCCCCAGCTTTCTGAGTAGCTGAGACTACAGGAGCCTGCCACAATGAACAGCTATTTTTTGTTGCAGTTTGTCTGAGGCTAGGTTCAAACCCACTACTCTTGGTATATGGGGCCGGCACCCTCCCCACTGAGTCACAGGTGCTGCCCCATCTTTGTCTTTCTTAACTTGTACCTGAGAATTAGTTTGCAATCCCTCCTTTCTTATTTCCATTTGCTTGAAATACTGTTTTCTGTCTCTTCACCCTGAGTGTTGATTTGTCCTTCAAGACTAGATGTGTCTCCTGGAGAGAGCATATGAATGGCTTGTGCTTTTTTATCCAATTAGCCAGCCTGTGCCTTTTCAGTGGTGAGTTCAGTCCATTGATACTTATTGAGAGAACTGATAAGTGTGGTGGAGTTCTATTCATATTATTTTGTGAAAATCCTTGTGTAATTTTATCCTTTGTGTCACTGTGGAAGCTAGTTTTGACCTCTAGCTTTTGAGTGTTAACTTTGCTGGTGGTCCATTGTGATGGTCAGCGCTGAGAATAGGTCTAAGTATTTCCTATAGATCTAGCCTTGTTGTGGTGAATATCCTCAATGTTTATATGTCCACAAAAGATTTGATTTCTCCATCCATTTTGAAGCTCAGTTTAGAAGGATATAGAATTCTGGGCTGAAAATGGTTTTGTTTAAGAACACTGAAGATGGATGACCATGCTCTTCTGGCTTGGAAGGTTTCAGTTGAAAAGTCTGCTGTCATCCTAATAGCTCTGTCTCTGTAGGTCAGTTGGTGCTTACTTCTAGCTGCTTGCAGAATTTTTTCTTTCATCTTGACTTTGGACAGGTTCATTACAAATGTGTCTTGGAGAGGCTGTGTGAATTGAGATGACCTGAGGTTCGATATCCACCTGAAAGGAGTGTGTTGGGGTCTTTAGTAAAACTTGGGAGGTTTTCCTTTATGATGGTCTCCAGTAGGGCTTCCATTCCTTTGGGACAATCTTCCTCCCCTTCAGGAATCTCTATCATTTGTATATTTCAATGCTCAATGGCGTTTCCTAGTTCTCTAAGTACCTGTTCTTCTTTCTCTCTCTTCTTTTCTGCCTCTTTAACTACTGGGTCAACTTGAAAACTTTATCCTCTAGCTCTGAGGTCCTTTCTTTTCCATGGTATAACCTATTTTTGATACTTTCTACTGCCTCTTTACATGCCCTGGTTATCTCTTTCATTTCCTTAAGCTCCACCATATCCTTTTTACATTCTACATATCTTTCATCTTCATCTAACTTTTGGTTGTGTCTTTCCATTTTCTTGTCCATTCCTTTTATTGTCTTTATCATCTATATTTTAAATTCCTTTTCTGTCAAGTCCATTTAATTCTTTTTAGGTGGAGTCTTCTACAGTAGCTGCCTCATGGTCCTATGGGGGAGTTGCTCTGTTTTAGTTTTTCATGGTTCCTGAATGTTTCTGTTGGTTCCTCCTCAGGTGTTCTTTTTTCTTGTTCACCTGCTTGTTCTCCTTTTTCCTTCTCGCTGCCTCCTTTGTTTTAAACAGAAGTCCTTGCTCTTGATAACAGTATGTTGCAATGTGTCTCCAGGACACCAGGTGCTGCTGTGGCTTTTTTAGGAGACAGAGAGCACAGCCAGTAACCTCTATGGTCCTTATTCCAAACTTAAGTTGCCTTCCGTGATCACTTGATTATTTCCTCAGCATTCAGATCCTGCCCGGTTGGGGTCTTAAAGGTCACAAGAATCCTTCAGGGGAAGGTCTCATAGTGCCCCCTGACTCCAGTTCCCATGGGGTGTGGGAGCCTCTCAGCCTATCCCAAGAGTGAAGTTGTGATCCTGGCAAGAGGAATTAAGACAGCCGTGCTTTAAGCCCCTGCTAAGACCTTCTCCCGACCTTCCCACAATGGCAGCCCCCAGCCACTGTGATCTTCTCAGCTTGTCTGCCTCACCAGTCACCACACCTATGGCATTCAAATCCACTCCAACCAGCATTCAAATCTGGTTGCTGTATACTGTTCAAGTCTATCCACTCTTCCAAGCTTGTCACTCAATACACAGCTTCCCCCAACTACTGAAGACTCTGGAAAAAAACATTCAATGTAATTACTGAAAAAGAAGGATTTACTTCTGCCATTTTGCTATTTGTTTTCTCTATATCATGTGAATTTTTATTTTTCAGCTCTTTGTGGCCTTCTGTTGTGTTAGACATCTTATAGTGTGTCATTTCAATTCCCTTGTTTCTTTTATTATTTTCTAAATGTTATTTTCTTACCTGGGGATTACAACTAACCTCTTAATTTATAAAAATATAATTTGAATGAATACCAATTTAATTTCAAGACTGTACAACAACTTCTCTTTGTAGCTCTGTTCCCTCACTGATCCTCTGTTACTACTGTATTCTAACCACTCTCATTTCTTCCCGTGGGTTTGACTTAACTGCCTCATGTCTTTTCATTTCCACCCAAAGAAATTTCCTTAGTATTTCTTGTAGGTAGGGCTGATAAAGTATAGGTGGTAGACGCAGTGGCTGCCTGCCTGAGCCTTGAGGCAAAGTGTAGGCCTGTTTACAATACTGAACAAAAGCTTTGACAATGATTAACACCCAGCTTCAATATAAGGTAGTTCTGCTTTATTTACCAGAAAAGCAGGCAACTATCAGAGCAGCCACCTTGGGGCAGCGGCTGGCAGACCTTCCACCTCCTTTTAATGCTAAGGGTCATGACCAAGGGTGGAGATGTAACACACAGAGACATGCAATGTATGAAGAAACGTGAACACTGGGTGAGTGGCTGCCAATAAAATTCCACCTCTACATGCTGTGACTTCAATGCTAGTGTCAAACCTTCTCTCTCTACCCTTTAAAGGTTCCCCAGCCCTTTGTTCAGAAAACCAGTGGTTGCTCCTTAACTAGCACCGTCTCCGCTTGGTTCGAGCAAAACACCCACTCAATAAAGTCTTGCCTGTATTAATTCTTTTTTTTGTAATGAACCAATTTCTCTTGACTTGAGGGTGAAGAATTGTGAGTTTGGTAACAGAACTGTAAGACACAAATTCTGTTTTTATTTTTGTAATGCTTTAATGAAAAATTGTATTTTTTGAAGGATTCTTTTGGTGGTTTTAGGATAAAGTTCCTATTTATTTTTCATTCAGCACTGTGAAGCATCTCACTGCCTTCTGAGGAGACTCAGGGAGTTTACTGAGGGTCTCTCACATCATCAGTTGCTTGTCACTGTGAATATGCATCTCACTGCCTTCCGAGGAGATATCAAGGGAGCTTGCTGAGGGTCTCTTTAAATATTGAGTTGCTTGTCACTGCTTTCAGGATTGTCCTTTGATAGTTTGGTCATACTACTGTCTAGGTGTGGATCTCTTTGAGATTCCTGGTTTTGCAGATTAATATTTTTCATTAAATTTGGAACGTTGGGGCCATTATTTCTTTACCTGTTCTTTCTGTGCCTTACCCTGGTTGAGCTTGTTGTACACAGTGGCCCATACTAGTCTGAGGCTGTTACTCTTTTAACCCTTCCTATATCTTTATTGATGTTACCTGTTTGTGAGAGATACTGCTCATATTTATCTTCAATTTGTTAGACATGGTTTCCATTAGTTCTCTGAACATACTTTAAACAGTTGATTTAAAGTCTTTAAATGTAACCTTGGGCCTGGTGCTGTGGCTCACAAGTGTAATTCTAGTACTTGCAAGGACTACTTAATATCAGAAGTTTGACACCAGCCTTCTCTACCAAAAATAGGAAAAATTAGCCAGGCATGGTGTGATGTCTATAATCCTAGCTAGTAGGGAGGCTCAGGCAGGAAGATCACTTGAACTTAGGAGTTTGAGGATGTTGTGAGCTATGATGATGCCACTATACTCTTGTTGGGGCAACAGAGCAAGACCCTTTCTCAAAAAAAAAAAAAAAAAAAGAAAGAAAGAAAGAAAAAGAAAAGTAACTCCAATGTCTGGGCCAACATTATGAAAAATATTCATAATCTTCACAACCAGCTTCCTCAGAAGTTTCAATTTATTGCTTTTATTTCCTTCCCTCCACCCCCACCCCATTATGGTTTGTATATGGTAGAATCTCTGTGAGTTGACCACCCAATGGACTGTAACAAACTGGTCAACATACAGATGTGATCAGCTTGAGGAGCTAGGCCTGCCGCGCTGGTATATTCATGTGGTGTGTGTCTGGTTTATTAAAATTAGTTCAACTTAAGGAGGTGATCAGTGTAGGATGGTAGTCAACTATGGAGGGTCTATTGTATTTCAGATGTCCAGTTTTCTACAAAAAATTACAAGATATGCAAAGAAACAAAGTATAGTAGAACTCCCTGAGTTGCCTGGGTGGTTGCCCTGCAGAGGTTCTACTATAATATAAAGTGGTAACTCGAGAAATCAGATACTCATCCCTGAACTTGTTGGCTGTTCTGTTTAGGAACTTTCCTTTATTAATTCTGTAATGTCTGTATTATTTAATATATGTGGTCACTGAAGTCTCTACTTGGTTAGTTTAGTGGCCAATTAATGATGTAAAGAGATCTAAATTAAAGATTTAATGATATTCCTTCAAATGCCTTGAGCCTCAGCCTTTGCTGCAAGGTTGTCTGTGTGTGTGGGCAGGCCTTCAATACTCAGGCAGAGAGGCTGTGTATGGGGTCAGGCCTTCCATACTCAGGCAAGCAGGTTAGAATCTGCCTCAGTCCTCTGCCCTCAGTTTCCTCATACAGAGCCTCCAGGTGAGTGGGAGGGGAGAGCTTGGGGCCTTGTGTTGGGGACCTAAAGCAGCCACACGTGAGCCTTTCCCTTCCCCTCCTCCTCTCCTTTGAAGACAAAGACACAAGGATCTGGTTAGGCTCACCTTCAAAGTTCACGCCAGAGGATCCTAACCCTCCTGGCAAGCTATGACATTTGCCCACCTCCTACAGCCCCATATGAAAGGGGTCTCCATCTGTCCAGGCCGTGGACACCACCTCTGCCCTGCCCAGCTGGATCACTTCTCCCCTGGCCTGAACATCTGCACTGCCATCTTGTCTGGGTGCCACCACTCCCTTCCACCTGCCCCTGTGCACGCATGATGGCTTTGCGGATTCCTAGAAGTATGCTCACACTTGTGAAGCCCCTTAAGAACACATCTCTCCACAGCTCTTCTACATAAGTTTTTGGTCAGCTTCTTGTTTGCCCCAACTGCTATCATCCCCTCAGGATAGCTGTGATGTTAAACAACTGCTGTGATGGTTCAATCACAAATGTCCCAAGGAACAGGCTGTTCACATTGAAGGAGCTCTGAGTCAAGTCAGGGAAAGACAAGGCCTTCGAATTACGACTTTAAAGTGGCTCAGCACCTGAAGTACAGTGGTTATGGTGCCAGCCACACACACCGAGGCTGGTGGGTTAGAACCCAACCCAGGGCCTGCTAAACGACAGTGACATCTGCAACAAAAAATAGCCGGGCATTGTGGTGGGCACCTGTAGTCCCAGCTACTTGGGAGGCTGAGGCAAGAGAATTGCTTAAGCCCAAGAGTTGGAGGTTGCTGTGAGCTGTGACGTCATGGCACTCTGCCAAGGGTGACATAGTGAGACTCTGTTTTATTATTAAATCATAGCTGTGTACATTAATGCAATCATGGGGTACAATGTGCTGGTTTTATATAAAATTTGAAATATTTTCATCAAACTGGTTAACATAGCCTTCATGGAATTTTCTTAGTTATTAAGACATCTATATTCTACACCTAATAAATTTCACATGTCCCACCACTTACCCTCCGTCTACCCATCCTACCCCCTCCTCTGTCCTTCCTCCCCACTTCTTCTTGAGCTATTAATTGGGTCATAGCTTTCAAGCTATAAATTGGTTTGATAGTAGGGCTGAGTAAATTGGATAGTTTTTCTTTCATTCTTTTTTTTTTCTTTTTTAGAGACAGAGTCTCACTTTATTGCCCTTGGTAGAGTGCCGTAGCATCACAGCTCACAGCAACCTGGGCTTAGGCAATTCTCAGCCTCCCGAGTAGCTGGGACTACAGGCACCTGCCATAACACCCTGCTATTTTTTGTTAGAGTTTGGCCAGGTTCAGGTTCAAACCCACCACCCTCGGTATACAGGGCTGGTATCCTACCCACTGAACCACAGGTGCTGCCTTTTTCTTCCATTCTTGAGATACTTTGCTAAGAAGAATATATTCCAGCTCCATCCATGTAAACACATAAGAGGTAAAGGCTCCATCTTTCTTTAAGGCTGCATAATATTCCATGGTGTACGTATACCACAATTTATTAATCCATTTGTGGGTTGATGGGCATTTGGGCTAGGTATATATCCAGAAGACCAAAAATCACATTAAAACAAAGATATTTGTACCAGAATGTTTATTGCAGCCCAATTCATAATTGCTAAATCATGAAAGAAACCCCTCCCCCCAAAAAGACTTTAAAGTGAGAGAATATATCTAGAAAAAGTAAGGTCTAAGAGAACACAGGTCTTCTCAAGGAGACCCCCAAGGACATAGCTGCAAGGTCCTCCCCGTGGTGACTGAGCTCCTAGGAATTTGTAGAAACTTAACTCCCTGGGACCTGGAAACACACTTCTGCTTCTATTTAAAAGCCAGAGGCAGCTTCTCCAGCTTGATTCAAACTGATCAATGAGAAAGGGACCCATGAGGGGGAACTTTTTGACTGAGGATAAAATGGAGAAGACTGAGCCAGTCGGGGCGCGTGGTTATTGTGAATTCTGTGTGGTGCTCTCCTGGCTGAAATTTAAAAAAAAACCCTCTTTTAATCTTGGTGTTGGGTGTTCCTTCTCCCCATTGGGCCTCGCCTTCCTGCAACAAAAGAACCTCCAAAGAGGCCAAACAGTGACATTCTTCTGGGCATAGTGCTTTTGGGAAACTCTAGGCCATTCTACTTCCTTCAGAGGCTGCTAGGTTGCTGAATTTCATCAAATTGACAAGTTCAGACTAGGCTATCACACAGATGGAGAGAGGCGGGAAGAGGCCAAGTTAAGAATGTCACAAACGTGTGTCCACCCAAGTAAGTAACTGAGGCAAAAGTCTCAATCAATGGAGATTTATTAAGCTGGTGTTAAGGACATACCCAGAAAAGAAAGGAACCAAACTGCAGACAGAGCTAAAGTTATTTTTTTCTGGAGGAGAATCTGGGAAGTTGATAGAATCAGGTGTACCTGCCCAAACAGACCTGCCCCGCCCAGGCAGGAACAGGTTCACGACCCACCCGGGAAGGGTCGGACCTGTGTCCTCCCCTAGGAAATAGGAATGCCACCAATTGGTGTGCTCCCTGACCCTTCAAATACCCATCTGTCACAACCCATGTGTGGAATTACTTGTTTGATTTTACCTCACTTGCATCCAGGTGGGAATAAAGACCACATGCTTTATACAGAACGGGGATTCCATTTTTCTTTGTTTCGCACCTTGGAATAATATCTCTTCTTTGGGTCTAAACCTTTCAGAAAGTTTCAGCATTTAAACATTAAAATTAAAAATTACAGAAAGAAAAAAGGCGAGGAACATTGGCAGTGAAACAGTGGCTCCGTTCTTGCGAGGCCTGGGGAAATCTACATTTCTCATAAGATAAAGTGAACGTCAGCATCAACTATGTAGATGGCCCTGGTAGGTGGAAGAATGTCAGAGTCTGGCTTGTCTCTGTTCTGTTATCTGTAAAGGTGAACTTGTAACTGATTATTACTGTGGAAAGAAACCAACTTTAGTTTTAGGCGTTAGGATTTGCACATCCTGGTTTATGGGAGGCCAGTAAAGAATTCCCTGAGCCAGGCACTGCCTGTGGCTCAGTGAGTAGGGCACTGGTCCCATATATGGAGGGTAGTGGGTTCAAACCTGGCCTTGGCCAAACTGCAACAAAAGTAGCCAGGCGTTGTGGCGGTTGCCTGTAGTCCCAGCTACTCAGGAGGCTGAGGCAAGAGAATTGCCTAAGCCCAGGCATTAGAGGTTGCTGTGAGCTGTGTGACACCACGGCATTCTACCAAGGGTGATAAAGTGATAAGTTTCTCTACAAAAATGATAAAAATAATAATAATAATAACAATTCCCTGAGCTAGCCATCTGTGTGGCTGGGTCCTCACGGTGCCAGAGGCCTTCACCTTCCCTTTTGCACAAGAATTTGGGGGGGAGGGAGATTTTTAGTTTTCTTTTTACATTTGTTATGTAGCAGCAATTTTCTGAGCTCTTGAAATATAGACAATTTTCTGAGAATCTGAAATCTAGTCAGTTGTCTCAGATAAGAGTTCTTCGGATGTTTGTGAGCCTGTGGTTAATTTCCAGAATTCTGAGAAAGTTGGTTTTGACAATGTTTAACCAGTTTTCTCATTGCTTTTATGAAGCAGATTTTCAAAGGTCTTTACTCCCCCAACCTCCCACTGACAGTAGGAAAATATTTTATTCATTTTGATGTTATCACGAATGAAATTTTTCTTTTTTTGAGACATAGCCTCATTCTCTCACCCTGGGTAGAGTGCCATGGCCTCAGCCTAGCTCAGAGCAACCTCGAATTTCTGGGCTCAAGCGATCCTCCTGCCTCAGCCTCCCAGGAGTTGGGACTAATGGTGCACGTGCACCTGGCTAATTTCTTCTATACTTGGTAGAGACAGAGCCGCTCTTCCTCAGACTGACCTCAAGAGATCCTCCCACCAGGTCTCCCAGAGGGCTGGGATAACAGGCATGAGCCCACATTCAGCCTGAATTGTTTTCTTAATTCTGTTTTTGGATTGTTCATTGCAAGTGTGTGGAAACACCAATGAAACCACCCTTATAGATTGATAAGGGGTACAAGGCAAGAACTAGAGTAAAAACCCCAAAACTTTGTGAAGGAGCAAGGTCAGCTAACATGATGATGATGGTGGCCAGCCACTGCCCTTACCTGCTTGATAATACAGTCACAATCCCCTGTTTGCCTCTATAACTACAACTCCAAAGGGAAAAGCTAGTAGTTGTAAAGATTCTTAACTTTCCTCTGTAGATGACATCACCTGTTTGGAACCTCTGGGCAGTTTTTGAGATAACGTACAGGTCCTGCCTTCCAGTGCATTGGCTGACCTACCCAGACCAAGGGACTGACTCAGCTGGTCATGGCCCCTACACCGAAGGAACTGCATCCCCGTGGATCAACTGATCAACTGACCCCCCCTCCCTGCAAGTCAGTGGCCCATGACAAGGGACTGATGATTCCGCCTGAAACCAGGCAATTAGCAGACCCTGATTGCCTGGTCCTCTGCTTAGGTCTTTAAAAGCCCCATCTCCCCCAGTCTTAAGAAGGTGAACTTGAGAAATTCCTCTTGTCTCTCCCTTAATGCTATGTGGATAAACTCTCCTCTGCTGTGAACCCTTCACCTCTGGTGAAAGGCACCAAAACAGCACTCTGACTGGATTTCCAGGACATCTGCTCCCCCACTCCTCAGCCCTAGTGTCTCAGTGCTGTGGGATAAACTCTCCTCTGCTGGGGCCTGAGCCTCTGGTACTGGCTGGCTGGCAACAAAACTGACATTTGCATATTTATCTTGTATTCTGGAACCGCCCTGAGCTTGACTATCAGTTTTAATAATTCTTTACTGGATTCTCTAGGATATCAATACACAAGATCATGTCTTCGGCAAACAGAGATGGTTTTAATTCTTCCATTCAAATCTAGATGCATTTTATATCATTTTCTTGCCTAACTTTCCTGGCCAGAACCTCTAATCCAATGTTAAAATGCAGAAGCAGAAGCAAAAGCAGACACCCTGTCTTGTTCCTGACCTTGGGTAAAGCTTTCTCTCTCTTGCCTTTCAGATGTCAGCTGTGTCTTATAGAAGCCCTTCACTAGGGTGGGTCAGCCCAGCCCAAGACTCAGATGTCAGCTGTGTGTTGAGACTCAGATGTCAGCTGTGAGTTGAGACTCAGATGTCAGCTGTGAGTTGTAGAAACCCTTTACCAGGACAGTCAGCCTAAGTCTTGGCTCCCTAGACAACACAGTGCCACTGCCTCCAGCTAACTCACATATGCCTCATTCCTCTTGGGGATGCAGAGAAGAGACCCTGAAGTGTAAAGTTCTCCTTGCCCTCTGCTTATTCTTCACCTTTCTCACACCTGTCTCAACTCCAGAGCAGACTGCAGGGCTGGCTCCCATCTGTGCCTGTAGCCTTGTGGCCTCCAGTCTTCATGCTTCTCTGCCCTCAAATCACGGCCCACATTATTTCCTTTCCACAATGCTGCTAAAAAGGAAAATTAACCACATCATTCTAACTTAAAACCTGTTACAGAATTCCCATCGCTTGCGAGACAGAGCATCACCTCAGTCTGCCCCCAGCCAGATGCTAGCTCCGTCCCTCTAGTGCCTCTCATGCTTACCTTACCAAGTACACCTCCAGAGCGAGCCATTCCCAGGCCTTTGCATACACAGTTTCTTCCAGAGCAAACCTTTACAGCTAATAAAATGCAGCTTAGCTCCCCCTGGCTGAAGACTCTCACAGCCCTCACCGCACTCTTTTCAAGTATCAGACAGCTCTTTAATTACTAGTATTCTGCAGACATACCTTCCCACCAGGCTGTGGAAAGGCTCCTCGATGTTCATGACTGACTAATAAAGACCCACATCCCAAGTGCCAAACATCTGGTAGTCCTGAAGTACCTGCTGACTCAATCAGCTATCCAGGAATGGAAAATGGGAGGAAAAGACATTATTTTCATTATAAAAGAAAATGAGTTAGTAACATTCCTTCAAGTCCTTAAACTAGAGTCTAAATTATACTTCTTAGAATTCTGTAGGTTCCAAGTTGCTCTACAAAATTCAATTCACTTCTCAAACCTGTACCAGAAATATCTATAGAATGAACACCAGTAACCTGTGGGAACACAGTAGTCAGTGAGCCAAAAGAATTAAAGCTACTTGATCCGGGCTTGGTGCCCATAGCATAGTGGTTATGGTGCCAGCCACATATACCCAGGCTGGCAGGTTGGCAGGTTCAAACCCAGTCCAGGACAGCTAAACAACAATGACAACTGTAACAAAAACTAGGCAGGAGCCTGTAGTTCCAGCTACTTGGGAGGCTGAGGCAAGAGAATCGCTTAAACCCAAGAGTTTGAGGTTGCTGTGAGCTATGACGCCACAGCAGGGTGACATACTGAGACTCTGTCTCAAAATAAATAAATAAAATTACTTGATCCGAAGTTCCTGTTTTGTGGTAATCTCGGTTCCTTTCAGTTCTGGGCCTACTTCTTTTTTTTTAATATCTCAGTTGTATTTTTATAACTCCCCAATTTATTAAGAGAATAATCTTTTCTGACACATCCATATGAATTTGAGATTATCTTAAAATACACAGAAATTACCTGTATTTGCCTAAAAATTAAATGCTGTTAACATACCAATATTTAAGCATGCCAGTATCACAGAACTTTTCTCAGCATTATATTATTTTATATTATTTTTATATTATTATTATATTATTTTTTCCCAACTAAGCCCATTTATATTCAACATCTAGGTTACACATGCATCAAAAAAAGACAGACAAGCTCCTCAAGTGACCATAGATAAACCAGCATACAAGTATCCTCCTTTCAGGATATAATTAAGCTTGCAGGAGCAAAGTAGTTCAAAAGGGAGCAAATGATCCAACCTCCTCAGGGAATACACTAGACAAAAGTCCAGTATTAAAGGTGCTAAAGACGGATTCCACAAATCTTTTAAATATACAAGTGTGCACTACGTGTATAATTAAAACATTAATGATGTGTGTGCGAATTAAAACATTTCTAATCTACACTTTTAATTCCCTTGGAGGGAGCTACTGTCATTAATTATTCGGTGTGTGTGAATTAAAACATTTCTAATGTACACTTTGAGTCCCTTGGAGGGAGCTACTTTCACTCAATAGAACACTCTGGGGCAGAAAGACAAAGAGGTGGCCCAGGAGAGCAGAGGGCACTGTCCATCCAGCTATCCACATCAACTTACTCAAGAGGTAGACTAGGTTATCCAAGTCTCCAGAGGCTTAGGTGATGACCTGGGCTGTCACATGAGGTTTGATATTGTGTTTTACTTGGTTCTATATCCTGTTTGCTCCACTAATTTTGTAATTGGGGCAAAGTGAGGGGTTCAAGTAATCCACAAATACTTGCTATACCCCATAAACTGTCGGAATCAAAGATTTTTATTTATTCTTCTGCCAAACACAACTGATTTCATTCTGCAATTATTTTTGAAGGTAAGAGATGAATCAACTGAAGAAAGAGCTGGGGCTACGGAGTGTCACTGCACCTGAGCCCCCAGTCTGACACAGGCAGAGCCTTGGGGGTCCAGGTGCTATCAGCTGCAGCCATGCAGACCCAGCCTCAGTGGGCCTTCTACCTGACACATTGCTGGTACACCGTCTCCAAGTCGGAGTCATTCCCATAGTAGGGATCTTCAATGATAAATGGCTTTTGGGGATCCTAACTCCCAAGTAGTTCAATTTTAGCTTTGCAGTTTTTAACTTGATTACTTTTTCTATTCAAATCTCTCAGATTGCTTTCATCCATACACAGTATATAATCAAATGTGACGAAGTCTTCTTTCATAATCTGTCTTGCTTTATGGGCTATGAGAATGCCATGATTTCACAGGCAGCTCACAGCTCTGGAGTCTGGGGCCCAGCCCATGTTCCAGTCAGAAATAGCACCACTGTCAATGACCCACCTGATGTCACCGTGCTGTCTATCCTCCAATTCTCTGAAACATTTTGATCAGTTACAAGTTTCCTGAAAACAGCTTCTGCAATGGGTGACTGACAAATGTTACCTAGACACACGAACGGCACCGACTTGGGTACCACCTCCGCATCTTCCCACGCACCTCTGGGCCTACTTCTTCTGCCGGCCTTACAGCTGCGCACCGGCCTTACAGCTGCGCCCCGGCCTTACAGCTGCGCCCCAGCCTTACATCTGTGCACTGGCCTTGCAGCTGCGCTCCAGCCTTTCAGCTGCTCCCTGGCCTTACAGCTGCGCCCCAGCCTTACATCTGTGCACTGGCCTTGCAGCTGCACCCCAGCCTTG
>NW_003852613.1:1275962-1285116 GCF_000181295.1 Otolemur garnettii
GCCTTACAGCTGCACCCTGGCCTTACAGCTGTGTTCCAGCCTTGCAGCTGCGTTCCAGCTTTGCAGCTGCACCCCGGCCTTACAGCTGCGCTCCAGCCTTGCAGCTGCGCCCCTGCCTTACAGCTGCACCCTGGCCTTACAGCTGCGTTCCAGCCTTGCAGCTGCATTCCAGCCTTGTAGCTATGCCCTGGCCTTGCAGCTGTACCCGGGCCTTACAGCTGCACCCTGGCCTTACAGCTGCACCCTGGCCTTGCAGCTGCACCCCAGCCTTACAGCTGCACACCACCCTCAATGACTCGCCCTTTTCACTCCACCATCAGGCCTCTGAGTCACATGAGACCAGCCCCAATGGCACAAGGCTCACCTGCGCCGAGAGGCCCATGAGCAGCAGCCACTTGTGGCTCTCGTCAGTCCGGTAGTTGACCACCTGGCACCCGGCCAGGCTGGCGTGTCTCTCAAACATCTTCACGGGCTGGGCGTCGCCCTCCATGCTCCAGTGGTAGGCTGTGGTCTCAGTCACCAAGGCCACCGTGTGCACAGAAACCCACTTCCAGAAAACCACCTCTTCTGCCATGGTGTAAGCCTTCACCTTGTTCTTCATTTCAATATTGAAGATCTGAAGTGTCTTCCCAGCTAGAAAAAGATAAATTAAAAATCTGAAGGACTAATTCTTTTTTTTTTTAGACAGAGTCTCATTATGTTGCCCCAGTGCTATAGAGTGCTGTGACGTCACAGCTCACAGCAACCTCAAACTCATGGGCTTAAGCGATTCTCTTGCCTCAGCCTCCCGAGTAGCTGGGACTACAGGTGTCTGCCATAATGCCTGGCTATTTTTTGGTTATAGTTGTCATTGTTGTTAAGCAGGCCTGGGCCAGGCTCGAACCTGCCAGACTTGGTGTATGTGGCTAGTGCCCTATTCACTGAGCTACATACACCAAGCCTGAAGGACTAATTCTTTTTTTGGTTTTCTTTAAGAGGCAGAGTCTCACTTTATCACCCTTGGTAGAGTGCCATGGTGTCACACAGTGCACAGCAACCTCTAACTCCTAGGCTTAGGCGATTCTCTTGCCTCACCCTCCCGAGTAGCTGGGACTACAGGTCCCCACCACAATTCCTGGCTATTTTTTTGTTGCTGTTTGGGTGGGGCTGGGCTTGAACCCACCACTCTTGGTATATGGGGCCAGCCCCCTACTCACTGAGCCACAGGCACCACCCAGGACTAATTCTTAATCTCTTAATTCTAAATCCTTCTAATTTTACATTAAGTTATACTACTTAAAGCTAATCCGATTAACAGGAGAAAGAGCTGCTTGAGTAATAACTAACCACACTCTAATGCCTACCCTGAGAGAAGTCTCACACACATTAGACTCCTCTTCAGAAGAATGTAAAAATGTGTGAATATTTATAGAATGGGTGAATAACAATCAGAAATTAGTTCTTCTCGGGTGGCGCCTGTGGCTCAGTGAGTAGGGCACTGGCCTCATATACTGAGGGCAGTGGGTTTGAACCTGGCCCTGGCCAAACTGCAACAAAAAAATAGCCAGGCATTGTGGCTATTTAAAAAAAAGGAAGAAAGAAAGAAAGAAAGAAAGAAATTAGTTCTTCTCATTTTAAAATATTTTTCTGGATAAGTCAGCAAAAACACATGACATACTATCTTTGAGTGATATCTCCAACTTTCTTTCTTTTTTTCTTTTTTTTTAGAGACAGAGTTTCACTTTATTGCCCTGGGTAGAGTG
This sequence comes from Otolemur garnettii, assembly GCF_000181295.1. Taxonomy (NCBI): domain Eukaryota; kingdom Metazoa; phylum Chordata; class Mammalia; order Primates; family Galagidae; genus Otolemur; species Otolemur garnettii. The sequence continues at coordinate 1,277,705 of NW_003852613.1, forward strand.
CCATGGCATCACAGCTCACAGTAACCTCCAGCTCTTGGGCTTAGGTGATTCTCTTGCCTCACCCTCCTGAGTAGCTGGGACTACAGGCGCCTGCCACAACGCCCGGCTATTTTTTTGTTGCAGTTTGGCCAGGGCCAGGTTCAAACCTGCTGCTCTCAGTATATGGGGCTGGCACCCTGCCTACTGAGCAACAGGTGCCTCCTGATGTCTTCAACTTTCAAGAGAGAACACAACCTTCCCTTCACGCTAAACCAACTTGTCCATTTAACAGGGTCACTTTGTTTTAAATCCTGGATCTGCAATGTTAGACTTACTCTATATTAGCATCCATTACAGCAGACACTAGCTATACGTGGCCACTATGCATTTAAAATATATCAAAGAAGACATTTTAGAAAATGAAGTTTTATATTTATCTTTTATATTTATATTAACTTTTATATTTATATAATAATTAACTTTAATTAATTTAAATTTAAACAGCACCACATGGCTAATATTCAACAGCACAATTCTAGACAAAAGGCTTTGGCATTCATCTCCTGGCAAGAGACCCATATTATTTCCACCAGTAGCAAGAAGCTGAGTTCTGATTTTGGAATCTGTGCAAAATGTAGAGCTAACGTGGAACGTTAACACATTTCTTCTAACTAAGAGAACAAGGCAAAGTTTACTTTGCTGACACTTCTTGTTGGCACTAGACTGGAGAACACATCCATTGTGATAAGGCAAGAAGAGTAAAAGGCAAAAAGATCAATAAAAGAAGTAAACCTGTCCTCATTCATAGACTACATAATTATCTACAAAGAACATCCTAAGAAATCTACACATCTACGAAGAACTCTTAGAACTAACAGGTGAACAGAGCGATGCTGCAGGAGGCAGATTCACTACGCAAATAATTTCAAGACGACAGCAGCAGAGAATTTGGAAATGAAATATAAAAAAGGGTTTATACCACCACCAGAAACAACATTTAGGAATAAACTTACAAAGGGTAAGGGTGGCTCTACAATAAACTAGACAACACGCCTAAAGGAAATTAAAGGCCCAGACAGAAGAAGGGGTGTACCATGTTCATGGATCAGCACCCTACAGATGTCATTCTCCCCCCGACTGACTCACAGGTTCAATGGAATCCCAATCAAAACTTTAGTATTTTTTTTTATTGTGTTTGTAGAAAATAAATTGATACTAAAATGAATATGGAAATGCAAAGGACAGAGAATGCCCATAACAAATTTAGAAAACAGTAAAGTTAGTATGTGACCTGAAGACCTCACAAATAGGGTGACCAGATTTTAACATTTGTAAAGCAGGACAACATGGCCGGGGGTGGGGCAGGGGCCGGGCGGAGGTGGGGTGGGGACAGGGCAGTGTAGGGGACGGGGCAGGGCAGGGCATAACAACAATGCAAACTTTGATAAGCAGTTCTTGATAATCACTTCTCAACAATTATTTGTTATTATTACAGTTTAATATTATAAAATTAACAAAAATAATATAAAACTCATATTCTGGCAAAACAGCCACATGGCAGCCGAAAACCATATATTCCCTTCCTGTTCTCCTGCCCGTTAGTGCATTCTTTCCAAAAATCAGGACTTTTTAAAAATGCCGTGGGACACGGGACAAATTGTTAAAAAGTGGGACATCTGGTAACCCTACTCATAAAGCTCTTAACAGAATCCATGTTATTGCCACAAGGACAGACATACAGATCAATAAACAGAAGAGACTTCAGACATAGCTACATGAACTTATGATCCAATGATTTGGCAAAAGTACCCCCCCAAACTCAATAGGCCCAGGCACGTGTTCTACAAAAATAAAAAAAAGAACTGTCCTAAAATTCATATAGAATCTTAAGAGGACTTCAAACAGCCAAAACAATCTTGAAAAAGATGAACAAAATCGTAGATATCATACTTCCTAATTTTAAAACTTACTATATGAAGATACAGTAAGCAAAATAGTATGTTAATAGCACATGGCATACAGGTCAACGGAACAGAACAGAGAACCCACAAGTAAACTCCCACACATATAGTCAAATGGTTTTTGATGAGGATGTCACTACTTTTTTTTGAGACAGAGTCTCGCTATGTCGCCCTCAGTGGAGTGCTATGACATCACAACTCACAACAACCTCAAACTCTTGGGCTTAAGTGATTCTCTTGCCTCAGCATCCCAGTAGCTGGGACTACAGGCACTCACCACCATGCCCAGCTATTTTTTTGTTGGAGTCATCATTGTTGTTTAGCTGGGTTCAAACCTGCCAGCCTCTCTTGATGTATTTGGCTGGTGCCCTACCCACTGAGCTCTAGGCGCAGAGCCGACATCATGACTATTTATTTTTTTGAGACAGAGTTTCACACCCTCAGTACAGTGCTTTGAAGTCACAGCTCACAGCAACCTCCAACTCCTTGGGCTTAGGTGATTCTCTTGCCTTAGCCTCCCAAGTAGCTGGGGCGCCCACTACAATGCCTCGCTATTTTTTTGTTGCAGTTAGGCTGGAGGTGGGTTTGAACCCATCACCCTCGGTGTGTGGGGCCAGCGCCCTACTCCCTGAGCCACAGGCACCGCCCCATCACAACTCTTTAATGGAGGAAATGAGTACTCTTCAATAAATGATGTCGGGAACTGGGCTGTAACCTGCAGTAGAATGAAAGTGGATCCTTACCTTACACCATACACAAAGATCAACTCAAAATGGACTAAAGACTTAAACATAAAAACTAAAATTATAAAACTCTGGCTCAGAACCTGTAGCTCAAGTGGCTAAGCCACCAGCCACATACACCAGAGCTGATGGGTTTGAATCCAGCCTGGGCCCGCCAAACAAAAATTACAACCAAAATCGCCAGGCGTTGTGGTAGGCTCTCGCAGTCCCAGCTACTTGGGAGGCGAGGCAAGAGGATCACCAAGAGTTTGAGGTTGCTGTGAGCAGTGATGCTACAGCACTCTACTCAGGGCAACAGCTTGAGGCTGTCTCAAAAAAAAAAAAAAAAAAAAAGAAAGAAAAAAAAACCTCTTAGAAGACAACAAGGGAAAGCTTCATGTCATTGGATTTGGCATTTTTAAAATATGACAACAAAAGCATAGGCAACTGAAGCAAAAACAAACATTGTGCATTAAGGGACACAAAAGAGTGGGAAGGCGGGTCGCACAGCGGGAGGAGCTCAGGAACGCCTCACGCCACTGCACCTGTCGCCTGCACTTTTCACAGATTACAGACTGAAGGTTTATGGGGGCCCAGCATTGACCAAGTCTATCAGCATCATTTTTCCAGCAGCACATGTTCCTATCTGTCTCTGAGTGACATTCTGTTAATTCTTACAATATTTTCATTACATCTGCTACTCTTACTTGTGATCACTGATGTTTCTGTTACTACTGTAATTGTTTTAGGGGGCCACAACCACCCTCTTATAGACAGTGAACATAACGGATAAATGTTGCATGGGTGATCTGCTGGGAGAATGGGGACCCAAGATCCCCTTCTTGGCAAAGGAAAGCACCTCCAGAAAAAGAGGAAAACTAAAAAGTAAGCTGAATGAGTTGGAACAAAGAAAAGTCAGCTAGTTTACATTTAAGCTAGCCATTGCTACCAAGCTTCTTGCCTTTTCTGAAATTCTAGCCTGTTAGGGATATAGTTTACAAACACCCTGCTGGGTCTGTGAGCACTCTGAGGAGAATAATGGTCATATAAGAGGCTATGACAATGTCCTAGAAAAGATACATCTTCTAGGTTGTTTCCTGCCCATTAAACAGGCAAAGCAGATACCCGTTGTGGAGATTTGCATTTGCCTGGGGCAGAGACCAAGGGAGTAGCTGGGGCAGAAGAGCTCGTATCCCTTATTGTAGAGGAAGATCCTCTGTCGTTGTGATGGGAGGAAAATGCCTCCCTCCCACGGATCCCTCAGAGGAGATTATTGCTGGTGGTGTTTTACTCCACAGAGAACTAGCAGAGTTTAACACCTCTGTAGAAATCTGTGTGTGTGACCTCAAGCAGGAGGGTCTCCCAATACAAGGCTCAGATTTCACATTTCTGAAGGCCACCCTTAAGGCTGATAATAACAACAGTAGGAGCTGATATGATCAATCTGAGAAACTGCTGATGTCTTTGTTCCCTCTCTTATCTCACCCTCTGGACAAATAGACTTCAATAAAATCAAACTAGAACAAACACTGAGCTCCCACTTTTAATTCTACTCTATGTCTCTTGTCTTTCTTTACGGTTACGTCTAACTCCATATTTCTTCAGTAGATCACTGCCAGTTTCCACAGGTCTCAGCAGACGCCGCTCTCAGGGTGGGACCCTGACATGATCTGACTTCTCCACCAACTAGCCACTGACCCATCCCTCGCTCTCTCCTTGGGCCTCCCTATTCCTTGAGACACAAAATATTGAAATTAGGCCAATTAATAACTCTACAGTGGCCTCTCAGGGTTCACGTAAAAGAACAGTCACATGTCTCTCACTTTAAATTAAAAGCTAGGGATGATAAGGCTTAGTAAGGCAGACATGTCGAAAGCTGAAGATAGGCCAAAACCTGGGCTTCTTTCACCACACAGGCAGGTTGTGAATGAAAGGAAGCGTTCTTGAAGGTAATTAAAAGTTCTGCTGATGTGTTCATGAACACATGAGTGAAAAGAAAGCAAAACTGCCCCAGTGATGATATAGAGAAAACTTTGGTGATCCAGATTAAAAATCAAACCCGTCACAACATTCCTTTAAGCCGAGGCCCTCTTTTCAATTCCATGAGGGCTGAGAGCCGTGAGGAAGCTGCAGAAGAGAAGTCAGAAGCCAACAGAGGCGGGTTCACCAGGTCTAGGGAAAGACGCTGTCTCCATAACACGAAAGTGCAGGTGAAGCAGTGGGTGCTGATGGGGGAGCTGCAGCGAGTTGTCTAGAAGATCCAGCTTTGAACGTTGATAAGGGCAACTACACTGAAAAATGGATTACCGATCTATCAGAGGCTGCATCTATTGGCAGATGATGCCATTTAGGACTCTCACAGCTGGAGAGGAGTCCATGTCTGGTGTCAAGAATCAAAGAACAGGCTGACTGGTTGGTGGCTAATGCACCCAGACTCTCAGTGGAATTAGCACCCGTTCAGCATTCTGAAAATCCCAAGCCCTTCAGAATTATGCCAAGTACATTCTGTGTGTGCTCTACAACAGAACAAGAGCTTGCAACGAACACATCTGTTTATGCTTCACTGAATACTTTACTGCATAAGCTCACTGTTGAGACCTACCGTTCATAAAAAGATTACTTTCAAAAGATTCCTACTCATTAGCAATGCTAACTGGTCACCCAAGAACTCCTTATCACTGGAGATATACAAGGAGATGAATGTTTCTATGCCTGCTAACAAAACATTTATCCGGCAGTCCATGGATTAGAGTGATTTCTATGTTCAAGTGTTACTATTTAAGATATATTTGCAAAGCTATAGCTGCCCTGCTATAGCTATATTTTTCTGATGGATCTGGGCAAAGTAAACTTAAAACCTTTCAGAAAGGAGTCACAATTCTGGGTACCATTAAGAATATTCACGATTGGGCTGGGCATGGTGGCTCACACTCCTAATCCCAACACTCTGGAGGCCAAGGAGAGTGGACAGCTTAAGCTCACGAGTTTGAGACAGGCCTGAGCAAGAGTAAGACCCTGTCTCTAATAACTACCCAGGTGTTATGGTGGGGGCCTGTAGTCCCACCTAGTTGGAGGTGTTGGGTCCGAGAAAGCCTCCCAAATTAACCCCAACCGACAAACTCGAGACTCGCTCCGATGTAAAGGGCATAAGATGAGATTTATTACAGACCCGGGAAGCCCGGGGGCCCTGGGCCTGGACTCTCCTGGCATGCAAGCTGAGGACGAGCCCTGAACTCGGGGTGAAGGCAGTTTTTATGGGGTACAGAAAGCAAGAGGGGTAGGGTCGGATACGAGTACACTTTTCATTGGTAGTTGGTGATTTCACCCACGGCCAAGCCGTCCTCTCTCTGAGAGAAATCACCACCCAACAGAGGGAAGCCCTGCAGAGGTGACAGAAACAGCAGGACAGCAAGAGGCACATGGAGCCTGAGGATGGGGCTGAAGGGCCGCAGGTCCACAATAAAACTTGAATGGATACGGACTTGCTTCCTTGGTAACAGCAAACAAAGTACTTTCCTGAAACAGAATCTGCTGCTGGTGAAACTGCTGCAAACACTGTTGAAATGACAGCAAAGGATTTATTAACAGCAAAGGACTTAAATGTAATTGATACAGTAGAGGGAGGGTTTGAGAGGATTGGCTCCAATTGTGAGAGAGGCAAAATGCCATCCAACAGCATCACGCTACAGAGCCATCTCACATCGAGGGAAGCGTCCACACACGCAGCAAATTGCACTGCTGTCATATTTTAAGACATTGCCACAGTCAACCCAACTTTTTTAGCAAAATCACCTTGGTCAGTCAGCGGGCATCAACATTAAGGACCAAGGCAAGACTCTCTCCACCAGCAAAAAGAGGGTGACTCGCAGAAGGTTGGGCAATCACTAGCATGTTTTAGGAATAAATTATTTTATTTTTATTTATTTATTATTATTATTTTTTTTTTTTGCAGTTTTTGGCTGGGGCTGGGTTTTAAACCTGCCACCTCCAACATATGGGGCTGGCACCCTACTCCTTTGAGCCACAGGCATCGCCTGTAATAAAGTATTTTTAAATTAAGTTATATTCATTATGCTTTAAAAACCTAGTGCTGGGCAGTGCCTGTGGCTCAAAGGGGTAGGGTGCCGGCCCCATATCCTGGAGGTGGCAGGTTCAAACCCAGCCCTGGCCAAAAAAAAACTAATGCTGTTGGGTATCTAATCAACTATAGTGAAAACACAATATTTAAATGCACTGGGATATGAAAATATTTGGTTCTCTTTACTGTGGTGATCAGGAACCAAACCCACAATATTTTCGAGGTATGCCTGTACATGGAAATCATATACCCAAAATACATAAAATATGCATACAACTACACAACAGAACTCCAAAAACAACCAAACTAAAAAATGGGTGAAACTTAAATAGACATTTCTCCGAAGATACACCCATGGCCAATGAACACATAAAAAGATGCCAAACATCATTAATCGTTAGGGAAATGCAAATAAAAACCGCAATAAGATAATATCACATATTCAACAGAATGGCTACTATAAAAATAAATAATACAAACTGTACAAACGTTGGTGAGGATGTGAGAAGACTGCAGTGCTCGCATGACTGCTGAGAATGTGAATGATGCCATCACCATGGGAAACAGCGTGGCAATCCCAAAGAATCGAAAGCTGGGCCTCAAGAAGACGTGTACACTCACGTTCACAGCAGCATGATTCTCAGATCTTGTTTTTTTCTTTTTTTTTTTTTT
>NW_003852613.1:1286059-1294136 GCF_000181295.1 Otolemur garnettii
ATTGTTGTTTGGCGGGCCCGGGCTGGGGATTCGAACCCGCCACCTTAGGTGTATGTGGCTGGTGCCTTAGCTGCTTGAGCCACAGGCGCCGAGCCTAAAGGAAAGTTTTTAATGACATCTTGATATAGGAAGGCAATAAACAAGGTGAGTTCTTGAATTTAGGAAAAGGAACAACCAGTAGTGAAATCTGATGTAATTTAAATCTAAAACAGGGCAGGCACAGTGGCTCATGCCTGTAATCCCAGCACTCTGGGAGGCCAAGGCAGGCAGACTGTTTGAGCTCAGGAGTTTAAGATTGAACAAAAGTGAAACCCTGTCTCTACTAAAAACAAAGAAACAAATAAAAAAATGAAAAACTGAGGCAAGAGGATCACTTGAGCCCAAGGGTTTGAGATTGCTTGAGCTATGATGCCATGGTATTCTACTGAGGGCAACAAAGTGAGACACTCTCAAAAAAAAAAGAAAGAAAGAAAAATAAAATCCAAAACATATGATCAGTAAGATAAAGGCTTGATGTCTTAAAAGAATTCTAAAGTTAGTTATAACTTAAGTTTATACTATACAAATTTATAAAATAACCAGTCTCACTCTGTCACCCTTGGTAGAATGCTGTCACATCACAGCTCACAGCAACCTCAAACTCCTGGGCCCAAGTGATTCTCTTACCTCAGCCTCCCAGGCAGCTAGGACTACAGGCGCCCACCACAACACCCTGCTAGTTTTTCTATTTTTTTAGAAGAGACTGGGTTTCACTCTTGCTCTGGCTGGTCTCAAACTCCTGAGCTGAAGCAATCCGCCTGCCTCAGCCTCCCACAGTGCTGGGATTATAGGCATGAACCACTGTACCTGGCTTATAAAGCAACTGATTTTGAATATAACTTAGGAGTGACCTACTTTTGCTGTCTTGATCATATGGTAAATGTTAAACTCTTGCCATCTTTAGGCATTCACAACTTATGGTAAACATGTTCTAATCAGACTGAACTAATATAAGAACTCAAATCTACAGGGAGAAATGAAGAACACTAGGCTTGATGCCTGTAGCTCAGGGTGCCAGCCACATACACCAGAGCTGGTGGGTTCAAATCCAGCCCGGGCCTGCCAAAGAACAATGACAACTACAACCAAAAAATAGGCGGGCACTGTGGCAGGTGCCTGTAGTCCCAGCTACTTGGGAGGCTGAGGCAAGAGAATTGCTTAAGCCCAAAAGTTTGAGATTGCTGTGAGCTGTGATGCCACAGCACTCTACCCAGGGTGATACAGTGAGACTCTGTCTCAAAAAAAATAATAATAAATGTTAGTTAATATAAAAACTCCATACATGTATTTTTTTCACTACTTCTCTTAATGTCAATAAATAACATCATATAAAATTATAATAGGCAGGCATGGGGGCTCACACCTATAATTTCAGTACTTTGGGAAGTGAAAGGAGGAGGATATTCAAGGCCAGGTGTTCCAGACCAGTCTGAGCAACACAGTGAGATGCCATCTCTACAAAAATAAAAGAAACTATCCCAGCATGGTGCTATGTGCCTGTAGTCCCAGTTATCTAGGAGGCAGAGAGCAGAAGGATTGCCTGAGCCCTGGAGTTCAAGGCTGCAAGGGAGCTATCATACGGCCACTTTGTTAAGGGAACAGAGCTAAAATAGAGTGAAATTTCTATATTTTAACAGAATTAGGTTAATATTAGTCTGAAACTGTTTGTGTCCAGTTAGGATGCATTCTGCGAACCCCTGGGCAACCACTAAACACACACATACCCACAAGATAGTAAAAGAAAACTTCACAAGAATTCGCATGATACACTAAATTTTTAACCCTCAGAAAAGTACATGGGAGGCTACTGTGCAGATATTCCTAGAGCAGCTTGACCATGTTTGCTAAAGCCAAGATTTTTCAGAACAAGCAAGAAAACTAACAAATCTTAGTTATTGATCAGGAAAAAAGAGGCTGGGCACAATGGCTCACATCTGTAATTCTAGCACTCTGGGAGGTTGAGGTAGGAGGATAAACTGAGGTCAGGAGTTCAAGACTGGCCTGAGTAACAGTGAGATGCCATCTGTAGTAAAAATAGAAACAATTATCTGGGCATGGTGGCACATACCTACAGTCCCAGCTTCTCGGGAGGCTGAGCCAGAGGGATCACTTAAGCTCAGGAGTTTGAAGTCGCAGTGAGCTATGATGATGCCACTGCACTCTACCCAGAGTGACAGAGTGAGACTTTGTCTCAACAACAACAAAAAAGAAATTATTTGTACCAGATGGTAATTTACTTTAAAAATAACAAACTATAGGCAGACATGATGGCTCATGTCTTTAATCTTTGTATTCTGAGAGACTGAAATGGGAGGATTGCTTGAGCTCAGGAGTTTGAGACTAGCCTGAGCAAGAGTGAGACCTTGTCTCTACTAAAAAAATAGAAAACTTAGCCAAGTATTATGGTGGGTGCCTGTAGTCCCAGGTCCCAGCTTCTTGAGAAGCTGAGGATCACTTTAGTCCAAGAGTCTTATCTTTGAGACACAGTCTCACTCTGTTCACCTGGGAACAGTGCTGTGGCGTCACAGTTTACAGCAACCTCCAACTCCTGGGCTCAAGTGATTCTTTTGCCTTAGCCTCCCGAGTAGTTGGGACTACAGGTGCTCACCACAGCGCCCGGCTAGTTTTTAGAGACAGGGTCTCACTCTTGCTCAGGCTAGTCTCAAACTCCTGACCTCCAGCAATCCACCCATTGGCAGATTGAGTCCAAAAAGACTCTTGGACTCAAGTGATCCTCAGCTTCTCAAGTAGCTGGGACTACAGGCACCCACCATAATACTTGGCTAAGTTTTCTATTTTTTTTAGTAGAGACAAAGTCTCATGCTTGCTAGTATTACAGGCATGAGCCACTGTGTCTGGCCCAGCCCAAGAGTTTTAATTAATTTAAAAAAAAAGTTGAGGATAATCATGGGGAGGAGCCAAAAGAATTCTGGCAACATGCAAAATCAGAGCAGATCAACTCCCTCAAGAGATTACCAGAGAGATACAGCAGAAAATACCATCCACAGAGAAATTGTTGAAACGTCACAAACAGAATTCAGAATATGAATGGCAAATAAGATGAATGGAAATGAGATGATGGAAACAGAAATCCAAAAAACAGTCCAAAAGTTGTCTTAAGAATTTAGTGAAATTAAAGACAAAGTCACCAAAGATATGGACATAATGAGGAAAGATATAACAGAGCTTAAGAAATTGAAAGAGGGCTCAGTGTCTGCGTTCAGTGGTTAGGGCACTGGCCACATGCACTGGTACTGGTGGGTTCGAACCTGGCCCAGGCCTGCCAAACAACAATGACAACTATAACAACAACAAAAATAGCCGGGCATTGTGGCAGGTGCCTGTAGTCCCAGATACTTGGGAGGCTGAGGCAAGAGAATCACTTAAGCCCACGAGTTTGAGGTTGCTGTGAGCTGTGACGCCACAGTGCTTTATGGAGAGCAACATAGTAAGACTCTGTCTCAAAAAAAGAAAAAAGAAACTGAAAGAGGTATTCAACAAGCTTCAAAACACAGCAAAGAGTATCAGTAGTAGAGCCAAACATAGTGAAGAAAGAATTTCAGAAATTGAAGACAAGACTTTTAAAGTAACCCAATCATTCAAAGAGGCAGAATAAAAGAGAACAACAGACTATTTCCCTGAGAGAGTTATGGATAATAACAAAAGATTGAACATCTGAATTACAGGGATCCCTGAAGGAGAAGAGGATGGTCCTAAAAGCACTAAAGCTCTACTTCAAGACATCATGGTGGAGAATTTACCAAGCATTGAGAGAAACACAGAAATTCAGATATTAGTTTCAGAACCCCAGCATGAGTCAGTCCAAAGAAAGAATCTCCTAGATGCATGATAATTAACTTTGCCAAAGTCAATATGAAGGAGAAAATCCTGCAAGCAGCCAAGTGTAAGAAAAGTCTTACCTACAAAGGGAAAACACCAGGATGACAGCAGACCTTTCAGCTACAACTTTTCAAGCCAGAAGAGGATGGTCTTCAGACTTTAACCCTCTTAAATAAAACAATTTTCATCCCAGGATCCTATATCCTCCTAAATTGAGTTTCATTTGTGATGGATAAATCAAATATTTTATTGACATGCAAATGTTGAGGAACATTGCCACAACCTGACCAGCGCTATAGGAAGTTGACACCCACTCTTCACACCCATTCTTCATACTAAGCAGCATGATGGTTCATCACCAAAGTAAACTCACCCAGAATTAAAAAACAAAGCCTAGCTTCCACAATGGTGCAAGGGATGAAGCTATGCAATGGACCTCTGCAAAACAAAATGACCCAAACTCCACCATACCTGCCAATTCTCTCAATAAACGTGAATGGCTTGAATTCCCCACAAAAGAGGCACAGGCTGGCTGACCAGACACAAAAGCTGAAACCCAATATTGCTGTCTCCAAGAAACACAATTAACCTCAAAGGATAAAACAAGACTCAGGGTGAAGGGATGAAAAACAATATTCCAGGGAAATGGAAATCATAAAAAAGCAGAGGCTGTAATCTTATTTGCAGATACAATTGGATGTAAACCAACAAAAATAAGGAAAGACGAGGATGGACACTATATACACTCATCACGGAAAGCACACACATGAAGGGATTTCAATTGTTAATATTTATACACTCAACTTAAGTGCTCCTAGATACATAAAAGGAACCCTAAATTATCAGAATACTATATCTTCCAGCTCCATAACAGCTGGAGATTTCAACCCCTCTCTGACAGAAGTGGACAGATCCTCCAAGCAGAAACTAAACAAAGAAGTAATGGTCTTACACACGACCCTAGAACAAATGGACTTAACAGACATATACATAGAGAATGTTTCATCCTAATGAAAGTGAGTACATATTGTTCTTCTTTTTTTATTTCCCAAACTTTTATTTACTATTATTGGACTGTGAATGACATCAGGCGACCAGAGGTAACTGAAACTGAGGAAGGGGAAACCAACAATACGGGGCACTATGGTCTTTTTGTATACAGATTATTGTTCATTGATTATTATTGACATAATAAAAGTCTAGTGATAATTCCTATTTTTCTTTGGCTTCATAAACTCATTTCTTAAAAAAAATTAGCTAAAAGATTAACCAAAACCAGATTACTTCTTTCATTTTTTGTTTGATTTTCCCCCTTTTCATCAAGAAACCTGTAGTCACCTATTTTCTTAAGTATGCATTTGAGAGAAAAATCATAATCCTCTGAAACTGAACATATCTTAGGACAAAAACCTAACCTCAACAAACTTAAAAGAAGAGAAATTATTCCTTGTATCCTCTTGAATCATCATGGAATAAAGTTGAACTCAACACTAACAGAAATATTTTTTTTAATTAAGTCATTTGTACATAGATCATGAATACATTTATGCCCAGAAATCTTAATACCAACATAAAGTCATGGAAACTAAATAACCTTATGCTGAATGACAGCTGGGTTAAGGATGAGATTAAGAAGGAAATCATTATATTTCTCAAACAGAACGATAACAAAACCATGGTTCTCAAAACCTGTAGGACACTGGAAAGACAGTCCTATGAGGGAAATTTACAGCATTAGATGCCTCGATCCAGAAAACAGAAAGAGAGCAAGTCAGCAGCCTAATGGACTATCTCAAGCAACTGAAGAGAGAAGAACAATCCAACCCCATATGTAGCAGAAGAAATAACCAAAATCAGAGCAGAATTAAATGAAACTCAGAGCACAAGAGCCATCTGGAAGATCAGCAAAACAAAATGTCAGTTCTTTGAAAAGATTAATAGAATTGATAAACCCCTGGCCAGACTAACCAGAAACAGAACAGTAAGATCTCTAATAACTATAATCAGAAATGTAAAAGGAACAATAACAACAGATAACACGGAAATATGAGATCCTCAACAATTACTACCAAAAAACTCTACACTCAGAAATTTGAAAATGTAGAGGAAACGGACACCACAACCTTCTTAAACTCAAACAGGAAGAATTAGAAATTGTGAATAGACCTGTATCAAGCACTGAAATTGCATCAACAAGACAAAATCTTCCAAAAAAGTAAAGCCCTGGACCGAGTGGTTTCATACCAGAATGCTGCCAAACCTTCTAAGAGTAGCAACTAGTACCTGTATTACATAACCTACCGCAAAACATACGAGAAGGAAAGACTCTTCCCCAACGTGTTCTATGAAGCAAATATCACCCTGATTCTAAAACGAGGAAAGGACCCAATAAAAAAGAAAAACTACAGGCCAATATCATTAATGAATATTGAAGCAAAAATATTTCATAAGGTCCTAGCAAACAGGATATAGTGAATATTAAAAATATTATACATCATGGGTGGCATCTGTGGCTCAGTGAGTAGGGTGCTAGCCCCATATACCAAGGGTGGCGAGTTCAAACCCACCCCGGCCGAACTGCAACAAAAAAAATATAGCCGGGCGTTGTGGCAGGGGCCTGTAGTCCCAGCTACTTGGGAGGCTGAGGCAAGAGACTCGCCTAAGCCCAGGAGTTGGAGGTTGGTGTGAGCTATGATGCTACAGCACTCTACTGAGGGTGATAAAGTGAGACTCTGTTTCTACACACACAAAAAAATATTATATATCATGATCAGGTGGACTTTATCCCAGGGATGCAAGGCTGGCTCAACATATGTAAATCCATAAATGTTATTCACCACATAAATCAAATAAAAAACAAAGACTATATGATCCTCTCAACTGATGCAGAAAAGGTATTTGACGAAATTCAGCATCCTTTTATCACAAGAATACTTAAAAAAAATAGGCATAGGAGGGACATTTCTTAGAAGCCATGTACAAATCCCCACAGACAATATCATACTGAAAGGAATAAAACTGAAAGCTTTTCCACTTAGAAATGGAACCAGACAAGGATGCCCACTATTGCCACTGCTATTCAGCAGCACAGTGCTGGAAGTTCTAGCCAATGCAATCAGGCAAGAGACAGATAGCAGGAGTATTCAAATGGGGATAGAGGAGGTCAAACTCCCACTGTTTACATATGACACAATCTTGTATCCAGAAAACCCAGGGACTCAACTACAAAGCTCTTAGAAGTGATCGAGAAATATAGTAACATCTCAAAATACAAAGTCAATGTCCGCAAATCAGTAGCCTTCATATATGCCAACAACGGTCAAACTGAGAATCAAATCAAAGACACAATACCCTTCACAGTAATTCCAAAGAAAACAAAATGCCTGGGAATCTATCTAATGAAGGACGTTAAGGATCTCTACAAAGAGAACTACAAAACCCTGAGGAGAGAAATAGCAGAAGATATTAACAAATGGAAGAACATACCATGCTTGTGGTTGGGAAGAATCAACATCATTAAATGTCCACACTGCCCAAAGAGATCTACAGATTTAATGCAATTTCCATCGAAGCACCACTGTCATACTTTGAAGAATTTAAAAAAATACTACTTCGTTTCATATGGAACATTAAAAAACCCCAAATAGCCGACACAATTTTAAGAAACAGAAACAAATCTGGTGGCATCACGTTACCAGACCTCAGTTTACACTACAAGTCTGCAGTGATCAGAACAGCATGCTCCTGGCACAAAACTAGAGACATAGATCCATAGAATATAATAGAGGATCTAGAGAAGAACCCAGCCACATCTTTCCATCTGATCTTTGATAAGTCAAACTAAAGCATGCACTGGGGGAAAGCATCCCTATGTAATAAATGGTGCTGGGAGAACTGGTTAGCCTCATGTACAAGACTGAAATTGGACCTGCACCTCTCACCACTTACAAAAATTGGCTCACTGGATAAAAGATTTAAATTTAAGACACAAAAACAGTAATTATAAAATAAAGTGTGGGAAAAACTCTTGACAAAATTGGCCTGGGCAAAGATTTTATGAAAAAGACCCTCTTGGTGGCAGTGCCCAAAGCTCAGTGGGCAGGGCGTCAGCCACATACACCTGAACTGGTGGGTTCGAATCCAGCCCAGGCCCACCAAACAACAATGTCGGCTGCAACCAAAAAAAAAAAAGAAAAAG
>NW_003852613.1:1294326-1295943 GCF_000181295.1 Otolemur garnettii
AGCTCAGTGGGCAGGGTGCCAGCCACATACACCAAGGCTGGTAGGTTCAAATCTGGCCCAGGCCTGCTAAAGCAACAATGATAACTACAACATAAAAATAGCCAGGCATTGTGGCAGGTGCCTGTAGTTCCAGCTATGTGGGAGGCTGAGGCAAGAGAATCGCTTAAGCCCAAGAGTTGGAGGTTGCTGTGAGCTGTGATGCCATAGAACTTTATCCAGGGTGACACAGTGAGACTGTCTCAAAAAAAGAAAGAAAGAAAGAAAGAAAAGAAAGGAAAAGAAAAGACTCCCTTGGTAACTGCAGAAACACCAAAAATAAATAAATGGGACGTGATCAAGCTAAAAAGCTCCTCCACAGCTAAGGGTACAACAACAAAAGCCAACAAGCAGCCTTCAGAAAGGAAGAACATGTCTGCACGCTGTGAATCTGAGAAGGGGCTGCTGACAAGACTCCACAGAGAACTCAAATTAATCAACAAGAAAAGAGCAAACAATTGCATTTATAAGCAGGCAAGAGACTTGATCACAAACTTCTCTGAAAATGACAGACGAAGGGCCAACAAACACATGAAAAAATGCTCATCATCCCTAATCATCAGAGAAATGCAAATAAACTCTTCTGAGATAGCACCTAACTGCAGTGAGATCAGCCCACGTCACAAAATCTGGACTCTGCAGATGCTGATGTAGATGTGGAGAGAAGGGAACACTTTGCATTGCTTGTGGGACTACTCCTGGAAAGAAGTAATTCTCAAAGAACTGAAAGTCGACCTTCCTTTTGATCCTGCAATCCCATTACTTTGTATCTATCCAGGAGAAAAAAAAATCATTTTACCACAAGGACATTTGCATTCGACTGTTTACTGCAGCTCAATTCACAACTGCCCAGATGTGGAAGCACCCCAAGTACTCATCAACCCATGAGTGGATTAACAAACTGTGGTATGTGTACACCAGGGAGTACTATTTAGCTATAAGAAAATATGGAGACTTTATATCTTTTGTGTTTACCTAGATGGAGTTGAAATACATTCTTCTTGGTAAAGTATCTGAAGAATAGGAAAAAAGTATTCAATGTATTCAATACTTATATGAAACAAATATATAAGTAATTGCACACCCTCAGAAAAGAAAAAACACAAATATAGTCTAGCACGAGGGAGGGAAGAAGAGGGAGAAGGGAGGAGGCAGGAGGGGGGTGACAGGTGGGATCTCACCTAACATGCACAGTGTGAGGGTGTTCAGCACACCCCCTGGCTGAAGGGCTCAACTACAACTTGAGCTGCACCTTTGAAATGTAAACAATGTAACCTAAACATTTGTATCTTCATATTAATCTGAAATTTAAAAAATAAAAAAATTAAAAATAAAAGCTGAAAAAAAAACAAGTGCACAGGATATAGACAAATATAAAAAAATCAACTGTATTTCTATATACTAGTAAGAAACAATCCAAAAATAAAATTAAGAAAGTACCTTGGGAATCCACTGGGCATTAAAAAACAGAAAAGAAAGTAATTTTGGGCTCAGCGCTCATAGCACAGTGGTTACAGTGCCAGCCATATGCACTGAGGCTGGTGGGTTCAAGCCTGGCCCGGGCCAGCTCAACAATGACAA
>NW_003852613.1:1296116-1303344 GCF_000181295.1 Otolemur garnettii
AAAAAAAAAAAATAAAAGAAAAAGAAAAAGAAAGTAATTCTGTACATAATATCAAAAAAGAGCAAAAATACTTAGGGGTAAATTTAATAAAAGATGTGCAGGGCTTAGTGCCTGTGGCTTAAGTGGCTAAGGTGCCAGTCACATACACCTAAGGTGGCGGGTTTGAATCCAGCCCAGGCCCGCCAAAACAATGATGGCTGCAACCAAAAAATACCCAGGCATTGTGGTGGGCGCCTGTGGTCCCAGCTACTTGGGAGGCTGAGAGGCAGGAGACTCGCTTGAGCCCAGGAGTTGGAGGTTGCTGTGAGCTGTGATACTACGGCACTCTACCTAGGGGGACAGCTTGAAGCTCTGTCTCAAAAAAGAAAAAAGAAAAAAAAAGACGTGCAGGATTTGTATACTAAATTCATAAAATATTGAAAGAAATTAAAGACCTACATAAACTGAGAGACAATAAGTGAATACTTAATATTGTCAAGATAGGAATTCTTGCCAAATTGACTAATACATTCAATATTATCCCAATCAAAATCCCAGTAGGCTTTTTGTAAAAACTGATAAACTAAACCTAAGACTTATATGGAAGTACTAGTTTTAAATAGTTTCAGAAACTATTTTCAAAAATACAAAGTTACAGTACTAACACTATTTAATTTGAAATTTATTACAAAGTTATAGCATTAAGAAATCAAGTAATGACATGAGTCTGAGCACATGAAACAGAATTGATAGGTCAGAAGTAACTCTTTAAATTTATGGTCTAATGATTTTCACTGAAGGTGCCAAGACTCAAAGGGGAAAGATAGTCTTTTCAACAAATAGTGTTGGGACAATTCAGCAGATGTGCCCTACCTCCTGTCATGCCCCAAAAAAGATGAAGGGAAGGACTTACACCCACATCTCACACCATCTACAAAAATTAACTTGAAAAGGACTTCCACCAGGAAATGGGGCTGTGCTCTCAACAGATTCAGAGCCTGCTGGGACCCTGACCTTGGACTTCCCTGCCCCAAAATCTCAGACCCTGACCTTGGACTTCCCAGCCACAAGATCTGGGACCCTGACCTTGGGACTTCCCAAGAATTCCAAGATCTGTGAGAAACAAATTTCTGTTCATTCTAAGTTCCCTAGTCTCAGGCATTTTGTTACAGCAGCATGGACTAAGGGAAGACATCATTAGGAAAATGAAAAGACAAGCTACAGCTTGGCAGAAAATATCTGTAAATCACATAGCTCTAAATGGATAGTTAACAAGCTGATAAAGGACATACATCAGAATATACAAAGAACTTTCTGAAATAAAAATATACATAAAGAACTAATAACCAATGGTAAGACAAAAAAAATGAAAGAAAATAAAAAAATGGGCAAAAGATAAAAAGAAATTTTTCAAAAAAGATAAATGTCTAAAAGACACATTATTAGGCAGTCAAGAAATGCAAATTAAAACTGCAGAGTGCTAGTACACAATCTCTAGAATAAATATAACAGAGAATGCATATTTTTTTTGCATTTTTTTGTCCAGGGCTGGGTTTGAACCCGCCACCCTTGGCATATGGGGCCAGCGCCCTACTCCTTGAGCCACAGGCACCACCCAACCAAGAGTAAATTTTGACATGGATGTGGTGAAATCCGTACCCTCATACACTGCTGATGAGAATTTGGAAAACAGTTTGCTAGTTTCTTTAAAAGCTGAACAAATTACCATGTGATCCAGCAATCCCACTTCATGCCAAAGAAATGAAAACATATCCAGACAAAGACTTGTGGGCAATGTCCACGAGCAGCTGTATCTGCCTTTCCATCTTTCCTGCTTCTCTTCTTCCCTCCCTCTCTCTCTGTTATTTTTGAGACAGACTCTAACTTTGTCACCTGGGCTAGAGTGCAGCAGCCTCAAGCTCCTGGGCTCAAGCAATCCTGCCTCAGCCTCTCCAGTAGCTGAGACTATAGGCACACACCAGCACACCCAGCTAGCTAATTTTTAATTTTTTCTGTAGAGACGGCTCTTGCTCTTGCTCAGGCTGGTCTGGAACTCCTGACCTCAGCCTCCCAGAGTGATCCTCCTGCCTCAGCCTCCCAGAGTGCTGGGATTACAGGCGTGAGCCACCACGCCCAGCAGAGTCCTGTTCTGTTGCCCAGGCTGGAGTGCAGTGGTGCGATCTTACCTCACTGCAACCTTGAACCAAGCAGGCCTCAAGTGATCTTCCAAAGATCTGGGATTACTACATCACAGTTTGGCCAGGGCCGGGGCATGAACCCATCACCCTCGGCATAAGGGGCCAGCGCCCTACTCCCTGAGCCACAGGAGCTGCCCAGCAATAATATTCTTAATAGCCAAGAACCAGAAATGATCAAAACACCCGTCAGCTGGTGAAAGGAGAGACAAGACGCAGCATATCTGTAAAGGGAACCCCACTCTACTGGCACAGGCTGTGACGTGGGTGGCCTCAGAGAACCATGCGAAGGTGCCAGATGGGAAAGACGGCACAGTGCGTGACTCCCTTCATTTGAAATGTCCAGAGAAAACAAATCTCTATAGAAAGCAAGCAGATGGTCAGCTGCCTAGAGCTGGAAGTAGGACACAACTATGAAGAGGCCTGAGGGCAGTTTCTCGGGTGCTGGACACGCCCTAAAACTAGCTCATGGCAATGGTTCCACAACTCTACAAATTCACTAAAAATCACCATGTCATACAGTGAGAAGGGGCGAATATTAATGCAAATGATGCCCAAGCCATACAGTCAAAAAAGAAAAGATGATTAGATTAAGTGCACTGTAGGATGGGGGTATCTTTTAACTTCAAATAGCCTTGGATCACAGAAGAAATTTCCTCTAGCTTGAAAATTTTTCATGTTATCCTCAGAACAGCCTCAAAAAAAAAAGAAAAAGAAAGGCCCAACCTCCTTTGGAAACCACCTAAAGTCAGGTTTAAGTAGCCGAGGGGGCCACCACCTCGTCTCTCCTCCTCGCCTGAGCTCAGCTGCTCTGATCCTATGGTAGCCTGTGCTCAATCCGCTACTGAAAAGCAAGGAGAAAAGGGAAAAGTTTGTAAAAAGAAATACACATACTCAAACGGCAACGTTTCCTAAAAAAATTGGGAACATCATACTTGGGCCAGTAATGCAAGGTGTCTACAAACCTTTTCTTAAAGGGACATACAAATCTTTGTCCTATATCTATCTGCTTTGCTTTTATAACTCTTTATAAAAACTACTTCTGCTTGGCTCAGCACCCATAGCACAATGGTTATGGGCTGGCCACATGCACCAAGGGTTGGAACCCAGCCCAAGCCAGCTAAACAACAATGACAACTGCAACAAAAAAATAGCCGGGCATTGTGGCAGGCGCCTGTAGTCCCAGCTACTTGGGAGGCTGAGGCAAGAGAGTCATTTAAGCCCAAGAGTTTGAGGTTGCTGTGAGCTATGATGCCACAGCACTCTATTGAGGGTGACATAGTGAGACCCTGTCTCAAAAAATAAAATAAATAAAAATAAAAACCACTCCTGTTTGAGGGATGTACAAGAAATATCAGTCTTCCAATCACTCAGTTAAGCCCCCAGTGCTCTATTTAAGGGACAGCAGCTGAGGGACTGTGCCACCCCCCATTGCTCGGGTTTATGAGAATTCATTACAAGTCCATCAGCAGGGCAGTCTGACAGTGACTTGGGTAAGCACGCTTCTTAGGAGGATAAAACTTTAAAATCCTATCTCTTTGGTTCCAGATCCTCAAATTTCTCCACACAAAAGAAAACAGCAAGCAACACTGTGATAGTTGCAGTGAATCATATGAACATTGAGAAAGAAAAGGAAAACATAAACTCAAACAAACAAAAAAACACAGGGCGGCGTATGTGGCTCGGTGAGTAGGGCACCGGCCCCATATACCAAGGGTGGCAGGTTTGAACCCAGCCCCAGCCAAACTGCAACAACAACAAAAATAGCTGGGCGTTGTGGTGGGTGCCTATAGTCCTAGCTACTCAGGAGGCTGATGCAAGAGAATTGCTTAAGCCCAGGAGTTGGAGGTTGCTGTGAGCTGTGATGCCACAGCACTCTACTGAGGGCAAAAAAGTGAGACTCTGTCTCTAAAAAAACCCAAAAAACAGAAATAAAAACAAAAGGAACATCCTACCATCTGGACGCTGGCCAGGCACTCATAGCCACAGTGGCTGCTACACGGGGAGACCACAGAGCTGTTCAACGTTTGTCTAAGCACAGACCAAGCAAGGTTCCTGTGCAACCCACAAAATTCCAACACCCCTAGAATGAGTGACTGCTACTTCTTTATGCCTATTCCCAAATCATAATGTTACCCCCACTTTCTTTTTGTTGTTGTTGAGACGGAGTCTCACTCTGTGTGCCCTGGGTAGAAAGAATGCTCACAGCAACCTCAAAGTTTTGGGCTCAAGTGAAACTCTTGCTTCAGCTTCTCGAATAGCTGAGACTACACTCACCTGCCATAACACCTAAGTATTTTTTTTTTTTTTAGAGACGAGGTCTCGCTTTTGCTCAGGCTGGTCCGGAACTCCTGAGCTGAGGCGATCCACCTGCCTCAGCCTTCCAGAGTGTTAGGATTACAGGTGTGAGCAACTGTGCCTGGACCAAAGATCCTTTTAAATAAAAGAATGTCAGTTGTTTATTTTTAAATAGAAAGGTCTTAACTTCCAGCTATCTTTCTCGCTATTGAAATGACAAAGCAGACACTATCTCTGTAACAAAACAGAAGCCTAGGCAAAGCTAGTATTAGGCTTTCACAGATTTTTAGGTATAAAAATAGTTTTCACTTTTCAATGTAATAGTGTTTTTCACATAAAACATCAACAAATCTATTATGTACATAATCTTTTCGTTTTCCAAATCAAGACAACAGGAAAAGATTCTTCTATATTTCTCAAGGTAACTAGAAGGTTTCAAGTACCTGAGGTTCCCTGAGTTCAGAGAAGTGACATTCTATTGTCAGATCTCCTGTCACTGTGTCCCAGGATGGCAGGGAAACCACCACAGCAGGCCCTTGGGCACGGGGGCCGCACAGACCTCCATGGGACATGTACACACAGTGCTGTCACACATGAGGACAGAGAACTGCTTCTTCTTGGTGTGTCTGTCTGGCACTATGAGTTCTGTTACAGAGAAACTCTGGTGTTCAGGGGCATGTTACTAGGATACACTAAACAAGGCCCAGCACGGTGGCTCATACCTGTAATCCCAGCACTCTGAGAGGCCTAGGTGGATGGATCTCCTGAGCTCAGGAGTTCGAGACCAGCCTGAGCAAGAGTGAGACCTCATCTCTACTACAAGTAGAAAAACTAGCCGGGCGTTGTGGCAGGCGCCTGTAGTCTCAGCTACTCATGAGACTGAGGCAGGAGGATCACTTGAGCCCAAGAGTTTGAGTTCCTATGAGCTATGATCCCACAGCACTGTACCCAGGGTGACAGAGAGAGACTCTGTCTCCAAAAAAAAAAAAAATACACTAAACATAGATTTGCCAAAACTTTTAGAATTGACTTGAATGCTATTGATGACACCTGTCTAGTATTTAAAGTAACAAAACAGCCAAAGTAAAGTAAAATTCCTCTCTGACGACCGATCGGGATTACCTTTAAGAGCTATCACCTTCGAGGCTGGGTTCATGATGGCACTCTCAGCAGAGATGGGCCGTCTAAGCGGTGCCGTTGGGTTGCCCAGGTCGATGATCACCACCTGTGTCTGCTCACCAACCTTCTCCCGGACACATACGAACTTGTCCAATTCCATGCTCAGTGTGCTGAATCCAATGTTGGCTGGATTAATTCCAAGGTTTTGGAGCTAAACAGAAAAAGCAGCATTTGATTCAATTAACTTTTTCCCCCTGAAATGGCTCAACTCCAGCCATCAGCAAAGTCTAACAGAAGCAGGAGAGGAAAAGTTAAATGAGAGTTTAGAACAAAGTTGACACTAGGTAAACATTCAAGGCCAGTCAGGCTCTCTCTTTCTATCTTTAATAGATCAGTTCTCGGGTGACAGAGACCTGCCAGTCAACACTCAGGTGCAGTGCGGACAGCACCAGGGCGTGTGAGGTGCACGAGTCACACCGACAGGAAAAGGCATGTGGGAAGCCACAGAAGGACGCCACCAGACACATGTGACAGAGGAGAGCTTTGGGAGGAAGGAGGTCTCACAGAGGTAAACACAGGGAGAGAACACGGAAACTGGTTTCTCAGACAACCAAGCAAGAATAAAGAAGTAGCCAAGAGTTTTTGCTTAAACACTTTCCTAGATCTCACTAAATGAATTTCTAAGTCAGTGTGAACACGTCTCAGTTTCTCAAAGGCAACTTTACCCGTAGTGCCAGGGCTGAGTAGAGTCCTGTGGGATTTGGCATCTCCAAATCTTAGGTCTGGAAAGTTTCCACTTTTCAAGATTAAGTAACAGTGCATATGTGAAATGCACTCACTGCGTTTCCCCCTTATTTCCTATTTCTGTGAAAACCCCCAAGAAAACACCTGCTCAGGAACTGTCCACCTCTATGACTAACCGTGCTGCCCAGGACAGAACGGTGATACCAGAGAGGTGGGGACCAGAGGCGGCAGCAGGTCTCGAGACCTGGGAGAGCAGCAGGGGCCCCAGAAGCAACTGAGCTGCTCTCCCAGGAAGGTCGAGGAGAATGGGACCAGCTGCCAAATTCTGAACATCCCACTCAGAAAAAGTGCAATGAAGGCCCAGGGTGAGTGTGGGACGTGAACAGAGGACAAGCCAATACTGCAGGGAGCACAGAGACCCAGGAAGAGCCAAGAAACAGAGGTGCTGAGCTGCCAGTGGGTCATGGCCACCATGACTGTCCCGTGTTGGGGAGGGCCACTGTCCAGTTCAATTCCTGGGTGGGCCTTTCCTCCTGTACAGAGCACAGCAATGTGTGTGGGAGTTGGGCACTCACAGGACAACTGGGTGCTGAAGCACTGGTTCTGCAGTGGAGAGTGGGAGGGAGCATAGCCTGGCCTGCGGTGACTATGGGAACAGAGCCCCCGAGTGTCCAGGAGCTTACCTTCTAGAGTACAGGGGTCTGGCCTGGAGTGTCTATGAGGACAGAGCCCGCATGTGTCCAGGAGCTTCCCTTCTAGAGTCTAGGTAGGTCTGGTGGAGTCTCTATGGGGACAGAGCCCCCGTGTGTCCAGGACCTTCCCTTCTAGAGTCCAGGTGGGTCTGGTGGGGTCTCTATGGGGACAGAGCCCCCCGTGTGTCCAGGACCTTCCCT
>NW_003852613.1:1304343-1313068 GCF_000181295.1 Otolemur garnettii
TGGTGGGGTCTCTATGGGGACAGAGCTCCGGTGTGTCCAGGACCTTCCCTTCTAGAGTCCAGGTGGGTCTGGTGGGGTCTCTATGGGGACAGAGCCCCCGTGTGTCCAGGAGCTTCCCTTCTAGAGTACAGGGGTCTGGCCTGTAGTGTCTATGAGGACAGAGCCCCCCGTGTGTCCAGGACCTTCCCTTCTAGATTCAGGTGGGTCTGGTGGAGTCTCTATGGGGACAGAGCCCCCGTGTGTCCAGGACCTTCCCTTCTAGAGTTCAGGTGGGTCTGGTGGGGTCTCTGTGGGGACAGAGCCCCCGTGTGTCCGGGAGCTTCCCTTCTAGAGTCCAGGTGGGTCTGGTGGGATCTCTATAGGGACAGAGCCCCCCGTGTGTCCAGGCCCTTCCCTTCTAGTACAAGTAGGTTTGTCTGTATAGTCTGGGGAGCAGGCAACCCAGCTTCCTATGAGATATTAGAAAAGCAGGGCTCTGCTGCCCCAGACCCTGAATTTGCTAAAGACGGAGAAGGTCCAGAGTGGGGTGGCTTTCTAAGGCTCAGCCCTGTAACCTACTTCGGCCTGCCTTTCCAGGCGAGGGTCACCATCTTCGGGCAGAGCCCACTGCTCTGCCACACACATTAGGGCAGTCCTGCCCCATCCAAGGGCTGCATTTCAATCTTTGTGCACATTACTTATCACTGGGCATATCCTGTCACACGGTTCCCCATAGCTAGGCTGAGGTGCCGGGAGCACTGCTCGGTGGGGTACCCATTTCACCTGCCAGGTGTTCACTTGCAGAGCAGGAAAATCAGTTCCAATGTCTTGGATAACTTGACACAAGACGTTGTGAAATTCTACTTCCAGCCTTAGAACTTCACATCTAAAAGCAGCTGTGTGTTTTTGTAATATTGGAGCACCCCCTACTGTCCTAGGAAAGTTTTTATAACCTTCCACAAGACTACGACACCCGGAATGAAAGAAGAAACCACAAGTGAGGAAGAGCCCACATAGTCACCACCGTGTGGGGAAGTGCCAGGGAGGAGAGTGGCGCTGCCTCAGAAGATCCCACCACAAGAAGTCCCGGAAATGACAGAAAAGGGATTCAGATAAAGAAAAAGTGGAAATCCAAAAATTGACCCAAGAATAGAATGAAAGACAGGACAAAGTCTCCCAGGATCTAGACACAATGAAAAATAATATAAAGGAGCTAAAGGAATCAAAGGAGATATTCAAACAGCTTCCAAACCCAACAGAAAGTCTCAGTAATAGATTAAACCATGGACAAAGGCCGGGTGTGGTGGCTTACACCTGTAACCCCAGCACTCTGGGAGGCTGAGGCGGGTGGGTCACTCGAGCTCAGGAGTTTGAGACTAGACTAAGCAAGAGCAAGACCCCATCTCTACTGAAAACAGAAAAACTAGCTGGGCATTGTGGCGGCCACCTTTAGTCCCAGCTACTTGGAGAGGCTGAGGCAAGAGGATTGCTTAAGCCCAAGAGTTGGAGGTTGCTGTGAGCTGTGATGCCACAGCACTCTACCAAGGGCGACATAGTAAGATTCTGTCTCAAAAAAAAAAAAAAGTAATAAAAAATATTTTAAAAAATAGCCAGGCATTGTAGTGAGCACCTGTAGTCCCAGCTAGTGGGGAGGTTGAGGCAAGAGGATTGCTTGAGCCCAAGAGTTGGAGGTTGCTGTGAGCTGTGACACTCTACCAAGGGTGACAGAGTGAGACGCAATATCAAAAAACAAACAAACCATAGAGAAAAAGAATCTCAGAGCTCAAAGACAAGGCTCTTAAGCTAATCCAGTAATTTAAAGAGACAGAGAAGAAGAAGGTAAAAGTCGAGTAATCTCTTAGAGAATTAGGGGACTGTAGGAAGCATACCAACACATGGGTTACAGGTATCCCCAAGGGGAAGAAGAGAATCCCAGTAACATGGAAATCTTAGTCAAGGATATTATAGCCGAGGATTTCTCTAACATTGCCGCTATAGATTCAGACATTCACCTACATGATGGATATCAAACCCTGGGCTGACTCAATTCAAACAGAGCATACCCTAGACACATTGTAATTAACTCGGCCAAACTCAAAATGAAAGAGAAAAGTCTGCAAGCAGCCTGGGGTAAACAGCAGCTCACCTACAAGGGCAAACCCATCAGGATGTCAGCTGACTTCTCAGCTGACACTGTACACGCCAGAGGACAGTGGGCTCCCATCTTCAGTCTTCTCAAACAAAACAATTACAAATGTAGAATTTTCCACCCTGAAAAACTAAGTTTCATTTTTGATGAGGAAATCAATCTTTTACTGACAAGTAAACATTGATGAAATCTGCCAGTGTGAGACCAGCCCTGCAGGAAATACTCAGACCTGTACTGTGCACAGACCAAGATGACGGACGACCCCCCTAAAGGACAAAGCCCAGCTCCCACATGGCCCCAGTCCTCCACATAACAAGACGAACAGAACCCCACCCTACTTATCAATTCTCTCAGTGGATGTTAACTGCTTGAACTCCCCCACAGAAGAGGCAGCAGGGCTGACTGGATACAACATGTACAAACCAAATACTGTCTTCAGGAAACACATCTAACCCCCAAGAACATATGAAGACTTGGTGAAGGGTTGGGAAACAATATTTCAGGCATATCAAAACCAAAAGAAACCAGGTGTCACAATACTCTTTGCAGATATAATTGGCTTTAAAACAATAAAAGTAAAGAAAGATAAAGAGGGACACTATATACTGGTCGAGGGAACGGTACAACAAGAAGACATATCAATTCTAAAGATATATGCATCTAATTTAAACTCTCTTGGGTGGATTAATGCAAACCTTTCTTGGCCTGAACGATATGATAACCAACATCATCATAATAGCCAGCCCTTCAACACCCTTACAGAACTGGACAGACCCTCTAAGCAGAAACTAAATAAAGAAATGATGGGGAGGGGAACAGTGGCTCACACCTGTAATCCCAGCACTCTGGGAGGCTGAGACAGGTGGATTGCTTGAGCTCAGGAGTTCAAGACCAGCCTTACGAAGAGCAAGACCCCGTCTTTAATAAAAATAGAAAAATGAGCTGGGCGGCGCCTGTGGCTTAGTGAGTAGGGCGCTGGCCCCATATACTGAGGGTAGTGGGCTTGAACCCAGCCCCAGCCAAATTGCAATAACAAAAAAAATAGCCAGACGTTGTGGCAGGCTCCTGTGGTTTCAGTTACTTGGGAGGCTGAGGCAAGAGAATTGCCTAAGCCCAAGAGCTGGAGGTTGCTATGAGCTATGATATCACGGCACTTTACTGAGTGACAAAATAAGACTCTATCTCTAAAAAAAAAAAAAGAAAAAGAAAAACTAGCTGGGTGTTGCACTGGGCACCTGTTGTCCCAGCTACTTGGAAGGCTAAGATAAGAGAATGGCTTAAACCCAGGAGTTTGAGGTTGTTGTAAGTTAGGATGCCAGGGCACTCTACCCAGGGTGACCGAGTAATACTCTGTCAAGGAATGAATGAATGAATGAATGAAAGAAGGAAGGAAGGAATGATGGACTTAATCAAGACTCCAGAACAACTGAGCTTAACAGATAACTATAGAACCTTTTACCCCAATACTACTGAATATAAATTCTTCTCATCAGCTCATAGATCATTCTCCAAGACTGATCACATTTTAAGACACAAATCAAACCTCAGCAAATTATAAAATAGGATTTATACCTTGTGTTTTTACAGGCCACAATGGAATAAAAGTAGAACTCAATAACAACACTCATCCTTACACACAGTCATGGACTCGAAACAGCCTACTGTTAGACAATAGCTGGATCAGAGAGAAGATGAAGAGAATCATCGAATTCCTAGAACAGAATGATGATGAAGCCAACAGCTATCAAAACGTCTGGGATACTCCAAGGCAGTCCCAAGAGAGAAATTTATTACATTAAATGCCCACATCCAGAAATCAGAAAGAGTGGAAGTCAACAATCTAATGACTCATCTCAAGGATCTGGAAAAGGAAGAATAATCCAATTCCAGACTGAACAGAAGGAAAGAAATAACCAAAAATCAGACCAGAACTAAACAAAATTGAGAACAAAACAATCATTCAGATTAATAAAACAAAAAGTTGGTTTAACCTAACCAAAGTCAAAATGAAAGAGAAAATTCTGGGGTGGTACCCGTGGCTCAGTGAGTAGGGTGCTGGCCCGTATACTGAGGGTAGTGGGTTCAAACCCGGCCCTGGCCAAATTGCAACCAAAAAATACTGGGCGCTGTGGCAGGCACCTGTGGTACCAGATACTTGGGAGGTTGAGGCAAAAGAATCGCCTAAGTTCAAGAGTTGGAGGTTGCTGTGAGCTGTGACACCACAGCACTCTAACAAAGGTGACAAAGTAAGACTCTGTCTCTTAAAAAAAAATAGCCAGGTGTTATTGCAGGCACCTGTAGTCTGAGCTACTTGGGAGGTTGAGGCAAGAGAATTGCTTAAGCCCAAGAGTTTGAGGTAGCTGTGAGCTGTGATGCGACAGCACTCTACAGAGGGTGACACAGTGAGACTCTGTCTCAAAAAAAAAAAAAAAGAAAGAGAAAGTTCTGGAAGCAACCAGATGATACATCCTTGGACAGATTAACCAGAATCAGAAAAAAGCAAAGTCTCTAACAAGCTCAATGAGAAATGAAAAAGGAAAATTATAACCAACACCACAGAGATACCAAAGACCTTGACTGAATACTACAAATATCTCTATGCTCAGAAATTTGAAAATGTAGAGGAACTGGACAAATCCCTGGAATCACACCACATCCTCAGACTCAGCCAAGAAGAAATAGGACTCTTTTTTTTTTTTTTTGAGACAGTGTCTCACTATGTTGCCCTCAGTAGAGTGCTATGGCATCACAGCTCACAGCAAACTCCAACTCTCGGGCTTAAGCGATTCTCTTGCCTCAGCCTCCCAAGTAGCTGGGACTACAGGCACCTGCCACAACGCCAGACTATTTTTTTGTTGCAGTTGTTTTGCTGGCCCAGGCTGGGTTCAAACCCACCACCCTTGGTACATGTGGCTGGAGCCATAACCACTGTGCTACAGGCGCCAAGCCAGAAACATGATTCTTGAATAGACCAATTTCAAGTTCTGAAATTGAAACAACCAAAAAAACTCCAACAACAAAAAAGTCCTGGATCAGATAGTTTTACAGCAATTCTACCAAACCTTCAAAGAAGAGCTCAGATCTATATCTGAGCAGATCTATTCCAAAACACTGAGAAGAAGGGATCATCCTAACTACTATGAAGCAAACATCACCAATACCAAACTGGGAAAGGACACAACAGCAACAAAAAACCTATACACTGCTATCATTAATGAATATTCATGCAAAACTACTAAAATCTTAGCAAACAAAATTCAACTACACATCCGTAAACCACATAAAGACCATGTAGGTTTTATCCCAGGGATGCAAGGCTGGTTCAACATAGGCAAATCTATAAATGTAATTCACCACATTAAGAAAGTAAAAACAAGGACCATATATGATTCTCTCAATTGATACAGAGAGATCTTTTAAAAAAATTCAGCATCCTGGCTCAGCGCCCATAGTTCAGTGGTTACAGCGCCAGCCACATACACTGGGGCTGCCTGGGGCCTGCTAAACAACAATGACAACTACAACAACAACAACAAAAAAAATTGCCAGGTGTTGTAGTGGGTACCTGTAGTCCCAGCTACTTGGGAGGCTGAGGCAAGAGAATCGCTTAAGCCCGAGAGTTAGAGGTTGCTGTGAGCTGTGATGCCATAGCACTCTACTGAGGATGACATAATGAGACTCTGTCTCAAAAAAAATAAAAGGTTAAAAAAATTCAGTGCCCTTTTTTGATAAGAATACTCAAGAATATAGGCATAGCTGGGACATTCTCAAACTGATGGAGTCCATCAACGACAAACCCATAGCTACCATGATATTGAACAGAAAAAAGTTGAAAACATTTCTGCTTAGAACTAGAACCACACAAGGATGCCCACAATCACCACTGCTTTTCAACACAGTGCTGGAAGTTTTAGCCAATGAAGTCAAATAAGAGAAAGATATTAAAGGTATCCAAATGAGAACAGAGAGCTCAAACTATCATTCTTTATAGATGATAGGATCTTAGAAACCTCAAGGATTCAACTATGAGACTCCTTGAAATGACCAAGAAATACAGTAGCATTTCAGGTTATAAAATCAATGTACACAAATCAGTAGCCTTCATATACACCAAAAACAGTCAAGCTGAGAATCAAAGATTCCATACTCTTCATAGCAGCATCAAACAAAAGGAAATACCTCAGAATATATCTAACAAAGAATGGAAAGGCTCTCTAAGGAGAGGATTACAAATCACTGAGAAAAGAAATAGAGGATGCTAACAGATGGAAGTATGTATGCTCATGGCTGGGAAGACTCGATACTGTTAAAAAGTCTATTCTACCCAAAGCAATCTACAGATTTAATGCAATCCTCATTAAAATATCAATGTCTTACTTTGAAGAGCTTGAAAATACAAATCTACATTTTGTATGGAACTGGAAAAAACTCTATTAGCCAATGCAATTCTACAAAATAAGAATAAAATGGTAGGCATCACTATGCCAGACTTCAGGTTATACTATAAACCTATAGTGATCAAAGCAGCATGGCATAAAAAGAGACATAGCTCTCTGGAACAGAAACAGGGAATCCAGAGAGAAAACCGGTTTCACATAGCCATCTAATCTTTGACAAAGCAAACAAAAACATTTACTGGTGAAAAAGAAGCCCTATTTAATAAATAGCGCTGGGAGAACTGATTAGTCACATATAAGAGAATGATACTAGACCCACACCTCTCACCACTAACAAAATTAAATTGAGACGGATAAAAGATCTAAATCTAAGATACAAAACAATAAAAACTGTAGAAGATATGTGGGAAAAACTCTTGATCTTAGCGGCCTAGAGAAAGAAGATCCAACAAGCAATGGCAGCAGTGGGATCTGATCAAGTTAGAAACTGTTTATACAGTTAAGGACAGAATCCACAAAGCAAAAAGATAAACTTCAGAATGGGAGAAGATATTTGCATGCCGTGAATCTGACAAAGGGCTAATCAACAGACTCTACAATGAACTCAAGTGTACCAACAAGAAAAGAGCAAACAACCCCATTAATAACTGGGCAAGAGGCAGGGGGTGGCTCACATCTGTAACCCCAGCACTCTGGGAGGCTGAGACAGGTGGATTGCTTGAACTCAGGAGTTTGACACCAGCCTGAGCAAGAGCGAGATCCAGTCTCTAATAAAAAACAGAAAAACTAGCTGGGTGTTGTGGTGGGTGCCTGTAGTTTCAGCTACCAAGGAAAGAGGATCACTTGAGCCCAAGAGATTGAGGTTACTGTGAGCCGTGATGCCACTGCACTCTGCCTAGGGCGACAGAGTGAGACTGTGTCTCAAAAAGAAGAAAAAGAGACAAGAGACATGAATAGAAATTTTTCTCATGAAGAAAGAATGGCCAATAAACACAAAATGCTCATCATTCCTAATCATCAGAGAAATGCAAATCAAAACAAAACCACTTGGAGATATCACCTAACCCCAGTGAGAATGGCCCACACCATGAGGTCCCAAAGCTGCAGATGCTGATGTGGATGAGGAGAGAAGGGAGCACTCATGCGCTGTTTGGGGGACTGCAAACTAGCCCGGACTCTACACAAAGAACTATGGAGAGTCCTCAAAGAAATAAAGTAGACCTACCATTTGACCCTGCAACTCCACTACTGGGCATTCGCCCAGAGAAAATGACATTTTACCACAGGGACATCTGCACTTCACAGCAGCCCAGTTTGCAATCACAAAAGTGTGGAAACAACCCGAAAGCCCATCAAACACATGAATGAGTGAATAAACTATGGTCTGTGTATACCACGGAATACTATTCATCCCCCTTAACAATCACAGACTTGCAGGAGAGAAAAATCTTGATTAAACTCAGGAAGGCAGGCCAGGTGCGGCGGCTCTCAGCTGTGATCCCAGCACTCTGGGAGGCGGAGATAGGTGGATTGCTTGAGGTCAGGAGTTTAAAACTGGCCTGCACTAGAGCGAGACCCTGTCTCAAAAAAAAAAAAAATAGCCAGGCGTTGTGGCAGGGGCCTGTAGTCCCAGCTACTTGGGAGGCTGAGGCAGGAGGATCACTTGAGCCCAAGTTTGAGGTTACAGCACTCTACCAAGAGCAACATAGTGAGACTCTGTCTCAAAAACAAAGAGAATAACCTCAGGAAGCCAGAGGAGGGAGGCTGTGGAGCAGCTTCCTGCCCAGTTGGCACAGTGCACAGGTACACAGCACACTCCCTGGGTGCAGGGCACAGCTACTACTCTGGCTTTTACTTGTCTTATGGAAATTATATAACCTGATGGTTTGTACCCTCATGCCAATCTGAAATGAAAGAAGAATGAAAAATAAAACCAAGCCAGGCATGGTGGCTTGTCAGGACCTGCTTCTGACACCACTTGGCAGGGCGTGGGACTGGCCAGGTATTGGTGGCCCGGCTTGACTAGGTTCCGGACACGGACCACTAAGCTACCTTGCTCAGGAACGGTTTCTCTTAGGTGCCTGTGGGTTATCTACTTTAGCTGGAGAGAGAGAGTGTGTGTGTGTGTCTTTTTTTTTTTGAGACAGAGCCTCAAGCTGTCCCCCTGGGTAGAGTGCCATGGCTTCACTGCTCACAGCAA
>NW_003852613.1:1313835-1335972 GCF_000181295.1 Otolemur garnettii
AAAAAAAAAAAAAAAAAGAAAGAAAGAAAGAAAAGAAAAGAAAGAAATATCTTGAAATACATGTAACAAAGGATGTGAGGGATCTCACAGAGAGAACTATAAACCTTCCTAGAAGAGAAATAGCAGAAGACATTAACAAATGAAAGAATAGGACAAGTTCACCTGGGAAAAAGCAACATTGTTATAATGTCTCTACAACCCAACATGATCTACAGATTTAATCCAATCCCCATTAACACACCAATATCATACTTTTAAGAACCTAAAAACCCCGCCAGGCACAGTGGCTCATGCCTGTAATCCCAGCACTCTGGGAGGCTGAGGCCAGTGGATTGCTTGAGTTCACAAGTTTGAGACCAGCCTGAACAAGAACAAGAACAAGACTCCATCTCTAAACATAGCTGGACATGTGGCAGGTGCCTGTAGTCTACTCTCTCTCGAACCAGCATGAGGAGGGAGAGGTAACCTCAGCGGAAATGGTGGAAATGATAAAAAACACAGGAGACAAAAGATACACAGGAGAGGAGTGCTAGGATGGGGGGGGGTGTCTGTCTGCAGCCAGCCTAGCCAGCACTAAACTACGGAAACAGCTTTATTTATAAACTATCCTTAACAAGGTAAATCTTAACACCTGGGGTAAGGATTAACGTTAAGGAGGAAAGTATGTAGGGGCTACGTGGCTTCTGGCAGGTGAAAAGAATGTTAATCTAGGAGGACAAGTGGCTGGGGAGGGTTCTTTCCCTGAATGCTTCCCCAGGTTGGGAGGGGCCCTGCCACCTCACAGCCTGTTCCCCACACTATTTGGGAGGCTGAAGCAAGAGAATCACTTGAGCCCAACAGTTTGAGGTTGCTCTGAGCTGTGACTGCATGGCACTCTACCAAGGGTGACAACGTGAGACTGTCTCAAGAAAAAAAAAAAGAACTTGAAAACATAGTTCTTCATTTCACATGGAAACAGAAAAAAACCCAAACACCCAGCACAATTCTAAAAAATAAAAACAAATTTGGAGGCAGCAGGTTAACAAATTTCAGATTATATTATAAGTGTACAGTCATCAAAACAGCATGGTACTGGCACAAAACCAGAGACCTAGATCTATGGAACAGAATAGAAAATGTTAAGAGATGAAATCAGCCTCACATCACCGTCTGAACTTCCGTAAACCAAACAAAAGCACACACCAGGATAAAGAATCCCCATTTAATTAATGGTGCTGGGAGGACTGGTCAGCCACATGTAAAAGGCTGAAACTGGACCCCTACCTCTCTCCATTTACAAAAATTAACTCACAGTAGACAAATGATTTCAACTTCTGACACTGACCTATAAAGTTGAGAAGAAAGTGTGGGGAAAACCCTTCGCAACATCAGGCTAGGAAAAGATTTCATGAAGAAGACCCCATTGGCAGTAACAGCAACAACAAAAATAAATAACTGGGATCTGATGGAGCTTAAAAGCTTCTGCATAGCTAAAGACATAGTAAACAAAGCAAATAGTTGACCTTCAGAATGAGAGGAGACATTCACATATGTTAGAAATCTGAAAAAGGGCCAATAGCCAGAAATACGAGAACTCAAGCAAATTAACAACAAAAGAGCAAACAACCTGGCTGGGAGCGGGTGGCTCACGCCTATAATCCCAGCTCTCTGGGAGGCCGAGGTGAGTGGATTGCTTGAGCTCAGAAGTTTGAGAACAGCCTGAGCAAAAAGCGAGACCCTGTTTCTACTAACAATAGAAAAACTGAGGCAAGAGGATCATTTGAGCCCAAGAGTTGGAGGTTGTTGTCAGCTATGATGCCATAGCACTCTACACAGGGTGACAGTTTTGAGACTGTCTCCAAAAAATAAATAAAAGAGCAAACAACCCAATTAATCACTGGGCAAGAGACATGAACAGAACCTTCTCCCAAGAAGATAGATCAATGGCCAACAAACACACGAGAAAATGCTCCTTGTCCCTAGTTATCAGAGAAATGCAAATAAAAACAACCTTCACATATCACCTAACCCCAGTATGAACAGCCCGCGTCACAAGTGCCAAAGCTGCCCATGCTGGCGTGGGTGCAGAGAGAAGGGAGCACTTACACACTGCTGGTGGGATTGCAGGCTAATACAAGTTCTATGGAAAAAAGTATAGAAAATCAGCAAAGAGCTGAAAGTAGACCTTCCTTGGATCCTGCAATCCCATTGCTCGGTATCTACCCAGAAGAAAAATAATCATTTTATCACAAGGACATTTGCACTCAAATGTTTATAGCAGCTCAATTCACAACTGCAAAGATGTGGAAACAACCCAAGTGCCTGTCAACCCATGGGCTGATTAATAAACTGTGGCTTATGCACACAGTGGAATACTATTCAGCCATAAAAGGATGGAGGCTTTATATCTTTTCTATTTACCTAGAGTTTAAGAACATTCTCCTTAGTAAAGTATATCAAAAATCAAAAAGCATGCTCCCATGTGCCCTAAGTTGAAACTAGTACATGAACAGACATACACAGAACAGGAATCTCCTCATCACTATCCTCATCTCACACTAAACTCCCACATGTATTTCTGTTCACCTGTGTGTGCCTATTTTTAACTTTTCTAGTCAGTTCTTTTTAGCTATTTACAGATCAGCACCACAACGTTCTATTTCTGAAGCTTTACATGACCTTTTAACATCCGGTAGGTTCTGTTTTTAACATTTGGTTTGCTACTTTGGGAATTTTCTTAGGCATTACGTTGCTTGAACGTTCTGTTTAAGTGTAAAGGGAAATTTCAGGTCCAAAAATAAAAATAAACGGGTTAGGTATGTGTGGTAGGTGAAGCCAGGATACTACGAGGAATCACCAGAGTATGAAGGGTGAGAAAGGACAGCCCGGAGCCTGTGGCACAGAACCCCAGGGCACACCAGGTCTTGGAAGGCAAGTAGCAGCAGGAGCAGTCCAGGAAGATAAATGCCATTTAATTAAATCAAAGTTAATATATTTAATTAAACCAAGAATGAGAAATAACAGACATACCACAAGGCAACAACAACCAAATGCTTAGTAACTTAGGAAACTTCAAAATATCACAAGAAAAGGAAACGTGGCCAGGCGTGGTGGCTCACGCCTGTAATCCTAGCTTTCTGGGAGGCCAAGGTGGGTGGATCACCTGAGCTCACGAGCTCGAGACCAGCAAGATCTGAGCAAAAGCAAGACCCCGTCTCTACTAAAAATAGAAAAATTGAGGGAAGAGGATCGCTTGAGCCCAAGAGTCTGAGATTGCTGTGAGCTATGACACCACGCCACTCTATCCAGGGTGACAGCTAGAGACTCTGTCTCAAAAAGAAAAGAAAATGAAACCTCCAATCTCACTACGTTTCTCAGCATGAGCCATGTTCAAATTCCATCATCCTCACCTAGTTTAGTCCTTTGCTGGCTTATATAACAATGGCCAGAATCATGAACCCCTAGAGGGCAAAGAACAGATTATTCAGTCTGTCTGCCAGTGACAGGAACATCCTGGAAAATGGAATGGTATCAACACCCTAGATGTGCTATCAAAACAAGACAGTGGGTTCTAAAGACCTCTGCTTCCAAGGTATCCTCCCCCCAATCCCATAGCATTATCCATCAGATGATTTATGAGCCCTTGGGAAAGAACGGCATCAGCTGTGAGTGATGACTCCTGTGATCCCAGCACTTTGGGAGGCTGAGGTGGGAGGCTCTCGGGAGGTCAGGAGTTCGAGACCAACCTGAGTAAGAGGGAGAACACCTCTACTATTTTCTATTTTTCTAAAAAATAGAAAACTTAGCTGGGCCTGGTGGTAAACACAAGTAGTCCTATTAGGTAGATAGTTAGGATTCCAGCTTTCCTAGGGAAAAAGGACAAATGGCAGACTCCCATCTTTGTACTGCCCCCCTTAATCCTCACACCTGGGGATGAGGGGAACATCTACCAATCTACTAATCACAAAAGGATGCAGGGGACTCTTCAGCCCCCTGGGCCAAGCACCACAGGTACAGCAGAATCTGGAAGGTGAGCTAGAACAATCTTAAGGCTAATTATCATATCATCAGCTTAAATCTAATGACACCCCCAATTCAGCTTAAATCACACATCCCCAAGGGGCTTTCGGAGAGGCTCATGGGAGGTCTGCATGAGCAGTAATATTCTGTGATTTCAAGGCGACCTCTGAACCACTAGGTGAGCCCAGTCCAGACAGTATAAAATAGAACACCCAGCTATGAACAGGGCCTTCCTGCTGTGACAAGGGGGCCCATTCTTTGTCTGTGGAGAAAGTGCCTTGCTCTGTAAATCTACATATGTCTTGATTTTGCTCTATAAACCTAATCTTCTCTTCTTCGATAGACTTTGTTTCATGATTGCTTGCTCCTGAGTGGCCATTCTTTAGCTAAGAGCATACCAAGAACCAAGAATGTAGATAGCTTCCTGAACCGGACAGTCCCAGCTGTCCAGGAGGGAGAGGCAGGAGGCTCACTGGAGCCCAGAAGTGTGAGGCTGCTGTGAGCTGTGATGACGCCACAGCACTCTAGCCTGGGACAACAGAGTGAGACTCTGTCCCAAAAATAAATAAATAAAATATGGCTCGGCACCTGTAGCTCAGTGGTTAGGGTGCTGGCCACATACACTGGGGCTGGTGGGTAGGAGCGTGGCCTGGGCCTGCTAAACAACAGTGACAACTACAACAAAAAGAAAATAGCCGGGTGTTGTGGCAGCTGCCTGTAGTCCCAAATACTTGGGAGGCTGAGGCAAGAGAATTGCTTAAGCCCAAGAGTTTGAGGTTGCTGTGAACCTGTGTCTCAGAAAAAAAATAAATAAAATAACTTTTCCTATTTAAAATATCATCTAAAACTTTGAGTTTTATGCCATATGCAGAAACAGAGTCCCAGAGAAATGATGTATCCAAAAGCCATTTTTTCCCCTCACTCGTTAGTAGAAATAACTAAGGACTCCCAATCCCTAAGTATTATTATTCTGATAGGTGACCTAGCTATACATTTCTTTTCTTTTTCTTTTCTTTTTTTTTTTTTTTGAGACAGGATCTCGCTCTGTTGCCCAGGCCAGTGGCACTGTCACAGTTAACTGCAACCTCAAATTCCTGGGCTCCAGAAATCCTCCTGCCTCCCAAGTAGCCAGGACTACAGGTGCATTCCACTACATGCAGGTAATTTTTCTGTTTTTTGCAGAGCTGGGATCTCACTCTTGCTAAGGCTAAAAACTTTAAGTAGCACACATAAGGTGAGTTAACCAAAGGTAGACAAGATACTATCTAACGACCACTTCAGTTCTCAAAACTTGCAATTAAGTGAATCCAAATTCAAATCTGACACTGGGGAAAACATAAAAAGAAATTAGTCATCTTTCAGGTCTGTGGTTTCTATATATAAGGGGCTTAGGGACAGAGGGCTGCAGCTATGTTTACACAGCACTGGTGGTGGAAACATCAACAACCTGTGTCAGAGACGCCAGGATGCTCAAGTTGCACTGAACACCCCCCACCCGTTCTCACGCCTCTGTCTCTGAGGGGGCCGGCCTTCTTTCCTTTCCTATCTGTCTCCTTCTCAGTCTCATTAACTGCCTTAGGGAAACAAAAGAATAAAGAAGTTATTTGTTTCAGGGAAGTCAGATTTTTAAAAATATATTACATATTTCAAACTTATCCACAAGCCTTCATAGCTTCAAGAGGGAACTTTGTTGGCTCAGCACCTGTAGCCTCGTGGTTAGGGTGAGAGCCACATACACCCAGGCTGGCAGGTTCAAACCCAGCCCCAGCCTGCTAAACAACAATGATAACTGCAATAAGAAAATAGCTGGGCATTGGGGCAGGTGCCCATAGTCTAAGGTGACCAGACGTCCTGCTTTTGGCGGGACAGTCTTGATTTTTAACAATTTGTCCCACATCCTGTGACGTTTTAAAAAAAGTCCCAATTTTTGGAAAGAATGCACGACAAGCTAGGGAACAGTGGGAGAATGGGAAGGGAATATACAGTTTTTGGCTGCTGAAAAGGTTAATGTAACTCCATTTGGGAATGAAGAGGTTAATGTAACTTCATTTGGAAATGAAAAGGCTAATGTAAACTCCCTACTCCCAACCTGGGCAAGGTCACCCAGGTGAAATCAGTGTCAGAAGGAGATTGGCTCCCTTCCTCCCTTCTAGGCAAGGACAATTAGCTCAGAAGAAGTCAAACTGTGTAGAACAAACAAGTAGCCCTGCCCCCTCTAGTGGGTCCCTAACCATAAACAACTCAGCCAATAGCCCCCTCCCCCATCAATGGTGTCCCGCTTTACCAACGTTAAAATCTGGTCACCTTACCATAGTCCCAGCTACTTGGGAGGCTGAGGTGAGAGAATCGCTTAGGCCTAAGAGTTTGAGGCTGCTGTGAGTTGTGACACCATAGCACTCTGCTGAGGGCAACATAGTGAGACTCTGTCTCAAAAAAAAGGGGGGGGGGAACTTTGTAAATGGGGCCCATGAACAATGACAACACTACGGTCCTCACCAGAAGTGACATTCCAAAAGCAGGTTAGTTTGGGACAGTTAACCACATTCATATGGTGCTTTACAGAACTTCTCTCAAATTACACCACTACAGGTTTGCTGTATTTTAAAACCAATGCACAAGACTCTATATTTATCCCTGTTAAATGTCAACTAGTCGGATTCTGGCCTGTCATGATGTGTTTGGATTCTAATTCTGTCACTGTTTGCTTTCCCAGCTTTGCAGCATCCTCGGACCAGCTAAGAGTAAAGGTGATCTCCCTGGCACGGTTCAAGAAGAGAAGCAGAAAAAACACAAGAATGAAGGCTGAAAGCAAAAGACTCGGCAGAGAAAACTGAGGCTGAGCAAGGAGAGTGAAACACAAGAGGAGCAGCACAGCCAATGGCAGCTGCCCTGGCCATGGTGACCTGGACGTGCTCTCAGGGAGGGTCTCCAGCTGTGTTAAGTCACAAAAGCAACCAGAAGGGCAATATGGCAGAACTCTTTTCATCATTTCCAGAAGGACATAGTGGTTTCTCTTGAGAAAAGAGAGCCAGAGTCTGAACAGAAGGACATAATTTCCATTTCTCCTTTCTGCTTGGGGCCCTTCTTCCTGTGGCTTGGCACTGCTCTATAACCGGTTCCAACTGACTTCACCTGTGCCACAGAGTGTGAAATACCTGAGTGGGCAGCAACCTTGGCTAAGAGTCTCCTAGGATGTGATAATTCTTTTAACCTGATAAAATAAAAAAATACTAGGCATTTTGTGCAATTTAGGGATTATGAACTTTGAAACATGTTCTACAGTGACAATTTTTTTTTTTTGGAGACAGAGTCTCACTATGTTGCCCTGGGTAGAGTGCCGTGGTGTGACAGCTCACAGCAACCTCCAACCAACTCTTGAGCTTAAGCAATTCTCTTGCCTCAGCCTCCCAAGTAGCTGGGACTACAGGTGTCTGCCACAACGCCCGGCTATATTTTAGTTGTTGTTGTAGTTGTCATTGTTGTTTAGCAGGCCCGGTTGGGTTTTAATCTGCCAGCCTTGATGTATATGGCTGGCGCCCTAACCACTGAGCTACAGGTGCTGAGCCAGACGATTTGTTGTCATTCGTGATGACACTGTGGTGCGCACTCTTACAAGGCTTGCCCTCCTGGCTGAGAGGTAATCACTTTCCTCATTCTGTAAGTAAAAAGACAGAAGGTAAGTGACTGAATGGTACAGATTCCCAGCACCAGCCACCGCAGTTCATAAGGCAAAATTTAAGTCTGCAAAATTCCTTTTAAAAAGTTTTACATAGGCATGTGATAATTTGAGACACGATAAGGCAGATGCTGTTTGTCTTAGTATACCAAAATCCACTTCGCAAAATGAAAGAGCTATACTGGCAACAGAAACCAGACCCAGACTG
Source organism: Otolemur garnettii (assembly GCF_000181295.1). Lineage (NCBI taxonomy): Eukaryota > Metazoa > Chordata > Mammalia > Primates > Galagidae > Otolemur > Otolemur garnettii. Next base: position 1,321,719 of record NW_003852613.1, read on the forward strand.
AGCTAGGAATGCCGTGTCCCCCCTAAGACTGACACCCCCAGAAGCCTCTTCACACAGACACAGATGTACTGGAGAACCGTGTTCAGCTCAAGCTCCATCTACATCTTCATTGTTTTGCCTTCTTCCCTCACATGTACACATAAAAGACTTCAAACATCAGCCTCTTTCCTTAATTATTAAAAATAACTAACATTTGGAGACTGGTTCAACCAGGCTGCCTGTGAGTCTCTCCTGAGAAAAAACATCCGAACTCTATCCTTACCTCTCAGATGGAGGGGCTGGCTTGCTTTCATTTTTTTTTTTTTTCTTCTTTTTGAGACCAAGTCTCACTCTGCTGCCCAGGTTAGAGTGCCCTGGCATCAGCCTATCTCACAGCAACCTCAAACTCCTGGATTCAGATGATCCTCCTACCTCAGCCTCCCCAGTAGCTGTACAGATGCCTGCCACAAGGCCCAGCTAATTTTTCTATTTTTTAGCAGAGACCGGGTCTCACCCTTACTCAGACTGCTCTTGAGCTCAAGAGATCCTCCCTGCCTTGGCCTCTTATAGGCATGGGCCATCCCCCACCCCAGGCCCAGAGGTGTTTTCGTAAAGCTCCAGGCCATTCTCACACACAGCCTGGGTGGAGATGGGCTGAGAAGCAACAGTTAAGACTGTTGCACAGAGACACTTAGAGAAAACACATCTGTGTTTTCTGTATATTGAGCTGTGCTACATTTCACAGCCATAAACTTCCAGCTGCTTTTTGAAAAAACCCAGAGAAAATTATTTAAGGCTCAACAGAATTTCTTTGCCACTGAATGTTTCAGCCATCTCTCTTCAGAATCAGGGTGTCCTAAATTCTCGGCCTGTCAGCTTTTTTCCATTCTCAGGTATCACAAACAGCAAACAACCTTCCAACTCTAACATTAAAATATGAAAAAACAAAAGGTCCAATAGTGCCTCCCTGAGCTTACTATCTGGTAGGGAAAATGAGGTACAACTCCTTGGAGTAAAGGATAATATAAGGGGACCCCCCCAAAGCCCAGAGAAAGACTCCTAACTAGGACAAGTAAGAAAGTGTCATGTAAGCCATCACCAGAAGGTCAGTAAGAGCAGTGAGTGGAGGGGAACATGTGCTCAGGAAAGGACCCACAGACTGAGGCAGGAGCACTGTGGGCACTGCACTGGGAGTCAGCACTTTCATCAGAGGCAGCAAGTAGCTACCACCTGAAGGACTTTAAGCAGATGTCCATCCCTGGAGAAGGCTGTCCTGTCTGTGTGCTCCAGAGTGGCCTGAGGAGGGCAAGGCTGGAGGTAGATGGACAAAGCTAGCATGGCCGTCAAGGTGGCAAAGGATAGCACAGTCCAGGGCAGTACTGTTGACGACAGTGGTGGAAAGATGCCAAAAGCAAACAGGAGAAAGAGACACCAGGATGGGAGGACATATGGCTGGAGACAGGAGGAGATACACCTTGGGGAGAAGGGGGAGCCCCATTTCTGAGCACGATGTGTCTGAGGAGCCCGTCACCATCAGTGGCCTTCTCCAATAGGCAGATGTCATGATGGCACCAAGAGCTACAGAGGACACAGTGCCTCACGGCAGTTTCCCTTTGCCCGTGATTTTGCTCTCTGTGGGTTTGTTGCCGGAAGTCTGAAAATATTAAGTGGAAAATTCCAGAAACAAACAATTTGTAATTTGTAAATCGTGAGCCAGTCCTGAGTAGCACAATGAAATCTTGCTGTGTCCTGCCCAGGACTGAATCCTACCTTTGCCTGGAGTATCCCTGCTGCACCCACTACCTGCCCATCACTGGCTCAGCGCTCATCTCAGTCCCCAAACTGACCACTGCAGTGTCTTCAAGACACCCTATTCCATTTGGCAATGGCTCCAAAGTCTAATAGCAGTGATGTTGACATATCATTATAATCACTTTATTTTATTATCAGTTATTGGGTTAATCTTTTACTGTGCCTAATTCATAAATTAAGCTTTATTATAGGTCTGTATGTATAGGAAAAAGCCAATATATACAGGGTTTGGTACCACCTATGGTTTCGGGAATGGAATGGCAGTCCTAGAACACATTCCCCACGGGCAGAGTTGGGGGACTATGGTGTTACATACCAGACATTGCTCAATGCTTCACATTCATTAACTCAAAATCAACTTGGCATCTGTAGCTCAGCGGCCAGGGCACCAGCCACATACACTGGAGTTGGTGGGTTCAAATCCAGCCCAGGCCTGCCAAACAACTACAACTAAAAAATAGCTGGATGTTGTGGCAGGTGCCTATAGTCTCAGCTATGTGGGAGGCTGAGGCAAGAGAAATGCTTGAGCCCAAGAGTTGGAGGTTGCTGTGAGCTGTGACACCACAGCACTCTACCGAGGGTGATATAGTGAGACTCCGTCTCAAAAAAAAAAAGAAATCTCAAAATTATTCCATGAGATAAGAACTATGCCTTTACCCTGATTTTATACATGAAAATAGACATAAAAAGGTCGCAAATACTGCTCAAAGCCACGCAGCTGGCCAGGCCGTGTGTCTGGACTCAGGGTCTTTAGCACGGCCTCACTCTGCTCTTCCAGAGCCTGCTGCTGCCTCCTGCTCACAGCTCTGAGGCTCAGTGAGAACACAGGGCTGGCTCGGGAGCACCGAGCACATAGGAATACATAACAACATCCCAGCAGGGCACACAGAATGCACAAAGGGGCTCAAGTCAGACCCCATGCTCTGGCACAAGAGAAGCCTGCAGGGGAATGGGTGTGGGCAGAAAGGCAGGAGACCCCTAGGAGACGGCGGGACCATGAAAAGCAACAGAGAAAAGACTCTGAGGCAGCGGGAAAGTGAAATACCAATGCAGCTGGGCAGTCAGGAAAGATACATGTGATACACTGGCTTGATTTCACTTTTCATGGCAAGGGATAGCCAGCTACAGCCTGTTGTGGTTTCTTTAGACAGAGTCTCACTTTGTTGACCAGGCTAGAGAGCCATAGCGTCATAGCTCACAGCAACCTCAAACTCCTGGGTTCAAGTGATCCTCCTGAGGAGCTGGAACTACAGGTGTCCACCACTATGCCTGGCTAGTTTTTCTATTTTTAGTAGATATGGGGTCTCCCTCTTGCCCAGGCTGGTCCCAGACTCCTGAGCTCAAGTGATTCTCCCACCTTGGCCTCCCAGGGTGCTGGGATTAAAGGCATAAGTCGCTGTGTCCAGACTACAGCCTGTTTCTGTATGGACCAAGGCCCAGGCCAGCTAAACAACAATGACAACTGTAGCAAAAAAAACCCAGCCAGACACTGCAGTGAGCGCCTGTAGTCCCAGGTACTTGGGAGGCTGAAGCAAACTAATCACTTAAGCCCAAGAGTCTGAAGTTGCTGTGAGCTGTGATGCCCCAACACTCTATCAAGGGTGACACAATGAGTCTCTGTCTCAAAAAAAAAAAAAATCCTTTAGGATAACTTGAGACCTTGGCAGGGGGACATGGGGCACGATAACCAGACCATAGGTTACTGGGAAAGACTAAGGAATAATGGTGAGAGAAGGCAGCTCTTTCATGTCTCACTACCAAAGAGCTTCCAGGGGGCAAGGGAAGAGGAAGGTGTCCTGTACAGACAAAAGACACGTGAGCATTTGATTTTTTTATTTTTTGAGACAGAGTCTCACTTTGTCACCCTTGGTAGAGTGCTGTGGCATCAGAACTCACAGTAACCTCGAACTCTTGGGCTCAAGAGATTCTCTTGCCTCAGCCTCCCAAGTAGCTGGGACTCCAGGTGCCTGCCACCATGCCTGGCTATTTTTAGAGATGAGGTCTCACTCTTGCTCAGGCTGGTCTTGAACCTGTGAGCTCGGACAATCCACCTGCCTCAGCCTCCCAGAGTGTTGGGATTACAGGCGTGACCCACCATGCTGGCCTATGTGAGCATTTTAAAATGCAAACAGGAGGAAGCCATGGAGAGGGAATGGATGAAATACAGGAGAGAGAAGCTGTTACTGAGCCAGACTTCTGTTAGAGCGGAGAAGGGTACAGGATCCAGAACACAGACAAGGATGAGGACACCAGTTCTGAGGTAACAGGGACGCAGGAAAGGGTGGCTACAGACAAGGTCGTGAATCTGCAAGCAAGGAGGTGAGGGATATCCAATTTATGGCTCTGTTTTCTCCAAGTCATCTACTGGCAGCAAGACGGAAATGGCAGGATCAGGGATTTCGGGAACAGGAGGAAGTTCTGAAATGTCTGTAGCAAAGATGGAGTGTGCTGACTACAGAAAAACACAGAGGCAGAGCAGCCTCAGACACTCAGTCACTGCTGCAGACCCCAAGTTTCATTCATGTGGCCTGCAAACCACATGCCACAAGCATTTCCCAGCTAATGGAACGTACCCCTCCAAGACTTTATAAATTCTGATGGGCATTTAAAATGGATTATTGCTCCCCTACCTTTTGAAAAGAGCATATTTATGGAGTGGTTAAACACAGGCGTCAGAGTCAGAGCCCTGGGTTAGAACCCACACTCCGTTACTTACCAGCTACGTAATTTTACCTGAATTAATTTAACCTCCATTACCTATGGTATAAAATGGGATCTCACTACCTGCCTCTGTCATGAGATTTATAAAACAGTCTAGTTGAGTGGCAAGAGAAAGATCTCATAAACAGTAAGCACATCCTATTAGCAGCAGCAGTATTTTGCTACCCCACGTTACTAGCTCTGGCTCAGCTTCATGGCAGGATGGAGTCCAGGGATGTGGATATTCGAGATACTTCCACCCAGCTGCCTTATGAACCAAGTGACCTGGACGGGATGCTCTAGGTACCAAAGGTTCAATCTGCAGAATGAGGGGATTTAACTGATCACTGCAAAACTCCAACACCTGGAGGCTGAAGTAAGAGTATCACAGCATCCAGGCTGAAATGAGCTATGATCATGCCACTGCACTCCAGCCTGGGCAGCACAGTGGAACCTGTCTCTTAAAACAATAACAACAACAACAAAAATACTCCCACCACCTCTCTCATTTGTGTGATATGGCTGACGATGCTCTGCACCGTGAAAATACGACCTTTCATCAACTACACTGCTTGCTGTACAGCTCTGTAGTCAAAAAGACTTGAGTCTGAATCCCGCTCTTATTCCAGAATGAACTAAAGTTACCTAGCATCTCTGAGCCTCGGTTTCCTTATCTAAAAAACAGAGTGAACAAATTGTAACTTATGAAACTGTAGCAATCTAACGCAAAGCACGCAGACCAGAGCCGTCAGCGCTCACTCCCCCCCTGCACCTGTCCCGGGCCGCCCGGCAGCAAAGTGCGAGCGCAGCGCTGCAGGGCCTGTCCTGAGCCCTCGGTCCAACGCAAGTGGCCAGTCTCGCCTTCCCGAATCACAAACTTAGAAGAACCACCTGGGATCGTCATTAAAACCCCCCGTGACTAACTTCGTTCTTGGGTGACACCTGTTCACAGCCCGCGCCCTCAAAGTCGCCCTGAGCACTACTGCAGACCGCAGACGCAAACTCAGGTGTGAGGACGCAGGACGCAGAAAGATTCCAGCAGGCCTCAGGGTCCGAAAGTCTGGGTGGGAACCGGAGCGCGCAGCTCGCAGGAGCCGGACGCGGGCGCTCGGGCACCAGCTGGGTCCCCGCCTCTCCGGACTCCCGGCCCCGCCGCCTGCGGGCAACGGGCTGCGGCGACAGCACCCGAGCGTGTCCACACCTGTGGTCCCGCGCCCGAGTCCCGCTCACCTGGAAGTGCTCCTGGACATAGACAGGGAGGGTGTGCGCCATGCCTGGCGCGGGCCGGCAGCGCGTGCAAAGAAAGCGGCCACTCCTGGGAACCCGCCGCTGGGAGCGAACCGAAGTGGCCGCGCAGCCGCACTGCCCCTACCGCGCAGCGCCGCCGCCTTGCGCACGCGCCTCCGCCGGCCCCAGGGTCCGCAAATAGTTCCGCGGCTGCCGCACTTTGCTCCAGGGACCCAGTGCGCGCGTGCGCTGGCCTTGGCTGCTGCCCGCGGCGGGAAATGGGAAAGGTGGGCCTGGTGTGGGGCTGCCCTTGCAGGTGCCCAGGGCAAGTGTGCTCGGGAAGGTGGACACGGGCCTCGCAAGCGCCCAGGGCAGGCGTGTGCTGGCTGGGGTGGGTGCAGGCTGACCCCAGCCAGTTCCCTGAGGGGAGGGTTTTCAGGAGAGGTGAACCAAGTTATGGGGCCTCTCTCGCCCTGGGGCTTCCACGTGTAGAGAGGGGCAGTGGTGGTAGGTCTCACCTCGGACTCTGAACTTTTTCTTCCAGGCATAGATGTGACAATATGGGAAGGGGCCTTGGAAGTACAGAGACACGCCGCGTATGGACATTTCAGCCAACGAAGGACTCTGTCTAATGGTCCCATAACAGCTGCAAAATTCCTGTCCTCTAGCAAAGTGGCGTTGCCTCTCCATGTTTAGAAACACAAATACGAGTACTTACCATCGCGTTCCAACTGCCCACGCTGTTCAGGACAGTAACGTGCTGGGCAGGTTTGCAGCCTGGGAGCGGCAGGCCAGACTGTAGGGCCCGGCTGTGTCGTAGGCTGGGATTGTTTAAGTTACTCTCTGAAGCCAGCACAGCAGTGCCTTTCTCAGAATACGTGTGGCTCAGCCACTGTTCCCCCAGGAAGCATCTTTCCTGGCTGGTGCGATTTCTGGAGAACGCTGTGTCAGAACGTCAATGTGAGAATTCTCAAAGACCGGGTAGTAGCAGACGATCAACCTAAGGCCAGCGAGATCCCCTGGCGGCCTGGGGTAGGGCAACAGCGCAGCAGGCGGGGGCTGGAGCCCATACCTGGTTTTCCCAGCAACCATTGGTTTTTCTGGGGCAGCGTTTCAAGATGCGTTTTTTGTGCAGATAATGAAGCTGTATAAAAAACGTCTGTTAAGCAAGAGCAGCCCTGGGCATCAGTCCTTTCACCACAACCCCCTCCCGACTGACAGCCTTTCTGCTCTTTCTCATATGGCTCACTGTTAATTTTAAGAGATGAATGGTCCACTGTGAACAGCACAGTGATGCTGCAATTATTTATGCAATAGCTTGACCATTTAGTAGCCAAAAATTTGTTAAAGAATACAGCAGACTTCACCTTCAAATTAAATCTCTTTTCCAGTAGTAGCCAAGACTTTTGCAGCCTACCCTTTCATCCACATCTGTGTGGCCTCATCCCCTAAAAATAGAGCAGAGTCTTGCCTAGGGGTAGTATTACATTTCCCAGATCTCTCCGTTTTGGCAATAATGCCTATAATCCCAAGTATTCTTTGCCTCAAATATTCCATAAATCTTTCACTAGTAGTAGTATCATTCCCTAAATCACTTTCCCCAGGGATTTTTTTTTGGGGGGGGATAAGAACTAAAAATTTGTATCTTAAAGAATTTAAAGAAAATTATAGTTAGCAAAATGACAGAATTGTTAATAAGTCAAGACCTCACCTGCTATCTATACTTGTAAAGGAACTAAATGTTCTGATCTGAAAAGGATTTTAATGTTGTCACCACTTGTGGGTAAGTCGCCAAGAAATCCTGAATAAAAGCTTCCAGTCCTTTGTGGTGATTTCTTATCTTTTCTATAGAAATTGAGAGCCCCTACAACTCAGTAAGACAAACAACCAGCAGAAAAATGGGTGAAAACACCTGAACAAATTAGTCACAAAGAAGAAACACAGTTGTCTGTCTGTATCTGTGGGTTCCACGTGTGCAGATTCAAACAACCACAGATTGAAAATATAGTTAGGCCTACAATGATTTGATCTGTACTGAACATGTACAGGCTGTTTTTCCTTGTCATTATTCCCTAAACAGTACAGTATAACTAAACTATTAACAGCATTTATGTTGCATCAGGTATTATAAGTGACCTAGAGATGACTTAAATGGGCAGATGTACGGAGGTTATATGCAAATACTACACCATATAAGAGATTTTAACCCCAGATTTTGGTATTGGGGGGGTTCTGAAACCAATCTCTCACAGATTCTGAGGGATGACTGTACAACTGATTCTTAAACATGAAAAAAAGCCCAACTTCATAAGTAAAAGACAAAATACATTGGTTATAAATATTATATAGTATAATTTTTTTAACCTATCAGATCAGGCCATGCTTGGCAGTTCATGTCTATAATCCTAACACTCTGGAAGGCTGAGCAGGGAAGGATGGCTTGAGCTCAGGAATTGGAGACCAGCCTGAGCAAGAGCAAGACCCTGTCTCTATTAAAAATAGAAAAACTAGCTGGGCATTGTGGCAGGTGCCTGTAGGCCTATCTATCTGGGAGATTTGGGAGGCTGAGGAAAGAGGATGGCTCAAGCCCAAGAGTTCGAGGTTGTTGTGAGCTATACCTGGGGCAACAGAGTGAGACTCTGTCTCCAAAAAAAGAACAAAAAGTGAGACCCCCCCATCTCTACTAAAAATAGAAAAAAATGGTGGGCATTATGGTAGGTGCCTGTAATCCCAAATACTCAGGAGGTTGAGGCAAAAGGATCGCTTGAGCCCAAGAGTTTGAGGTTGCTGTGAGCTATAATGCCATAGCACTCTACCCAAGTTGATAGAGTCTCTGTCTCAAAACAAAACAAAACAAACAAACAAACCAAAACCTTTGATAATAATGTGTTGACAATGATATAAGGAGGACAATTTGGTAACATTTATGCTTTAGTATTCTACCTAGGGTATCTGTCCTACGATTATTCTTGCAGGCCTCCACCCTACAAATAAAATTCTAAGGAAAATGAGTAGCTCAAGATAAAATAATAATAACAATAATAATAATCACTTGAAGAAACACGGTACCACAAGTAAGAAGTAGGAGAACCAAGAGGCAAAGACTGACCCATAAGGATGGAGATAATGAAATCATCACAGACTTTAAATTGCTATCACTAATATTTGTGAAGAGCTAAATGTCAAGATTAAAAATACATGTGAGAAAAAAATACGAGCATAAAACTTGAAACTATAGAGAAGGACCAAGCAGATTTGACAAAGAACAAAATAGAAATCCTAGAAATAAAAAAACACAGCAGAGTACAGTAAAGCTTTGGCATAACACTGTAAGTGCCAAATGTGGAATCATGTTGTAAATAAAAAAAGAGTAGAGCAGGCGGCACCTGTGGCTCAGTGAGTAGGGTGCCAGCCCCATATACCAAGGGTGGTGGGTTCAAACACAGCCCTGGCCAAACAGCAACAAAAAAACAGCCAGGCATTATGGCGGTGCCTGTAGTCCCAGCTACTCGGGAGGCTGAGACAAGAGAATTGCCTAAGCCCAGGAGTTGGAGGTTGCTGTGAGCTATGACGCCATGACATTCTACTGTGGGTGACAAAGAAAAAAAAAAAGAGCAGAGGAAGGGCAAGGATGGGAACTCTATCCGCCAGAACCCAGTCAGAGACTACCTTAGTCTTTTTGTGCTTCTATAACAAAATATGCCACAGACTAGGTAATTTATAAACAACAGAAATTATCTCTTACAGTTCCAGAGGCTGGGAAGTCAAGATCACATGCCAGTAGGTTAGGTGTCTGGAGAAGGCCTGTTTCATAGGTGGGATTTTCTTGGATTGTCTTCACATGGTAGAAAATGTGGAAGGGGCCACTCACCCGCCTCAAACCCTTATTATGTCATCAATCCCATTCACAAAGGCAGAGCCCTCACAGCCTGCTCACCTGAAAGCCTGACTGCACTGGGGATTAAGTTTCAACATGAATTTTGGAGAAGATACAAAGATTCAAACCATAGAAAAGACAGAAACCACACCAGTTACTTGAACAGAGAGAATAGAATATAAATGATAGTTATCAGAATTTAAAGTTGTTGGCTCAGCGCCTGTCGCTCAAGTGGCTAAGGCACCAGCCACATACACCTAAGGTGGTGGGTTTGAATCCAGCCTGGGCCCGCCTAACAACAACGATGGCTGCAACCAAAAAATAGTCGGGCGTTGTGGCGGGCACCTGTGGTCCTACTTGGGAGGTGGAGGCAGGAGACTTGCTTGAGCTCAGGAGTTGGAGGTTGCTGTGAGCTGTGATGCCACAGCACTCTACCCATGGAGACAGCTTGAGGCTCTGTCTCAAAAAAAAAAAAGATATAAAGTTGCTAACTAGGTAACTGGAAGGATAAAAAACAAACTCCAAGCTATGGAGGTCCAAACATAGGAAGCAGCTATCACCCCTAGAACTCAGGATGAATTGGAAGGTGAGATTATTACAGTTTATAGCAGTGATTTTTCAATCAGTGTGCTGTAACCAGGAGAGGATCTCAGGTGTGTCACAAACATTTTAAAAGATCATTTTCAAAATTAGTTCAAAGCACAGTTAGTATATTGGTTTTTTCTTTAATTTTTTAAATCAACATAATTTAAGTGTGCCTCTGAAGTTTAACAACAGGATCAAATGTTCTGTAAGATAAACTTCTAAAACATTGGCTTAGAGAAAAGGCCCTGAGGAGCTGGAATTCAGACCCCTAGGGAGGGGTATTAGCAGCGGCACTGGGATCTGAGCCCAGCCTACAGATGAGGGCCAGCTGTGGAGCTGGAGCAAGACGTCTGGGGAGGGCACTGGGTACAGGAGGCTTTGACGTGTGGAGGCTGGTTCTGCAAGTCTTAGACAAACTTCAAATGGGATTCAGTTTCTTCTGTGGGAAGAATTGTTGGTGCCTTGTTGAATAAGTGTGGCTGGGATGATGATACCCACAGAGCTGGCCCTGCAATGTCTCTCCATTAACTGTTGGCAGAGTCTAACAGAACCATCTCTCAAGCAGAAATATGGTTCTTAGAGTCTCAGCCCCTGCATCAAAAGCAGCATCTAGAGATAGGAAGAGAGAATAGAATTGAAAGCCACCTCTTGGTCATGGGTTCAGGAAACAACATGTTATATCTAAATTCTGATTCTCATGAGACTTTCCTATAGATGAAACAAAAAAGTCCAAGGAGGATTTTCATTTTAAAAAACTTCAGAGAACTAACAAGGCAGTGAATAATTATGGGGCCAATATCAAAGAGAAAGGAAATAAGAGAGGTTAGCCTGGCCAGGTGGGCTGTTTTTCCCTGATGGACACGTGCCCATTCCAGATGAATGGATGAGAAGCCCATAAACAGGCTCGCCATAATTGGGCTTTAAACCCACCCTCCTTTAATTTTGACCAATTGACTGGGATGGGAAGGCATTCAGATCTCCAAGCACAATGTAATTACACTGATGATTTGTTAGTGCAAATACAGGAAATTTGTACCATGGCATGGCTAAGGTTGGATGAAAAGGTGAAATACGATGATTTTTCACCAAAATCCTTCAAGGACCCAGTGAGCCATATACTAAATTTTTGGCCCATCTGCAATCTACTGTACAATGATGTGTTAATGGCCTTGAAGCTCAGAACATGCTTTTGCTTTCGTTGGCTTATGAGAATGCTAATGTTGATCACAAAAAAGCTTTAGCAAGTGTAAAAATGCAGGAAAATGTTACTTTAGATCATTACATTAGAGCATGTAGAGATGTTGGATCAGGGACTTTCCAGGGTAACTTATTGGCTGCAGCCTTGAAAGGACCGGTTACTTCTACTAAATGTTACAATTATGGAAAATTGAGCCATGTTTGCAAAGATTGTAGAAAAGGCAAAACTAATATGCCTACAAAATCTTCTGGCCCCTCAGGCTTATTTTGTAGATGTATAAAGGGAAAATATTGGACTAATGAATGTAAATCAATGAACGATAAAGACAGAAAATGTCTTTCCTCCATTACAGAATCAGGGAAACTCCCCCATGGGCCTGTCCTGGGGCCGAGGGACAAACAATACAGGCTCTCTTGTTCAACAGTTTCCAGTAAGCAACAGCCAAGCCCATGCTCAGATTCAAAACAATTAAGGCTCTCAGTGCAGGATTTATTTCATGCTACACACAATAGTGCAGCGTTAGATCTGCCAATTAATGAAATAATAACTATTACAGCAGGTACTTTGCCTATAAAATTGTATACTGGTGTTTATGGCCCTATCCCATTAAATACAGTAGGTTTGTTATTAGGGCATAGCAGTTTAATGTTACAAGGATTACAAATTCATGTTGGAATAATTGATGCTGATTTTGAGGGTGAAATTCACATAATAGCCTCTACTACTAAAACTAGTACTTTAGAAGCTGGACAGTGTGTTGCTCAGTTGTTAAATCTCCCATGCCACAAAAGTAAAGCAGCTCCTATAAAAGGGGAAGATGGATTTGGTAGTACAGGAAAACAGGGTTTTTGGCATGCTTTCATAAATGACAATTGACCTCAGCATGTTGTAACTTTTCCTGATGGTACTGTCCTCAATAGACTTGTAGATACTGGAGCTGATGTTTCTATTATTGCTTCTTATATGTGGCCAAAGACTTGGCCCAAGAAAAAAGTTAAAGTTACTTTTGTAGGACTTGGAACAATGACAGACACTGAACAAAGTGCTCAAACTTTAAACTACTATGGACCTGAAAAACAGCCAGCTCAGTTTCAGCCTTATGTCATTCCCATTGCCTTAACTTTATGGGGAAGAGATTTGCTTTGACAGTGGGGAGCTATGGCTATCTATTCCCACTATTTGTTCAGCAGCAAACCCCACAATGTTTAATGTGGGTTTTAATTCTACAATAAATACCTCTCCCCTTAAGGCAGAGGTAACAAGACAAGCTGATGATCGAACTGGCTTGGGATTCTCCACTCTTTCAGAGGATTTTCCTTAGGGTCCACTGCGCAGTGCTTCACCCTGCCTTTACATTGGAAATTAGACAAGTCCATCTGGGTTGAGCAGTGGCCCCTTCCTCTGGAAAAGTTAGAAGTGCTTCTTCTTTTTAATTAAAGAATAATTAGATCAAAATCATATTGAATGTTCCACTAGCCCATGGAATTCCACAATCTTTGTAATTAAGAAAAAATCCGGTAGATGGCACATGTTAACTGATTTAAGAAAGGTCAATGCAGCCATTCAGCCCATGGGAACTTTACAACCAGGTATTCATAACCCATCACTAATTCCAAAAAATTACTCTATTATAATAGTTGATTTGAAAGATTGTTTTTTCAATATACCATTGTGTCCTAAGGATGCAGAACGCTTTGCATTTACGTTCCATCCTTAAATAATAGCCTGCTCACCATTATCAATGGAAGGTTTTACCTCAGGGAATGTTAAATAGCCCTACATTTTGTCAGTTGTTCATACAAAAACCTTTGGATCTAGTTCATAAAGAATTCCCAAATGGTATTTATTTGTATTATATGGATGATATCTTATTTTCTTATTCTTCAAATGATGAATTACAAAATATGTATTCTAAAGCTTGTCAATATTTTGCCAATTTTGTCTTCATATTGCCCCAGAAAAGGTTCAGACACAGGAACCATGGAATTATTTAGGATATAAATTATCAGCTCAGCATATTGTTCCTCAAAAGGTGCAAATAAGATGAGACACTCTAAAAACACTTAGTGATTTCCAAAAATTATTAGGAGATATAAATTGGGTCAGACCCACCTCAGGAATTCCCACTTATGCTTTATCACATTTATTCTCCTTATTAGAAGGAGATCCTGCTCTAAATAGTCCAAGAAAACTTACCAAAGAAGCTGAAAAGGAATTACAATAGTTAGAAAGACATACAAGATGCTCAACTAGATAGGATTATTGATTTTTTCATATTTTATTTTGTATGTTTTCCCTTCTGAGCATTCTCCTACTGGCTCACTAGCACAACAACAGGCCTTTATAGAATGGTGTTTCTTTCCACATAAAGCAACCAAGAAAATGGAAAGCTATATCCAAAAAATATCTTATGTAATTTTAAAAGGTTGTTTTAGACTGCGACAATTGGCAGGACAAGATCCTGATAAAATTGTCATTCCTTTAACAAATCAACAATTAAACAATCTCTTTGTGTTTTCCATAGATTGGCAAATAGTGCTTTCTGATTTTGGGGGTGAAGTAGATAATCATTACCCAACAGACAAATGGTAAACACACTTCTTGGATTTTACCTTGCATTGTTAAGCAAGAACGTATATTAGATGCTTCCACCTTTTATACAGATGCTAACAAAATAGGAATTTCTGGCTCTTTAGGACCCCATAATTTTAAAACTCAACAATCTCCTTATCAATCTGTTCAAAAGGCTGAATTATTTGCTATTATATTACTTTTAACTGATTTTTCTAATATCGGTTTAAACATAACAGATTCCCAATATTCTTTTTTTTTTTTTTTTTTTTTGAGACAGAGCCTCAAGCTGTCACCCTGGGTAG
>NW_003852613.1:1336639-1342933 GCF_000181295.1 Otolemur garnettii
AACAGATTTTACATTTTTTTTTCCTCTAGTGTTGACTGATTCCTTTCATACCCTGGATATTAGTTTCTTGTTGAATGAGGAGTTTTCAAATATTTTCTCTCATTCTTCCAGTTGGCTCTTTCTTTTCTTTTCTTTTCTTTTCTTTTTTTTTTTTTTTTGAGACAGATCCTCAAGCTGTCACCCCAGGTAGAGTGCCGTGGCGTTACAGCTCACAGCAACCTCCAACTCCTGGACTTAAGCTATTCTCCTATCTCTGCCTCCCTAGTAGCTGGGACTACAGGTGCCTGCCACAATGCCTGGCTGTTTTTAGGTTGCAGCTGTCATTGTTTGGTGGGCCGAGGCTGGATTCGAACCCACCAGCTCAGGTGTATGTGACTGGTGCCTTAGCTACTTGAGCCACAGGCACCGAGCCAGCCAGGCCTTTTTCCATTACATGATATTAAACATATTATTGGACTCCCAGGTAACAGTACTGGTCAAGCTATAATTGAATGACATAATCATACATTTAAAAATATGTTATTAAAACAAAAAGGAAGAGAAGAGTATAATAGAACACCTAGAAATAAACTCCATTCTGCTTCATTTTACTCTAAATTTTTTGAACTTGGATTCTGACAACAGCATGCCAGCCCAAAAGCATTGGGTAAAAACAATATCAGAACCTCTTAATCAACCAGTTTTTTATAAGGATGCAAAAACAAACTGTTGGACCCTAGCTGAAGTGTTACGTTGGGGCAGAGGTTATGCTTACATTTCCATAGGCTCTTTGGAATTTTGGGCTCCCAATAAAGCATTAAAACTGAGGAATGGTGCAGAAAAGACTGCACCCACAGGAAGTGGATCCAAAGTCCTGAATGAGCCATTTGCACGGATGTGTCTCCAAGTCTGAAACAAGAGAATCAAAATGATGTTGTCTTGCACCCAATACTCCAGAGATGACATGGGGGCAGGTAAAGAAGTTCTGCAATCTGGCAGAAGACCTAGTGGCTCAGAGTAAACAGCCACTAACCACACCCGCTTTATTCTTGGCTATGATTTCACTCCTCACCACCCAGGTAGGTGGCCAAACTTATGAATACTGGACTTATATTCCAAACCCTCTGTTACTGAGAGGGGTCATCTGGTTTGAACCAAATATTCCAATTTATGTGAATGAATCTTCCTGGCTCCCTGGACCCTATGACACTCGTGGTCCTTTAAAACTGGAGGAGGAAGGAACAATAATTACTGATTATAGTACTGGTGTTAGTGGACCTCCTATTTGCTTTGGTAGTCAGCACCATTGTCTGACTTTTAAATTTCAGGCATGGATTAGCATTGATCACAATTATACTGTTATATCTCCTCAGATAAGAATGAATTTGTTATCCAGTCAATCTACTGCTGGCACATCTTTCCAGGGCATTGCCATTCCTCCTGAGTCACCTCTTTGTCAAGTGCACAGTTTTTCTCACATCAGGGAATGGGTGCATTGGACAAAGTGTAAAGGTGAAAGTGCATTTTCAGTAGCTAATACTTCCTATGGAAGCATCATGGATTGGAGTCCTAGAGGCTTTGTGCACACTCAGAAATCTTTAACACCTTTAAGATGGTGTAAAAATGCTACAACCATATCAGCCACTTCTTCTAGCCATATAAAATGGGGTCATGGAGGCTTCTCCCCTCCTTCACCTGGTCTAATGAAATATCCTAAACAAGATCACTTGTGGAAAACAGGGGCTGCACTCTGTCCTCTCCAAGCATGGACTGGAGGACTATATTATGACCACCAAAAAAAGAAGTATACTTCAACTTTTACTAGAAATACAACCCACCACATTGAAGCTTGCTTGAGACTTTGGCATAGCTTAAAGGACCTATCTATTGGAATGAGTCTAGTGGAGAAATCAAATGTTTGCAAGCATATACCATGTTTACTTGTATTAACAGTTCTATTAAGTTTGATGTTTCCAAAGAATAGTTGTGTCTTTTAAGAGCAAGAACAGGTGTTCTTTTCCGTCTGTGACAAGAGTCCCCAGTGCTGTCCATCCTACAGATGATAGCAGAAAGTCTTGAAACAAACCAGACACTTCATTGGAATGTTGATAGCCATGATCCTGGGAATAATCGCCGGACTCCTGCTGCCGCTGCCCTGCCACTGCAGGAGTTGCCCTGACAGAGAGCATTAAAACACAGGACTTTGTTGCTGAATGGCACCACAATTCAGAGCAGCTTTGGACTGCTCAGAGACAAATTGACACTGAAATTCATAACGAGTTATCAGACTTAGAACAAGCTGCAGTAATGTTAGGAGATCAATTGTCTAGTTTGCAAAAACAAATCAAATTTTGATGTGATTGGGATACGACTAGTTTTTGTGTGACCCCTGTACCTTACAATGCTACCAAATTTCCATGGGAGAAAGTTAAAAAACATTTATCGAATCATGAGAATTTGACAATGATATCTTATGTTTACAAAGGAAAGTGTACAATATGTTCCAACATAAACTTGAATGTGGTGTCCTGGGAGCAAGCAACTAGATTACTGCCGGGGGACTTGTTCGGAAAATCTTGATAAAGGAGTTAATGAAGATGTTTACACCTCAATTTATATATAATTTATATTCTGTTAGCCACTGAAGACCACATTGAAAGGGCGGCAATCAACAGGCAGAGATCTCACAGACCACCAAGGCTTGAAATTGCAAAATACTGGCTTCCTTTGGAAATCAGGAGATAAGAAAATGAAGGGTTGGGTGGTGCCTGTGGCTCACGAACCAACCTAGGGGAAAAGGGAAAGTTTCCCTAAGGCTCCCTTCAGTTTGAAGTAGTTGGCAAGATCCCCAAAGTTAGTCTGTTCTCTGGAAAGCTGCAGCAGGAAGATTGGAACCCCGGCACCAGCTGGCACATGAAATCAAGAAAACCATTTTCTGGCTTGGCGCCTGTGGCTCACGTGGCTAAGGTGCCAGCAACATACACCTAAGGTGGCGGGTTTGAATCCAGCCCAGGCCGCCAAAACAACAATGACAGCTGCAACCAAAAAATAGGCAGGCATTGTGGTGGGCACCTGTGGTCCCAGCTACTTGGGAGGCTGAGGCAGGAGAATCATTTGAGCCCAGGAGTTGGAGGTTGCTGTGAGCTGTGATGCCATGGCACTCTACCCAGGGGGATAGCTTGAGGTGCTGTCTCAAAATAAAAAAAAAAAAAGAAAGAAAGAAAAGAAAACCATTTTCTGCCTCTTGAGCTGTTTGTAACTTTCATTAATGTATGTACTTATGGGCAGAATTTAAAATATTTATTTTTTTCTCTCTCCTTGATTTCTCCAGAATTTAAAAGCCATTTGTATCATTTCCCATATTATCAATGAAAATGCTTACAGCACCAACCCCAAAATTCTGTCTTCAAGGTAAAGTTATTAAGTTAAAAAACAGTGGTTCATTATATTAAAAAGTCAATTTCCAGCAACACTACTGTTAAAAATGACATCAATTAAACTTCTTAGCATCCATAAAAAAAAAAAAAAAAGCTTGAACATGTTAATGGAGATTCTATTTTTTTTTTTTTTTTTTTTTTTTTTTTTTTAGAGCCAGAGTCTCTCTTTATGGCCCTTGGTAGCGTGCTATGGCATCACAGCTCACAGCATCCTCCAACTCCTGGGCTTAGGCGATTCTCTTGTCTCAGCCTCCTGAGTAGCTGGGACTACAGGCACCCACCACAATGCCCGGCCATTTTTTTGTTGCAGTTTGGCAGCGGCTTGGTTTGAACTTGCCACCCTCGGTATATGGGGCTGGTGCCCTACTCACTGAGCCACAGGTGCCACTGGGAGATTTTATTTTTAAGGAGATATCTGAAGGAATAGCTCAGTTAAATCCTTTACCAAAGTTAAATGCTTTATTTGAAACTTCTGCTGGATTGTTTGCTGTGGTGTTTATTATTTGTTTTATTTTGTATCTAGTCTGCAGACGAGTTCACCAAACCCATCAAGTGAATGAATGTCAATCACCTGTATTTTCTGCTAGTATGCATAATTTGTCTATAAAAGAAAAGGGATAACTGTAGCCAAGCCATATTAAAGGCTGCCATAACTTTGTTCTTGATTGAAACTAACTCAAGGTCTGTAGGAAGGGACATTCCTTTGAAGACCTTCCGGAGAGATTAGAAAACTAACCTAGTGGGAGGCAGGTGCTGCTGAAAACAGAGCATGCTGTGGTCAGGAATTTCCTGAAAGAGACCTGAGTAGTGGTAAATCAAGATAAGGTTAGTGTGCATCTAAGTTAAACATTACATCTGTTCTTTACAGATGAGTACTTTGTTCTTTGAAGCCAAAAGAGATAAACAAGACTTGTGACTTTTTTTTTGACTGTACTGTATTGTAATTTTAAGAATTATCTGGACCAATTGATGCCAGCCAATCTAAAGTTAGATTATGAATGTGTAGGTGATTATGTGTGTATGTACAAGATACTTTATTGTTAGGGTATATAAGCGAGTAAGAAATAAACTTGGGTTACTGCATGCCTGAGTGAGTGATAGCCCCCCCAATCCTTTGCACATTCTGACCACTGGCTTTGCCTCTGTGACTCCGATCAAAGAACTTCACGCAATAGGTATTGATGGAGCAATATGGTCCCTCCTGACTACTTACAGGATATTGCCGTGGGAAAGAAATAAATGGGAAGATGAACTTGGTAAGCAAAAAGAGTCAGAACTTAGAGATATGGAAAATCCTAAGCTTTTCTATATTATAAAAAATATGAAAGCTCCTTGTGACAAGAACTCA
Organism: Otolemur garnettii; assembly: GCF_000181295.1. Taxonomy (NCBI): domain Eukaryota; kingdom Metazoa; phylum Chordata; class Mammalia; order Primates; family Galagidae; genus Otolemur; species Otolemur garnettii. The sequence goes on from NW_003852613.1 coordinate 1,341,404, forward strand.
AAGGGCTTTCTCTATCTCCCTTGGTTCAAGCTAGAAGTGTCTTTCCTGGTATAATCCAGTGTCTTTTCCTGGCCTCTGCTAAAGTGGCTGTTTAAATTCATAAATTGCACCCATGATCTCAAAGATCAAATGGTTACTCAGACCAGGTGGTGGCTCACACCTGTAATCCCAGCACTCTGGGAGGCCAAGGTGGGTGGATTGCCTGAGCTAATGAGTTACAGACCAGCCTGAGCAAGAGTGAGACCCTGTCTCTAAAAAACTAGCCAGGTGTTGTGGTGGGTGCTTGTAGTCTCAGTTACTAAGGCAGCTGAGACAAGAGGATTGATTGAACCCAGGAGTCTGAGGTTGCTGTGAGCTATGATGCCATAGCACTCTACTGAGGGTGACAAAGTGAGACTCTGTCTTAAAAAACAAATCACAACAATAAAACAAATGGTTGCTCAGCTAAGCCCTTCAAGTTCTCTTCAGAAGAAGCTTTCATATTTTTTACAGTAAAGATAGGCTTAGGATTTTCTGTATCTTAGAGTTCTAACTCCTTTTGCTTACCAAGTTCATCATCCCAATATATTTCTTTCCTACGTATCAGCAGTCAGGAGGGACCATACTGCTCCTTCAATGCCTTTCTTAGAAAGTTTCTCAGCTAAATATCCAATGTCATCTCTTGCAAGTTATTTTTTTCCTTTTTCTTTGAATGCTTGGATCCTGTGACAGATTCATCATATAAAAGTTCTACCTTCCATAAAACACTAGGGCCTGAAAGCAGCTCAGCTAAGCTCTTGGCCACTTTATGATAGGCATCCCTCTCCTCCAGTTTCCAATGACCTGCTTCTTGTTTCTGTCTGACATTTCCCTAGAATGGCCTTTGCCATCCATATTTACCAACATTATGACTATGACTATTTGTATATTCTGTAAAAAAGATGAAGTTTTCTCTACAATTTTGCTCTTTTGTTTCTGAGCTCTAACTGGAGTCTCCTGTAACGGTTACTTCAGAGAAAGCTTAGCTTTTTCTGGCATGTACTTGAAAATTCAACCTCTATCCATTATACAGTTCCTAAGCAGTTTCCATATTTTTTTAGTATTTATTCCAACAGTACTCCCCTCTTCATGCTAGTCTCATCTATAATACACATCATTCTCACAGATGTACATCATTCCCACAGATACACATCATTCTGACAGATACCATAGATATCTGTCTATGTATTACCATAGATAAAACAGATACACATAATTTCCACAGATATACATTATTCTGACAGATACACATCATTCTCACAGATGCACATTATTTTTACAGATACACATCATTCTCACAAATGCACATCATTCCCACATATACACAGCATTCTTACACATTATTCTCACAGATACACATAATTCTCACAGATACAAATCATTCTCACACATCATTCCCACAGATACACATTATTCCCATACATCATTCCTGCAGATACACAACATTCCCACAGATACACATCATTCTCACAGATACACAACATTCCCACAGATACACATCATTCTCACAGA
>NW_003852613.1:1343199-1347627 GCF_000181295.1 Otolemur garnettii
ACAGATACATATCATTCTCACAGATAAATGTCATTCTCAGAGTTACACATCATTTTCACACAATATTCCCACAAATACACATCATTCTCACAGATAAACAACATTCTCACAGATACATATCATTCTTATAGATACACGTCATTCTCACACAACAGTCCCACAGATATATGTCATTCTCACAGATACACATCATTCTCACCAATATACATTATTCCCACAGATACATGTTATTCTCTCTCTTTATAATCATGTCTAACCAAATGTCTGGGTACTCTTTGGCTCACTAAAATTGACATATAAAGTTAACTATGATAAGTAGCAAGGAATTTGTGAACTTATTTTTAAAACTGCTATAACATACAGTATGCACAAGTATACACACACACACATACTATATATACAAACAGTTTACCCTTGAATAACACAACTTTGAAGCATGTGGGTCCACTTTCATGCAGATTATTTTCAATATATATTCTCCTTTTCAATGCAGAGTCTTGACTCTGTTGCCCTGGGTAGAGTGCCATGACATCAGCCTAGCTCATAGCAAGCGCAAACTCTTGGTCTCAAGAGATCCTCTTTAAAAAAAAGAGAGAGAGAGAGAGAGATCCTCTTGCCCCAGTTTGTTTTTCTCTTAATTTTTTAAATTAAATTATAACTGTGTACATTAATGCATTTAGGGGATACAATGTGCTGTTTTTTATATACAATTTGGAATGCTTACCTCATAGCCTTCACCTCACTTACTAAATTATTGTGTTAAGACATTTGTACTCTACTCTTAATAGATTTGATATGTACCCTTGCAATATGCACCATAGGTGAGGTCCCACCAATTACCCTCCCTCCATCCAACCTTCTTCCTCCCCTCCCCCTCCCTCCTTCATCCTGGACTATAGTTGTGTTTTATCTTTCATATGAAAGTGTGGGTGATTATATATAGTTATCAAAATAGTACTGAGTACATTGGATACTTTTTCTTCCATTCTTGAGATACTTTAAGAATATGTTCCAGGTCCATCCATAAAAGAGGTAAAGTCTCCATCTTTTTTAAGGCTGCGTAATATTCCATAGTATACATATACCACAATTTGTTAATCCATTCATGGGTCAGTGGGCACTTGGGCTGCTTCCATGACTTGACAATTATGAATTGGACTGCAATTAACATTCTGGTGCAAATATCTTTGTTGTAAAGTGATTTTTGGTCTTCTAGATATATTCTTAATAGAGGAATTGCAGGATCAAACAGCAGGTCTACTTTTAGTTCCCTAAGTATTCTCCAAACTTTTTTGCAGAAGTGTTCCCTTTTCTTCACATCCACACCAGCATCTGTAGTTTTGGGATTTTGTTATGTGGGCTATTCTTACTTGATTTAGCGGATATCTCAAAATGGTTTTGATTTGCATTTTCCTGATGATTAAAGATGATGAGCATTTTTTCATATGTCTGTAGGCCATGCGCCTGTCTTCTTCAGAGAAGCTTCTGTTGAAGTCTCTCACCCACAATGAAATGGGATCATTTGTTCTCTTCTTATTAATAAGTTTGAGTTCTCTGTGGATTCTAGTTTTCAAACCATTGTCAGAAATATAACCCGCAAGTATCTTCTCCCATTCTGAGGGCTATCTGCTTGCTTTACTTACTGTGTTCTTGGCTTTGCAGAAGCTTTTTAGTTTGATCAGATCCCAGTAATATATTTTTGGTGTTGCTTCAATTGCCCAGGGGGTCCTCCTCATAAAATAGTCTCCCAGGCCAATTTCTTCAAGTGGTTCCCCTGCACTCTCTCCAAGTATCTTTATAGTTTCATGTCTTAAGTTTAAATCTTTTACCTAGTGAAAATCAATTTTTGTTAATGGTGAAAGGTGTGGGTCCAGCTTCAGTCTTCTACAAGTCACAAGCCAATTCACCCAGCACTATTTGTTAAATAGAGAATTTTCCCCTCAGTTTATGTTTCTGATAGGCTTATCAAAGATCAAATGACAATAAGTGTCTGAGTTCATCTCTTGATTTTCTATTCTGTTCCATATATCTACCTCTCTATTTTTGTGCCAGTACCATGCTGTTTTGATCACTATAGATTTAAAGTATAGCCTAAAGTCTGGCAGTGTGATTACTCCTGATTTGTTTTTATTTCTGAGTAATGTCTTGGCTTTTCGAGGTTTTTTTCCTGATTCCATATAAAACGAAGTACTATTTTTTCCAGATCTTTAAAGTATGACAGTGGTGCTTTAATAGAGGTTGCATTAAATTTGCGTATTGCCTTGGGAAGTATGGACATTTTAACAATGTTGATTCTTCCCAGCCACGAGGTGGTATGTTTTTCCATTTGTTAACATCTTTAGCTATTTCTTTTCTTAGAGTGTTTCATAGTTCTCATTATAGAGATCTTTCACATCCTTTGTTAGGTAAATTCCCAAATATTTTATCTTTTTTGGCACTACTGCAAAAGGAATAGAGTCCTTGACTATTTTTTCAGCTTGACTATTGTTGGTATATATAAAAGCTACTGATTTGTATTGATTTTGTATCCTGAGATGCAGCTGTATTCTTTGATCACTTCTTTTTTTTTTTTTTGAGACAGCCTCAAGCTGTCCCCCTGGGTAGAGTGCCATGGCATCACGCTCACAGCAACCTCCAACTCCTGGGCTCAAGCGAGTCTCCTGCCTCAGCCTCCCAAGTAGCTGGGACTACAGGTGCCCGCCACAACGCCCAGCCATTTTTTGGTTGCAGCTGTCATTGTTGTTTGGCCGGTCCGGGCTGGGGATTCGAACCTGCCACCCTAGATGTACGTGGCTGGCGCCTTAGCCGGTTGAGCTACAGGCACTGAGCCTGATCACTTCTAAGAATTTTGTAGTTGAGTCCCTGGGATTTTCCAGGTATAGTATCATAGCATCAGTGAAGAGTAGGAGTTTAATCTTTTTTGACCCTATTTGGATACCCTTGATTGCCTTCTCTTGCCTGATCATGATGGCTAAAACTTCCATTACTATGTTGAATAGCAGTGAAGACAATGGGCATCCTTGCCTAGTTCCTGATCTGAGTGAAAATGTTTTCAGTTTTACTGTTTTATTCAATATGATATTGGCTGTGGGATGCTGTAGATGGCCTCTATTGGTTTAAGAAATGACTCATCTAAGCCTATTTTCTTAAGTGTTCTGATCATGAAAGGATGCTGGATGTTATCAAAAGCTTTTTCAAAAGCATCAAATGAGAGAATTGTATTATCTTTGTTTTTTATTTTGTTTATGTGATGTATTATATTTATAGATTTATGTATGTTGAACCGACCTTGAGACCCTGGGATAAAACCAACTTGGTCATGGTGTATAATTCATTTGATGTGTTGCTGGATTCTGTTTGCTAGGATCTTACTGAATATTTTTGCATGTATATTCATTAATGGTATTGGTCTATAATTTTCTTTCATTGTTAGGTCTTTTCCTGGTTTGGGGATCAGGGTGATAACTGCTTCATAGAATGTGTTGGGAAGTATTCCTTCTTTTTCTATGTTTTGAAAAAGGTTATATAATATAGGTACTAGTTCCTCTTTAAAGGTTTGGTAGAATTCTGATGTGAAGCTATCTGGTTCTGAACTTTTCTTTTTCGGGAGATTTCGTATAGTTGATGCTATTTCAGTACTTGACATAGGTCTAGTAAACATTTCCAATTCTTTCTGGCTGAGTCTAGGAAGGTGGCTTGCTTCCAAGTATTGGTCTATTTCCTCCAGATTTTCATATTTCAGAGAATAGAGTTTTTTATTGTATTCATGAAGGATTTTTTGAATTTCTGAGGTGTCTGTTATTATTTTGCCTTTATCATTTCTGACTGATGATATTAGGGATTTTACTTTTCTATTTCTGGTTAGGATAGCCAAAGGTTTATCAATTTTGTTAATCTTTTCAAAACACCAACTTTTTGATTCATTGAACTTTTGAATGATTCTTTTGTTTTCAATTTCATTTAATTCTGCTCTAATTTTGGTTATTTCTTTTCTTCTGCTGGGTTTGGGGTTGGAATGAATAATGCTGGGCTTCTGAAACTATCTGTTGAATTTCAGTATCTCTTGCCATGCTTGGGAAATTCTCCATTATTATATGTCAAAATAGAGCACCAGTGCCTTTAGGACCATCATATTCTTCAGGAATTCCTATAAGGCAAATGTTTGCTCTTTTGGAGTGGTCCCACAACTCTCTCAGGGGAAGTGCCATTTTTCCACTTCTCTGCCTCTTTAAGCATTTGGGAGCAACTTTTCCAGTTGCTTGAGATGTCCCATTAAGCTGCAGACTTCCTCTCTTTCCATTCTCTTGAGGAAGGCTTGCAATGCTATAAATTTCCCTCTTAGGACTGTCTTTGCAGTATCTGATAATTCACGTCTTCATTGTTGTTTTATTCCAAAAATTTGGTAGTTTCATTCATTTTTTTTTTTTT
>NW_003852613.1:1347675-1362111 GCF_000181295.1 Otolemur garnettii
GCAACCTCCAACTCCTGGGCTCAAGCGAGTCTCCTGCCTCAGCCTCCCAAGTAGCTGGGACCACAGGCGCCCGACACAATGCCTGGCTATTTTTTGGTTGCAGCCATTATTGTTGTTTGGCGGGCCTGGGCTGGGGATTCGAACCCGCCACCTTGGGCGTATGTGGCTGGTGCCTTAGCCACTTGAGCCACAGGCACCGAGCCGGTAATTTCATTCTTAATCTCATCTATGACCCAGCTATCATTCAGCATAAGGTCATTTAGTTTCCAAGACTTCAAGTACGATGATTCCTGTTGTTGTTGAGTTAAACTTTTATTCTGTTATGGTCTAAGAAAATACAAGGAATAATTCCTATTCTTTTGAATTTGCTGAAGTTAGATGTGTAACCTAAGATGTGATCAATTTTGGAGGATGTTCCATGGGCTGATGAGAAGAATGTGTATTCAGTTTTGAACACTCCCAAACACTTTTAAAGAGGCAGAGAAGTGGAGAGCAAAAATGGATCTTTCCCTGAGAGAGTTGTGGGACCACTCCAAAAGAGCAAACATTCACCTTATAGGAATTCCTGAAGAAGAAGAAGATGGTCCTAAAGGCACTAATGCTCTATTTTAACATATAATATAGGAGAATTTCCCAAGCATGGCAAGAGATACTGAAATTCAGTGGACAGTTTCAGAACCCCAGCACTACTCAATCCAGATAAAGCATCTCCTAGACACATTGTAATTAACTTTGCCAAAGTTAATATGAAAGAGAAAATTCTGCAAACAGCCAGATATAAGAAAATCATAACCTACAAGGGGAAAAATATTAGAATGAATGCAGATCTCCCAGCTGAAACTTTTCAAGCCAGAAGAGGATGGTCATCAACCTTCAATCTCCTGAAACAAAACACCTTTCAGCCCAGGATCTTGTATCCAGCTACACTGGTTTCATTTGTGATGGAGAAATCAAATATGTTACTGACATACACATGTTGAAGAAATTTGCCATAATTAAACCAGCTATCTAGGATATTCTCAGGCCCATCCTCCACAACGACCAGCACAATGCTCTACCATCAAAGTAAACTCCCTCAGAAATTTTTGAATAAAACCCAACTTCCACAGTGGAGAAAGGATTAAAAATGTCTACTGAACATTCAAAAAATGTAACACCCAAAACACTATCAGGCTTAGCAGTTCTTTCAGTTAATGTGAATGGTTTATATTGTCCTCTAAAGTGGCACAGATTGGCTGATTGGACACATAAACTCAGACCAGATATCTGCTACATACAAGAATCTTGTCTTACTTTAAAGGATAAAAATAGACTCAGGGTGAAGGGACGGACATCTATAATTCAGGCAAATGGAAATCAGAAAAAAACAGGGGTTGCATTTTTTTTTTTTTGTAGAGACAGAGTCTTAATTTATTGCCCTTGGTAGAGTGCTGTGGTGTCACAGCTCAAGCAACCTCCAACTCCTGGGCTTACGTGATTCTCTTGCCTCAGTCTCCAGAGTAGCTGGGACTACAGGCGCCCGCCACAGCACCCGGCTATTTTTTTGTTGTAGTTTGGCCAGGGCGGGGTTTGAACTTGCCAAGGGGTTGCAATTTTATTTGCAGATACAATACCCTTTAAACCAACAAAGGCAAGGAAAGATAAAGGATAGTCACTTCATATTTGTGAAGGGAAACACTCAACATGAAGAGATTTCAATTACTAACACTTATGTGCCCAACTAGAATGCTCCTCAATTTATAAAGGAAAACCTAAAACACATGAACAGTTTGATATATTCCTGCACCATTAATAGTCAGAGATTTTAATATCCCTTTGGCAGTACTGTATAGACCCTCCAAGAATAAACTAAACACAGAAATATTGGACTTAAACTTGACTCTACAACAAAATGGACTTAACAGACATCTACAGAACCTTTCATCCTAATACAACTGAATACACATTCTTCCTAGTTTTTCTATTTTTAGTAGAGATGGGGTCTTGCTATTACTCACGCTTGTCTCAACCTCTTGAGCTCAAGTGATCCTCCCACCTTGGTGTCCCAGATGCTACAATTATAGGCATGAGCCACTATGCCTTGTTTTTAAAAATAAATATATTGAAAAATTGTTGGATAGTTGTGATAATTTCAAAAATAGCTCAGATGAGCCATAAATATGGGAAAAACAAAAAATTAGGTGTGTCATGAATGTATAAAATACATGTAGCTACTAGTCTATTTTATTATTCACTACAATAAAATACACATAAATCTATTGTAAAAAGTTAAACTTTATCAAAACTTATACAAATATTTAGAGATGTACATGGTGCTATTGACTGTGAGAATGTAACCAAATGTAAAGATACAGTATTATATCATAACTGCATAAAATCTTAGAGTGCACACTGTATTATAGTCATAATTTCATAGCCATATCCTGTTGCTACTGTGATGAGCTCAAATATTACAAGTATCTGCTTAAAATGCTGCATGACACTCATCATGTCATGCTCAGATGAACACGAGCAGTTGATCTCTCCAACCAATTGTACATGCCATTAAAAAATGATCTCTCACAGTTCTACATATTTTTCATCTTGTATAGTGTAATACTACAAACCCTGAAAAACACCATAGGACCCATACAAAGTTCCACTGATGATTCTGGAAGTGCTCCCAAGAAGCAAAGAGAAGTCTGACATTACATGAAAAAGTCTGAACAAAGAAGAGACAAGGTCTCTATCTGTGACCCAGGCTTGAGTAGACAGCTCACTACAGCCTTGAACTCCTGGGCTCACAGAATCCTCCCACCTCAACTTCTTGGGTAGCTTGGACTACAGGTATGCACCACCTTGCCTAATTTTTTAAAGTTTTTTTGAGACAGAGTCTCAGCATGTTGCACTCAGTAGAATGCCATGGCATCACAGCTCACAGCAACCTCAAACTCTTGGGCTTAAGCATTTCTCTTGCCTCAGCCTCCTGAGTAACTGGGACTATAGGTGCCTACCACAACACCTGGCAATTTTTTTGTTGCAGGTGTCATTGTTGTTTAGTTGGCCTGAGCTGGGTTCAAACCCACCAGCCTTGGTGTACGTGACTGGTGCTGTAACTACTGTGCTATGGGAGCTGAGTCATGCCTAATTTTTTAAAAAGCCTGTTTTGGAGAGATGTAGTCTCACTATGTTACCCAGGCTGGTCTTGAACTCCAAGCCTCAAGCAATCCTCCTGCCTCCACCTCCCAGAGTGCTGGGATTATAGGCATAAGCTACCATGCCCAGCCTGATACATTTTTATTAATTATAACAAAATCTATAATTTACACTAGGGTTCACTCTTTGTGTTGTATAGGTCTATGGGTTTTGACAGACCCATGTCATGTATTTACGTACCACTACAGTATCAAAAGAACAGTTTCCTTACTGCAAAAATGCCCTGAGCTTCACCTACATTTTCCTGTCTCATCCCTCCCATGGAATCTTTGATAACCATTGATCTTGATGTCTTTTTCTTTTTTTTAGGCAGAGTTTTACTTCAGCCCTGGATACAGTACCATACTGTCATAGCTCAGAGCAACCTCAAACTCTCAGGCTTCAAGAGATCCTCCTGCCTCAGCCTCCCGAGTACTTGGGACTATAGGCATCTGCCACAACACCAGCTAGTTTTTCTATTTTTAGTAGAGACAGGGTCTCACTTCTACCCAGGCCAGTCTCTTGAACTCCTCAGCTCAAGTGATCCTCCTGCCTCAGCCACCCAGAGTGCTGGGATTACAAGTGTGAGCCACCATGCCTGGCCTTTACTGTCTTCACAGTTTTGCCTTTTATAGAGTGCCATTTATTTGGAATAACATAGTTTGTAGTCTTTTAAGATTGGTTTATTTCAGTCATCAATATCCATTTAAGGTTCTTTCATGTCTTTTTAGGGCTTTATGTTTTATTTCTTATCACTAAATAATATTCCCATGTATGGCTGTACTTGTTTGTTTGTTCTCCTGTTGAGGAACACCTTGATTATTTCCAGTTTTTACAATTCTGACTAACGCTTCTTTAAACATTCATGTGTAGGCTTTTGTGTGGATGTAAGTTTTCACCTAATTTTGGTAAACATCTAGGAGTACAAGTGCTGGCCCACATGGTAATGTGGAGCAAACTGGCAGACCATCTTCCAAAATGTCTGGGCCATTGTTAATGAGAATGAATGAGAATTTTTGTTTCTCTAGATCCTCACCAACATTTGGTACTGTCAGGTGTTTTGATTCAGCCTAATAGATGTATATGGCTTTCTCTTTGTTGTTCTTAAAATTTGTAATTCTCTAATGACATAGGATGTTGAACATCTTTCTGTGTGCTTATAACCATATGTATTTCTTCTTTGGTGAGGTGTGTGTTCTGCTGTTTTATATTTAGACTGGGTTGTTTTCTGTTCTTTTTCTTTTTTAGAGACAAGGTGAAAGTGAGCCTCCTTGTCTTGGCTTCCCAAAGTGTTGGGAATACCTAATTAAGCCACTGTGCCTAACTCTGTTTTCCTATTTTTGAATTTTAAGAGTTCTTTGTGTGTGTTGGATACAAGTCCTTTGTCAGAGAAGTTATTTACAAATATTTTTTTCCATTTTGTGACTTGTCTTTTCGTTCTGTTTTTTTTTTTTTTTTTTTTTGAGACTGAGTCTTACTCTATCACCCTGGTAGAGTGCTAAGCATCATCATAGCTCACAACAAGCTCAAACTTCTAGGCTCATGTGATCCTCTTGACTCAGCCTCTCAACTAGCTGAGACTGCAGATGTGTGCCACATGGCCTGGCAATTTTTTTCTATTTTTATTGGAGATGGAGTCTTGCTCTTGCTCAGGCTGGTCTCCAACTCCTGAGCTCAAGGGATCCTACCTGGGTCTCCCAGAGTGCTAGGATTACAGGTGCAAGCCACAGCACCCATCCTCTTTTCATTCTCTTAATAATTTTGTTCTCAGAACAGCAGTTCCTGGCTAGATTCATTTTATTTATTTTTTGTAGTGGATGTCCTGTGCTTTCAGCACCAGTTTTTGAAATGACTAATATTTCTGTACTGAATTGCCTTTGTTCTTTTGTCAAAGATCAGTTGACTTTATTTGTACCACCTTATTTATGGGTTCTTGATTCTACCCCACATATCTGTTCATTCTTTCACCAATGTCATACATGTATTATCTTAACTGTGGCTTTATAGTAAGCCTTGAAGTTGGGTGGTATCAGGCCTCTGGCTTTGCTCTTTAGTAGGAAGTTGGCTGTTCTGGGTCTTTTAGCTCTCCATACAAACTTTATTTATTTATTTATTTATTTACCGTAGAGACAGAGTCTCACTTTATTGTCCTCAGTAAAGTGCTGTGGCATCACATAGCTCACAGCAATCTCCAACTCTTGGGCTTAAGTGATTCTCTTGCCTCAGCCTCCCGAGTAGCTGGGGACCACAGGCGCCTGCCACAACGCCCGGCTATTTTCTGGTTGCAGTTCAGCCACAGTGGGTTTGAACCCGCCACCTTTGGTATATGGGGCCGGTGCCCTACTCGCTCAGCCACAGGTGCCGCCTCCATACAAACTTTAGAATTAGTTTGTCAATAGCTACAAAACTATTGCTGGGATTTTTGTCAGGATTAAATTGCATCTATAGATTGGGAAGAACTGACACATTAATATTGAGTCTTCCTACTCATGAAAAATGGAATTTATCTTTATCTATTTAGATCTTTGATTTCTTTAATCAGAGCTTTAAGATTTCCTCATGAAGAAATTGCATATATTTTGTTAGGTTTATACCTACGTATTCTGTTTCTTCAGTGCTTACGTAAGAGGCATTGTGTCCAATTTCAATCTCCAATTGTTCATGTTGGCATGTAGAAAAGGAATTAACTTTTGTATACTAACCTTATATTCTACAACCTTTCTATAATCACTATTTCCAAGAGTTTTTTGTTGATTCTTTGGGATTTTATTCACAGTCATTTTATCCACAAAGACAGATTCCTTCCTTCCCATTTTCAGACATTTCATTTCCTTCGTTTGCCTTACTATGTTAGTGAGGACTTTCAGTACAATGTTGAATAGGAGTAGTGACAAGGGATATCCTTGCCTTCTTCATGATCTTAGGAGAAAGTATATAATTTTTCACCATTGAGTACTGTATAACACTAGGTACAGAATTATAGATGCTATTTATCAATTGAGAAAGTTCCTCTCTATTCCTAGTTCACAAAGAGTTTTTGTCATGTGTTAACATTCATTAAATGCTTTTTTCTGGATTGATTGAAATAATCATATCATTCTATTTTTTTAACCCTGTTGATGTAGCTGATTACATTAATTCCATTTAAAATATTAAATGTGCATGTATGCCTGAAACAAATCTCATTTGGTAACACTATAATATTTTTTGATACATTGTTGTCTCTGATTGTGTATGCTTTAAACAAAAAAGCATTGAAATATGTAAGCAAAAACTAAAACCTCTTTGTAAAGAGAAACTGACAAATCCACTCTAGACAGTTAGAGAGCTCAACACATCTCTATAGTAATTGTCACATCTAATAGAAAGGAAATCAGTAAAGACATAGTTGAGGCCAAGTGTTGTGGGTCACGCCTTTAATCCTAGCACTCTGGGAGGCTGAGGTGAGTAGACTGCTTGAGCTCAAGAGTCTGGGACTAGCCTGAGCAACAGCAACACCTTGTCTCTACTAAAAGTAGAAAAACTAGCCAGGCATTGTGGCAGGCACATATAGTCCCAGCTACTTAGGAGCCTGAGGCAAGAGGATTGTTTGAGCCTGGGAGTTGAAGTTGCTATGAGCTGTGATGCTATGGCACTCTAGCATGGGCAATAGAGTGAGACTCTTTAAAATAAAAAAGTAAAGACAGTTGAGTTGAATAGTACCATCAACAAGAGACTGTGAATGATGTTCACAGGCACTTCCTCAACAACAGCAGAATACACATTCCTCTGAAGCTCACATAGAATTCATAAAGATATACCACATTTTGGTCCATAAAGCAGCACATTCTGGGCCATAAAACGTACCTAAGAAATCAATAACAGAATATTAGCTAAGACCCCCAAATATTAGAGCAACACACTCCTAAGTAACATGTGGATCAAAAAAAAAAAAGTCTCAAATGAAATTTTAAAATTGGGATTAAGTGAAAATGATAAAACAACTTGTCAAAATTTGTGATACACGGTGAAAGTGGCACGCAGAAGGGAATTTATAGAATTGAATATGGGTATCAGAATAGAAAAAAGATCCAGAATCAAGAGTCAGAACTCATCCCTTAGAAATTAGAAGATGATGGACAATATAAACTTAAATCAAGTTGAAGAAAATAGTAGGAAGGAAGGAGGAAAGGAAGGAAAAAAGGGAGAGAGGGAAGGAATTAAAGGAGAAAGAGAAAGAGAGAAATACAGAGAGAGAGAGAGAGAGAGAGAGAGAAAGGAAAAAGAATTAATACATAAATAAAAATGGTGCCAAAGCAGCTGGACCACTATTGGTACACAAAATAAAAAAAAAAACCTTGACCTGACCCTCAAATCTTATGCAAATATATGAGGGGTTTAGACGTAAAATTATAAAACTTTCAGAAAAACAGGAGAAAATCTTTGGGATCTAAGACTAAGAAAAGGGTTGATGAACTTGACACGAAGCACTTAAGCTACAAAAGGAACACCTGAGGAACTGGACATCACCAAAATTCAAACTTCTCCTGTGCAAATGAGTCTGTTGAGAGGATAAAAGTCGGGCTGCAGACTGGAGGAGCACTTGGAAACAGCACATCCAACAAAGGCCTAGCACCTCGAATGTAGACTCATTCTACATTCTACAGTCTGAATGTAGAACATGCAGACTCAGCATTAAGGCAAACCAGTCTGAAAATAGGAAAATGACATGGGGAAAGTACTTCATTGAAGATGAAGCACATCAAAATATATTGAACATCATTAGGTATTAGGGAAATGCAAATTAAAGTTAACCTGCTAGCTGGACACAGTGGCTCACACCTGCGTTCACCCTAGGAGGCTGACTGGGAAGACTGCCTATGGCCAGGAGCTGAGGTTGCAGTGAGCTATGATGATGTCACTGCTCTCTAGCCCAGGCAACACAGTGAGACCCTGTCTCAAAAAAAAAAAAAAAAAAGAAAAAGAAAAAGAAAAAGAAAGAAAAGAAAAAACATACCTATTAACACAGCTAAAATTAATAATAGCGACAACACCGAATGCTGATGAGCATGTGGAGAAACTGGGTCACTCAACCAGCACTGGGATGTAAAATGAGATCGCTTTCTGGAAAATATTTTGTCAATTGAAAATATTACACAGGAAACTACCATAAGACCTGGCAACTGCCCTCCTCGGCATTTATCCCAACAAAACACAGATCTATAGTCACACAGAAATTTCAACTGCAGCTTTAACTGTAATTACCAAAACCTGGAATTAGCTTTGATGTCCCTAAACAGATGAATGACTAAAGAAACAGTGTAGTGTAACCATGAAATATTACTCAGCAATTAATAAATAAGAATGAAGTAATGATACATACAACAACTTGGATTAATCTCCAATTATCCTGAGTGAAAAAAGCAAATTCCAATAGGCTACATATGGTATGATCTCATTTGCATAACATTATTGAAATGAGGAAATCATAGAAATGGAGATCAGATTAGAGGCTACCACAGGTTAAAGAGGTGGGATGGTAGCTGGGCCTAGCGGCTCATGCCTGTAATCTAGCACTTTGAGAGGCTGAGGTGGGTGGATAGCTTGAGCTCATGAGTTGTAGACTAGTCTGAGCAAGAGCAAAACCCCATCTCTAAAAAAATAGCCAGGCATTGTGGCGGGTGCCTATAGTCTCAGCTACTAGGGAGGCTGAGCCAGGAGGATTGCTTGAGCCCAATAATTTGAGGTTGCTGTGAGTTGTGATGCCATGACAATCTACTCAGGGTGACAGAGTGAGACACTGTCTCAAAAAAGAGAGAGAGAGAGAGAGAGAGGTGGGAAGGTGAAAAGGAAGGGATGTGGCTATAGATGAGTAACACAACCCCACTTATTGGTAGAATACACATCTTCTCAATTGTACATGAAACATTCTCCAGGGTAGACCATAGACTATGCTGAAAACAAACCTTATTAAATTTAAAGGACAGAAATAAAACTTTTTTTTTAGCTTTAATCACGTGATACACCGATGACGCTGGAAAAAGGCGCAAACCAAACTTAAGGAAGCAAGTGGAAGGAAGTAATAAAGATTAGAGCCAAGAGAAACAGAAAATAGGGAAACAGCAGAGAACGTAAAGGAGACCAGAAGCTACCTAGCAAACAAGAGAGAGAACTCAAATTACTAGAATCAGATACGAAAGACAGGACATTGCCATCAACTTCACAGTTATTGGATAGCTTAGATGAAATAAACAAATTTCTACCACAACTCAGGAAAAAATAGACAATCCAAATATAACAATGACAGATTAAGTTAGTAAACTAAACACAAAACCCCAGCAGGCCCAGATGGCTTTAGTGATGAATTCCACCAAACATTAAAAAAAAAAAAAAATTCTTCACAAAAATCTTCAAAGAAAGAGAAAAGGAGGAAACACTTTTCAACTCATTTCCTGATTCCACAACACCAATATCATCCTGACACCAAAACCAAAAACCTTTTACAAGAACTACAGACCAATATAATTTATAAATATATACCCTAAACTCCTGAAAAATACAATGACATGTAAAAATATTTTATACTATACCCAAGTGGGATCTCAGGAATGAATGGATGGGCCAACATACAAAAATCAATTAAGCAGAATTAGAGGAGAACTTCCTCAAGCTGATGAATCTTATATGTGAAAAGCCACAGTTAGCACAATACTTAATGGTGAAAGACTGGATGCTTTGCTACTTCTGTTCAACATTGTACTGGAGGTTTGGGCCAGAGCAATTACATAAGAAAAAGAAAAGACATCAGCTAGGAAAAGAATATCTCTAGCCATAGGTGACATAATCTTTAATAAAGAAAATTCTAAAGGGGTGGTGCCTATGGCTCAAAGGAGTAGGGCCCTGGCCCCATACACAGAGGTGGCAGGTTCAAACCCAGCCCCAGCCAAACACTGCAAAAAATGAAATAAAATAAAATAAAAATAAATAAATTAATTTAAAAAATTCTAAAGAGTACAGTTAAAAACTACTACACCTACCTAATAAATGAGTTCAGCAAGATTACAGGATAAAAGATCAATATACAAAAATTAATTGTATTTTTATACCCTTGCAATGAAAAATCTGAAAGTGAAATTTTAAAAACACTTCTACTTGCAACAGCCTCAAAAAGAATAAAATACTTGGGAACAAATTTTACAAAAGAACTATAAAACTTATACTGTGGAAACTTCAAACACTGTTCAAAGAAATTAAAGAAGACCTAAAAAAAATGGATAAATGTACATGTTTATCAATTGGAAGACTTGATATTGGTTCGGGTAGCAATATTCCTCAACTGATCTATAGATCCTCCCACAATCTCTATCAGATTTGCAGTTGGCTTCTTTGTAGAAATTGACAATTTAATCCTAAAATTCATAAGAAGATTCAGAGGCCCAAATATAGCCAAAATAATTTTGATCTTAGCCAAAAGGCAAAAAAAAGGATACAAAAAAATTTCAGAAGAAAACGACTCGGTTGTAAAATTCATGCCTCCTGATTTTAAAACTTACTACAAAGCAAGAGCAATCAAGACAGAGTGTTACTGGCATAAGGATAGACATATATTTAACAGAATTCAGAGTCCAGAAATGACCCATGTGTCTATGCTGTTCTGATTTTCAGCAAGGGTCCCAAGAACATTCAATAGGGGAAAGAATAGTCTTTTCAAAAAATGGGTGGGATATCTAGATAGCCACACACAAAATAATAAAGCTGGACTCCTCACATTATATACAAAAATTTACTTAAAATGTATCAATGTTCTCAATGTAAGAGCTAAAACTATTAAAAAATCTTAGTAGAAAACTGTGGTAAATTTGTATGACCTTGGATTTAGCCCTGGTTTCTTAGACATGAGACCAACACCGTGGGCAGCAACAAAATAGATATATTTGGCTTCATCAAAACCAAAACCTTCTATGCTTCAAAGGACACTGTCAAGAAAATAAAAAGACAACCTACAGAATGGGAGAAAATATTTGCAAGTCATGTATCTGATAAGGAATTTTTATCTAGAATGGATAAAAAACCCTCGAAATTCAATGATAAAAAGAATAACGGCCCAATTTAAAAGTTAGCAAGGGATGCGAATAGTGGCTCCAGGAGTTTGAGGTTGCCACGAGCTGTGATACCACAGCACTCTAGCCTGGGCAAGAGTGAGAGACTATCTGAAAAAAAAAGAAAAGAGAGAGAGAAAAAAGAAAGACAAAGTAAGGGAGAAAGAGAGAAAAGATAATGAGAGAGAGAAAAGACAGAATGAGAGAGAGAGAGAGAGAGAGAAGGAGAGAAAGAGAAACAGAGAAAGAAGAATAAGAGAGAGAGAGAGAAAAGAAAGAGAGAAAGAGAAAGAATGAGAGAGAAAAGAGAGAGAAGGAGAGAAAAAGAGAGGAAAAAAGAGAAAGAGAGAGAAAAGAAGGAGAGAAAGAAAGAGAGAGAGTGGGAGAATGAGAGAAAAGGAGCGAAAGAGAAGAGAAAAGAAAGAGAATGAGAGAGAGAAAGAGACAGAGAAAAGACAGAGAGAGAAAAAGAATGAATGAGAAAAGAGAGGAGAAAAGAGAAAAGAGAATACAAGAGAGAAAAGAAAGAGAAAGAGAGAGAAAAGAGAAAAAGACAAAGGGAGAGAAAAGAGGAAAAGAGAGAATGAGAAAGAGAGAAAATTAAGAAAGAATGAGAGAGAGAGAGGGGAGAAAGAAAAGAGAACGAGAGAAAGAGAGAGAAAAGAGAGAAAGAGAAGAAGAAAAGAGAATGAGAGAGTAAAGAGAGAACAAGAAAGAGAAAGAAAAGAGAGAATGAAAAAGAAAAGAGAGAAAAGAGAACAAGAGAGGAGAGAGAGAAAAGAAAGAAGGAATGAGAGAAAGAGAGTGGAGAGAAAAGAAAGAGAGAGAAAAAGAGAGAACAAGAGAGAGAAAAGAGAGAACGAGAGAGAAAATAGTGAAAAGAGAACAAGAAAGAGAAAAGAAAGAACGAGAAAGAGAATGAGAGAGAAAAAGAGAAAAGAGAGAATGAGAGGGGAGAGAGAAAAAGAAAAGAACAAGAGAAAAGAGAGAGAAAAGGGGAAAGAGAGAAAAGAGAATGAGAGAAAGAAGAGAACAAGAGAAAAGAGAGAATGAGAGGAGAGAAAAGAATGAGAGAAAAGAGAGAGAAAGAAACAGAGAGAAGAGAGAAAACAGAATGAGAGAGAAAGAGAGAATGATGGAGAAAAGAGAAAAAAAGGAGAATGAGAGAATGAGAGAGAAAAGAAAAAGAGAGAGAAGGAAGAAGAGACAGAGAAAAGAGAATGAGAGAAAAGAAAGAAGAGAGACAAAAGAGCAAATGAGAGAGAAAAAAGAGAGAAAGTGAGACAAGAGAGAATGAGAGAGAGAGAAAGAAAGATACAAGTGGCTAATAAACACATAAAAGGTATGAAAGGTTGCTCAGTATATTCAGTCACTAGGAAAATGCAAACCCCAACCACAATGAGATAACCACTTTACACGTACTGGGATGGTTTACAGGCTTTTTTGTTTTTTTGGCTGAGGCCGGGCTTGAACCTGCCACCCCCGATATTTGGGGCCGGTGCCCTACTCCTTTGAACCACGAGCACTGCCCTGTACTGGGATGGTTTAATTAAAAAAAAAAAAGTGATAATGTAAGTTTTGAAAAAGATGTGGAAAAACTGGAACCCTCACACATCACTAACACGAATGACCACACTGGAAGGCAGAAGGGCAGTCTGTTAAGCAGTTATAGTTGGTACATAATTCAGCGATTCTATTCCTAGGGTCTGTGTGTATACGTATATGATGACACATCAACACATAAAAACGTGTTCACAAATGCTTAGAGTACTATTATGCATAAATGCCAAAAAGGAGGAGCAATCCAAATGTCCATTAACAGGTGAATGGTGAGCAAAATGCATCATATCTATAAATGGAAGACTATTTGGCCACAAAAAATGAAATAACATCATATGCTATGACATGAATGAAACTTGGGAGCAGCCAGACATCAAAGAGCACATATTCTGCAATTACATTTGTGTTTAATGTTTTGAATAGTCACATTTAGAGATGAAAAGCAGACTGAACTGTGGCTGCCTAGGGATGATGGGGATATGGAATGGGGTGTCTTTTGGAGGTGATTGAAGTATTTTAGTGACTGTGGCAATGGCTGCACAGATGTGACTATACTAAAAAACATTACATTGTACAGTTTAAGGCAATTGTGTGCTTTGTCCATTATTTCAGTAAAGCTGCATTTTTCTTTTTTTCTTGAAGAACAAAGTGAGGCATCCTTGTGGTGATGGAAATGTACCCTATTTTGGAAAAAAACCCAACAAACCTAGGAGAATATCTGGTCTGTACAGTAAGTGTGTGTTTCTCTATAGGGAACTTTCCAGCAGTTTATTGAAGTAACTGCACTATTTTGTTTTCCTATCAGTAATGCATAAAGGTTCCAGTTGCTCCAGTCCTCACTGGACTCACACAGTGTTGTTAACCCTCACTCAGTAGTCTTTTTTTTCTGTTAACTTAAGCCATTCTGATAGGTTTGTGTTGCTATAGCATTGTGGTTTCCTTTTTTTCTGAATGACTAGTGATGTTAAGCATCTTTCATATTATTTTACTTACTATCCATGTATATTTGGTGAAGTGTTCTAAGTTTGAAATAATAAAAGATTATAAAAGAACAAAAATTAAACTTAAAAATTAGAAACAAAAGCCAACACCCACAATCTGGAGAAAAACCTAAGGAAAACATTTGCCATGTCTGAGAGGACAGGGATTACAGGACTCACAGGCAGAAGAGGATTAACTCTGCTTCCCGGAGTGCACCTGCCATCTTTGAGCTTCCCATGGCATCACACTCAGCTGTGAAGGTCTGCCACTCCTCAAACGTGATCTAAAAGATGGGAGTTGGAGACGCCCACAGAGATCAGGCCAGAACTCTGACAAGAGAAAGGCAGGGAGACTCAGTCCAGAAAGACCCAGGCCACAGGTTGGAAATAAATTCAACAGGCACAGGTGGAACAAAGGGTGTGGGAGTCAGCATGCATGGAGCATGGATATCTAGGGTGACAGAAAATAGACTGGCAGTGTGATCAGTTTCAAGGGGATAAAAACAGCAGGAAGGGGAGGGCAAGTTTTCACCCATTATTTCTTGAAATACATTTTTTTCTCACCTTCTCTCTCTCCTCTCCTTTAGCAACTTTGATTCCTTGCATATGCTACTTCAAGTCAGCCCACGGCATTCTGCTATTTT
>NW_003852613.1:1362306-1364701 GCF_000181295.1 Otolemur garnettii
ATTATCATATATATTTTGTAGATGTAATATCTGCATACAAATATTCCCCCTTGTGTTTTTTGTTTGTTTTTTTTTTTTTTTTTTTTTTTTTGAGACAGAGCCTCAAGCTATTGCCCTGGGTAGAGTGCTGTGGCCCCACAAATCACAGAACCTCCAACTCCTGGGCTTAAGTGATTCTCTTGACTTAGTCTTCCAAGTAGCTGGGACTATAGGCACCGGCCACAATGTCTGGCTATTTTTAGATTGTAGTTGTTATTGTTGCTTGGTGGGCCTGGGCTGGATTCAAATCTCTCAGCTCCCGTGTATGTGGCTGGCGCCTCAGCTGCTTGAGCTACGGGCACCAAGCTGGATTTGTGGCTTTTTAAATCATCTTCCCTGTCTCTATTTAACTTTTTGAACAAAGGAATAGTGTTAACAGTACTGTTACTATTCTTCTCTGCTAATTCTAACACTGGTGTAAATTCCTGGCATGTCTGGACCGACTGTCGGCTTGAATATTCTCCTCATTTGGGGCCATCTACTTTCTCTGCATGCCTTGCTGTCTTTGTTTGAAAGCTAGACATGTTTAACTTCACATAGTTGGATGTTGCATGTTTTTATATTCTTATAAATCTTCGTGGACTTTGCAGTGTAATCAAGTGACTTGGAAACAATGTGATCATTTCAGGTCTTGCTTTTGTCAGATGGATCCGGACTGGTGCTGTCTTGGTCTCTCTGCATTGTTAGTACCATTTCCTCAACTCAAGTAGTCCATGGGGCTCTATCCGCCTTTGCTGCAGCCTAGAAACTCTCCGAGTAGTAACCTGGGGCCACCATTGGGCTTGTGTCCCATTTTGCAGGGATCACTGTCTTTAGTTTAGTTTTTTTTTTTTTTTTAATTTTGAGACAGAGTCTCACTCAGTTGCCCTGGGTAGAGTGCTGTGGTGTCACTGTAGCTCACAACTTTAAACTCTTGGGATCAAGTGATCCTCCTGCCTCCCAAGTAGCTGGGATTACAGATGCCCACCACAATGCTTGGCTAATTTTTTTCTATTGTTTAATGGACACAGGAGTCTTGCTATTGTTCAGGCTGGTCTCAAACTCCTGAGCTCAAGGATCTTACCTCAGCCTCCCAGAGTATTAGGATTATAGGTGTGAGCCATGCCCGGCCACTGTCTTTAATTTTCTGAATCCATTTTTTTTTTAAGAGATGGGGGTCTTTCAGTAGTCCAGGCTGGAATGCGGTGGTGCAATCACAGTTCACTGCAGCTTTGAACTCCTGGGCTCAAGCGACCTCCTGCCTCAAGTCTCCTGAATAGCTAAGACCACTGGCATGCACACTGCACATGGTCTGATATGTAGTGTGTTGAAACTACTGTTCACTTATTTTGACTTGTCCCTGCCATTGTTTCAGGTATGAGAGTCAGCCTGGCCCCTGTTGCTCTATCTTAGCTATAAGTCAACAGACGGGTTTTTCTGCTGCTTGTCTCCCCACCCTTTCCCAACAGTAGTAGCACACTCAATAATTCTCTAAGCACCAGGATTTTGCCTACACAGTCCCAATTTGTCCTCACAATGTGTAGTTTTCTACCTCTATCTTGCTTCCTGTGGCTCCATAAGGCTTTTGATGTCTTGCTCCAGAGGTGCTAGAGAGCTGCCTCACTCACTCCTTAAAGCAAAGTTCCCACTTGCAGCACATCCACACACACATCCAGCCACTTGACATCTAAGTGAGAATGGGGTGGCCACTAAGCAGGGAAATGGCCAGAGACACATCCGTGGCCATGGTTAAGTAGCCCTCTGATGCCAAGTCCAGGGCTCCTTCTCCAGACTCAGGACCAAACGTCGTTCACAGGCTTTGACGAGGACCAGGAGTCAAGTGTCAGGGTGCTCATCCCTCATTTTGCTTGAAGATTCTGGGATTCTGTGTTGTCTCCTGTGGCTCAACATCCAGACCACTTTCTAAGGAAATTCCATCTTTCCTGAAACTTCTTTAGTGCACCTAAGACCATACTTACTGATTTCCTTTTATAAAACTGGCCAGTCAGCTGCAGTTCTTGGTGCCCTGTGATTGGGACCTGGGGCACAGTGAGGCTAAACCCAAGGACCTTGATGCCTTACTTGGGACAGGACATGTGCAAGGTGGCCCCAGGTCAGTCCAAGGTGCTGCACTACCTGGGAAGTGACCCCCACACACTGCAAAATGAATTTCTGCATTGGGGGAATCAGATAACAGAAAAGATCCCTTCACTGCCTGCTTTGAGACAGAGAGCCACAGTGGGGGAGGAAAATGGAGTTAGAAGGAGAAGGTGAGAGGAACTGAGTGATGTGGTATCCAATGCACGTTCACTAGAAGGACAAGGTGAGAGGGAGCGAGTGATGTGGTATCCAATGCACGTTCACTAGAAGGACAAGG
>NW_003852613.1:1366873-1375757 GCF_000181295.1 Otolemur garnettii
TGACTTGGTATCCAATGCATGTTCATTTATTTTACACTTACAAAAAAAATTGACCACCCCTTTGCCCCATTCCCCCCAAAACAGTCTCTTTTTACAAACATTTAAAAATTAAAACCAAATGAAGATAGACAAGTTAATTTCAGTACAATTATTTTTCAGTGTAGCTGTCATAATTAGAGTTTAAATTTCCTATAAGTTACCAATGTCCAAGTGACTTATAGGGAAATCCTGATTATTGGCCAAAGGAAAATTCCATATGACAAGTTAGCAAATTCTAGTACAAAAATAGTCCGTGTGTTGGAACAGCTTTCCTTTGACATAGGTCTCAGGTCAGTCTGCTGAGTCCGTAATACCTAATGCTCCAAGTTCTCTCACAAATGGCTCATTCATCGTAGCTGAAGCAGTGGGGCCCCTGCAGTGGCAGGGCTAGTGTCCACTGTGGGACCGTGCTAGAGATGGTAGGCCTGGGAGTGCCTTCCTGGGCCCAGGGTAGCTGGGCAGAGCCCGATCCCTGGCTCCCCACAGGGGACTGGAGGGAGGGATGAGCTGCTCCCTCCCGAGGCAACGGCAGGCCCAGGATTCAGGGCACATCTGCTGGGGGAGCTGGGCTGGTGCTGGCACAGAACACAGCTCCTGCCAGTGGCTTCTCCCCTCACTGCAGCCCGGCCAGATGAGAGGCAGCCCTGCTGTCTTCAGTGAGAGTGCAGCCCTGCCCTTGCTGCAGCTGGGCAGGCTACTTGTCCCTCAGGATGTCAAGCTGCTCCTGACACTCGGTGAAGAGGCGCTGGAAGCGGATGTTCTGCCCGATGACTGGCAGCAGCTCCTTCAGCAGCTCCCTCTTGCGCAGACCCTGTGGACACAGGAGTTGAGAGCTGAGTGAAAGCACCAGGGGAAAAGGCCTGATTGTGAAGGACTTACCTGGCTGGCCAGACACCTTTGTGTCTCCCCACTGAGGAAACCAAACCTCAGAGGGAAAAGACGGATCTCGTGCACACATGAGATGGAGTGGCAGCCAAGGGAGTAACATGGGCAGGAACAGGAAGTGAGGCCTGCTGGGGTCTACTGGACAGCCACTGCTGACTGACCGTCCAGTGACAGGACAGTGGATACAGTGGCTTACCTCCCATGGCAGGATGAAGGTGGCATCAAGGCTGAGGGTCAGGTGCGTGGTTATTCTGGAGGGGCTGCTCTCTCATGCTTATGCCTCTAGTGGTTTAAGGTTGAACCCTAGGGCAAGGACACGCCTGCCAAGCCGTATCTGGCACTGGGTTTCTAGCTCTGGGACTCTCTTGTCTGGCTCATGCTCCCTCTCTGTGGCACACTAGCCCCACAGCCTATGACCTGCACTACTAGGGGACGGGGACTGGCCCTCTGCCCAGACCCAGAGCAGACTCCTGAGGAGAGAATAGCCAGTCAGTCCACACTCACTACTGCAAAAGGAGGCCTAAAGTTTTAAAATAAGTGTGAAGGGTATACTTGTAAGAAGACTAGAAATGATAAGAAAGAACTAGGTTTGAGGGACACAGAAGCTGTAGGAGCGAGAGGAGCAGGAAAACAGGTGCTGACAGGCCAAGTCAGTTGGAGGAGCAGCTGCTCTCCAATAGGGAGGCTTCAGCATCAGAGTTCACTAGTTGGAGCAGAAATTATATGGATTTGCAATGCCTTGACTGTTCACTACCTGGTCCATTA
This sequence comes from Otolemur garnettii, assembly GCF_000181295.1. Lineage (NCBI taxonomy): Eukaryota > Metazoa > Chordata > Mammalia > Primates > Galagidae > Otolemur > Otolemur garnettii. The sequence continues at coordinate 1,368,563 of NW_003852613.1, forward strand.
TAGAAAAAGACTGCCAACCTGAAATAGATCCCATTTTCTGAGTAAAACACAATTGTAAAACTCATGGGCCAAAGAAAAAATGTTTTATTTTTCTCTCTTTCTTTTGAGACAGGGTCTCACTCTGTCACCCAGGCTGCAGTGCAGTGGTGTAATCAGCTCACTGAATCTTGAACTTCTGGGCTCAAGTGATCCTCCCACCTCAGCATCTCAAGTAGCTGGGACTATAGGAACATGTTATCATACCTGGCTAATTTTTCTTTTTTGAGACAGAGTCTTACTTTGTTGCCCTCAGTAGAGTGCCATGGCATCACAGCTTACAACAACCTCAAACTCCTGGGCTTAAGTGATTCTCTTGCCTCAGCCTCGCAAGTAGTTGTGCTGGCTATTTTTAGAGATGAGGTCTCTCACTTGCTCAGGCTAGTCCTGAACCTGTGAGCTCAGGCAATTCACCTGACTCAGCCTTCCAGAGTACAGTTACCTGGCTAATTTAAAAAAAAAATATTTTGTAGAGATGTGGTCTCACTATGCTTCCTAGGCTGGTTTTGAAGTCCTGGCCTCAAGTAATCCCCTCCACAGCCTCCCAGGGTGCTAGGATTACAACCCACTGTACTCAGGCTTAAAGAAGAAATTTTAGTTAACTGAAATTAAAAATGACTTACAAGAGAGTGATAATAACGACACTAAATACTATCATACTATCCCAAACTGGTAAGATTCAGCAAACATGGAGCTTTTAGAGGCATTTCCAAACACAAAATAGCTTGTCTTATATTAGAGAACATGAAAGATTGACAAGATGAAACGCCAACTTCAAGACATCAGGGAAGGGGGGAAAGAGAGGAGGGGAGGGGAAAAGGAAAGGACATCAGAAAAAAACGTTTTTAAAGGAGATATAATAGGAATTGAAATAATTAAATAGAGAATATGAATAAACACAAAAGTTATTTTTTGAAGACTAAAAGATAAACCTCTGGCAAGATTAATCAAGAAAGGAGAAAGCTCAAAAAATAATATTAGGAATAAAAAAGTGACTTAACAGATGTAGAAGAAAAAGGTATGAGTACTGTCAATAACTATGCAAACAAATTTGAACATTTAGAGAAAATGAACAAATTCCTAGAAAAATGTAATTTATTAAAACTTTCTCAAAAAGAAACAGAAAGGAAGAATTATTACCACAAAGAAAACATCTGATATATTAGGTTTTTAAAGTGACATCTAAGAAACTTCCAAGGATCAAATATTTACAATTTTATACAAACTCACAAGAACAAAAAATGAGGAACTATTCCCAACTCATTCTATAAGGGAAATTACAATCTCAATTCTAAAACCAGACAAGGATACCATGAGAACAGAAGATGTCAGGTCTATTCTACTCATGAAATCAGATGTACAGATCCTCTAAATTATTAGCAATCAATTCTAACAAAATAAAAAACTCATAAAATTGAGTTTCTCTTGGAAAGGAGAGTTTCCTATTACAAAACTTATAAATTACTGTATTAACAGATTTCAATACTGTACTGAAGTGCTGAACAAGAGAAATAAGATGTAGAAAAAAGGCACAGAATTGGAAAATAGAATTAAATGCTTACTTAAGATGACCTAGTGACTTACTCCATAATGATAAAACTGATGTTAGACAAATTAATAATAATAGAAATGTGTAGAAAGATAGTTGGTAACTAACGCAACAAAGTGAAATGCATTTATATACATATAAACAGCAACAATAATTAGAAAACATAAATAAAATATGTAGAATAAACACGACTATGAAATATCTAAAAGTAAATCTAATAAATGATGTGCACAGCCTATATGCTGAAAATTAAGCATTAAAGAAAAGCTAAATGGACCTATTGATTCAATGTTGTTCAAATGGACCTACAAATCCAATGCTCACTCGGGTTTTTAGTAGAACTTGACAAGATAATTCTAAAATTTATACTGAGGAATAAAAAGCCAAGAATAGTTAAGACACTCATTATTCCTATCAGATATATAAGTTTATTATAGGCAAGAGTGATTTAGAGACATCTTGTAAACAAACTGACACTTTGGATAAAATATACAGTGGGGAAAAGAGGGGCTAGTTAATAAATGAAGTTTGAAAATCATCCATATGGAACCAAGTAGGTCCTTGTGTCCCGCTTAACTCAGGGCACTGCTGGGAACAGTGGCATCCTGATGGATGGAGGCTGTTGAGGGAGTGCCCAACACAGTGGCCTCTAAGAGCTGTGGCAGACCTGGAGATTCACGGGTGTCTGGAGGCAGCAGACTGGGTAGAGTACAAGAGAACACACAACGCTGTGAAACGAAACAGGCATTTTAGTGAAATTAAGACATTTTAGAGTAGCTTAGCCTTACTCCGTGGCAGATACCTGTAATTTCAGCTCCTCAGGAGGCTGAGGAGGGAAGGTCACTTGAGCCCAGGAGTTCAAAAGCCTGGGCAACATAGAAGAGACCCTGTCTCTAAAAAACCAACCAACCAACAGACCAACTGACCGATAAAAGTAGCCACATATATGGGGAAACTAGACAAAAAGCTCATGCACAGGCCTGGGAAAGATGCATCCACAAAAGACCTGAGAGGACCTTGAGCCTTCATGTTGGCTGATAAGCAGAGGTGTCCACAGCATGAACCAGACCTCAAAGACTGGGAGAGGTAGTTCCCCCGCTTCAAGTACCCAATATTCAAAACAAGATCATAGATATACAAAGAAATAGAAAAATATGGCCAATTCAAAGGAGCAAAATACATCTCTAGAAACTGACCCTAAAGAAATATAGGCCCAAGACTTTATAATAAGACTTTAAAATTGGCTCAGCACCTATAGTATACTAGTTATAGTGCTAGCCACATACACCCAGGCTGGAGGGTTCAAACCTGGCCTGGGCCAGCTAAACAACAATGACAACTGAAACAAAAAAATAGCTGGGCATTGTGTGTTTATTCTACATATTTTATTTATATTTTCTCAAAGTTATGGTTCAAACTTGGCTTGGGCCAGCTAAACAATGACAACTGAAACAAAAATATAGTTGGGTACCTATAGTCCCAGCTACTTGGGAGGCTGAGGCAAAGGAATCTCTTAAGCTCAAGAGTTTGAGGTTGCTGTGAGCTGTGATGCCATGGCACTCTACCCAGGGTGATAGCTTGAGACCCTGTCTTAAAAAAAAAAAAAAAGACTTTAAAATAAATGTGTTGGTTGGGTGTGGTGGCTCACACCTGTAACAATCTTAGCACTCTGGGAGGTGGGTGGATTGCTTGAGCTTAGGAGTTCCAGACCAGCCTGAGCAAGAGTAAGAGACCACTTCTACTCAAAATGGAAAAACTAGCCAGGAGTGTTGGTGGGTGCCAGTAGTCCCAGCTACTTGGGACGCTGAGGCAAGAGGATTGCTTGAACCCAACCTCTGAATTTGAGGTTGCTGTGAGCTATCATGCCACAGCACTCTACCCAGCGCACAGGGTAAGACCCTGCCTCAAAAAAAATGGTAATAAAACAAATAAAAAGTCTTAAATATGCTCAAGGAGAACAAAGACCACTAAACAAAATCAGGAAATGAGATGTCAACAAGAGACAAATTATTTAAAAAAAAAAGAGAGAAATTCTAAAGCTGAAAAATATAATAACTGAATTGAAAAATTCATTAGAGGAGTTTAACAGCAGACCTGAACAGGAAAAAAGAATTAGCAACCTTGAAGATAAGTCATTTGAAATTAATTGAGCCTGAGGAGCAAAATGAATAAAGAAAAGTAAACAGAGTCTAAGGGACTAACCAAACATGAACTATCAAATAGACTAATGTACACATAATGGGAATTCCAGAAGTATAATAAAGAGAAAAAGGAGCAGAGACCTTATTTGAAGACATAATGGGCTGCCTCATGCTTGTAAGCCTAGCACTTTGGGAGGCTGAGATGAGATTACTTGAGGCCAAGAATTCATGACCAGTTTAGGCAACACAGTGAGACCATATCTCTACCCCCCAAATTAATAATAATAATAATACTAAAATTAGCCAGGCATAGTGGAATGTGCTTGTAGTCCCAGCTTCTTGGAAGGCTGAAGCAGAAGAGGTGCTTGAGCTTAAGAGTCTGAGGTTGCAGTGAGCTATGATTGCACCACTATACTCCAGCCTTGATGACACTGTAAGACACTGTTTCTAAAAATTCTAAGCAAAATAAAAAAGAGACATAATACCTGAAAATTTTACAAATTTGAGGAAAGACATGGATCTACAAATACAAGAATGTCAATGAACTTCAAATAGGAAAAACCAAAGGAACCCACACTGAGATACATTATAATCAAACTTTGGGAAATGAGAGAATCATGAAAGTAGCAAGAAGAAAGTGACTCATCAAACAAACAAACAAAAAAAAGAATAGAAAAGTGACTTATGTAAGATTATCATTATAATCAGTGGGATGTAGTCATATTTAAAGCACTGAAAGAAAAATGCCAATAACCTAGAATACTATTATCTTATAAAACAAAGCTTCGAAAACAAGGGAGAAAAGACATTTCCAGATTAGCAAAACTTAAGGGAGTTTATTGCTACTAGATCAGCTCTACATGAAACACTAAATGGAATCTTTCAAGTTGAAACAAAAGTTTGCATGACATGACAGTAAAGATTAATAAATGGACAAATATAAAAAACTATATAATAATAATTTTGGTTGGTAACGCCAATTTTTATTTTGTAAGAGTTAAAAGAGAAAAGCATAAAAATAATCATAAATCCATTAATGGGTACACAATATATAAACATATAATTTGTGTTTCTTGATCACTTCCAGAAATCTTGTGGTTGAGGCCCTGGGGTTTTCTAAGTATAAGATCACATCATCAGCAAGGAGTCAAAGTTTGACCTCCCCTGTTTCCATCTCAATAGCCTTGATATCCTTGCCTGATTGCATTGGCTAGAACTTGAACAGTAGTGGTGATGGGAGATCCTTGTCTAGTTCCAGTTTTAAGTAGAAATGCTTTCAGTTTTACTCCATTCAGCATGATATTGGCTGTGGGTTTATAGTAGATGGCTTTTATCAGTTTAAGAATGTCCCATTTATGCCTATTTTCCTAAGTGTTCTTATCAGAAAAGGATGCTGAATTTTGTCAAATGCTTTTTCTAGATCTATCAAGAAAATCATACGGTCTTTGTTTTTGCTTCTATTTATGTGGTAAATTATGTTTATGGATTTGCAGACGTTGAATCAGCTTTGCATCCCTGGGATAAAGCCCACCTAATGATGATGTATAATTTTTTAATGTGTAGCTATATTGTAGCTGCTGGGATTTTATTGAATGTTTTTGTGTCGATAATTGTTAATGATATTGGTCTGCAGTTTTTCTTTTCTTTGACTGGGTCTTTTCCTGGTTTTGGTATCAGGGCAGAATTTGCTTCATAGAAGGGGTTGGGAAGAGTTCCTTCCTCCTCAATGTTTTGAAGTAGGTTAACAATATAGGTACAAACTCTTCTTTGAAGTTTTGGTAGAAACTTGGTGTAAAACTGTCTGATTCAGGACTATTTTGTGTTATAAGATTTTTTATTGTTGTTGTAATTTTGGTGCTCAATTGGTATTGGGATATTCAAGAGTTCTATTCTTCCTGGTTAAGCCTATGGGGGTAGTGTAATTCCAGGTATTGGTCTATTTCCTCCACATTTTCAAATTTTTGGACAGAGTGTTTTTGTAGTAATTGGTGATCTTTCTTTTTTTTGGCCAGAGCTGGGTTTGAACCCACTACCTCTGGCATATGGGGCCGGCACCCTACCCTTTTGAGCCATGGGCACCGCTTAATCAGTGATCATTTTTTGTATCTCTATGATATCTCTTGTTTTTTCCACCTTTTTGTTTCTGATCAAAGTTATTAGAGATGTTACTTTTCCATTTCTAGTTAATCTGGCCAAAAGTTTGTCTATTTTATTTATCTTTCAAAGAACCCACATATCAGAACATAAAATCAATGTCCACAATCAGTAGCTTTCATCTATGACAACAACAGTCAAGCTGAGAATCTAATCAAAGAGACAGTGCCCTTCAAGGAAGTGAAGGGTCTCTTCAGAAAGACCTATGAAACCCAGAGGAAAGAAATAGCAGAAGACATTAACAAATGAAAGAACATACCATGCTCATGGCTGGGAAGAATCAACATTGCTAAAATGTCTATATTACACAAAGCAATTTACAAATTTAATGCACGCCCCATTAAAATACCAACATCATACTTTGTGAAAAAATAGTTCTTCATTTCATATGGAACCAGAAAAAACCCCAAATAGCCGATGCAATTCTAAGAAATGAAAACAAATTTGGAGGCATTATGTTACTAGACCAGGTTATACTACAAGTGTATAGTGAGCAAAACAGCATGGAATTAGCATAAAAATATAGACATAGATCCATGGAACAGAATAGAAAACCTACGAGATAAAACCAGCCTCACATTGCAGTCTGATTTTCAATAAACCAAACAAAAGCATACACGAAGGAAAAGAATCCCTATTTAATAAGTGGTACTAGAAGAACTGATTAACCACATGTAAAAAGGCTGAAACTGGACTCTCACCTCTCACCACTTATAAAAATTAACTCATGCTCGATAAAAGACTTAAGTCTAAGACATGAAACTATAAAAACTCTAAAAGAAAGTGTAGGGAAAAACTCTTAATGACATGAGGCTGGGGAAAGATTTCAGGGAGAAGAGCCATTGGCAATATCAGTACCAACAAAAATAAATAATTGGGATCCAATCAAGTTTAAAAGCTTCCACAAGGCTAACAACACAATAAACAAAGCAAATAGGCAACCTTCAGAATCAAAGAAGATATTCACACATTATAAATAAGAAAAAAGGGCTAATAACCAGAATCTATAAAGAACTCAAGCCAATCAACAAGAAAAGAGCAAACAACCCAGTTAATCACTGGGCAAGAGATATGAACAGAACCTTCTTCCAAGAAGACAGATGAACAGCCAACAAACACATGAGAAAAGGCTCCTTGTCCCTAGTCATCAGAGAAATGCAAATAAAAACAACCTTCACATATCACCTAACCCCAGTATGAACAGCCCACGTCACAAGTGCCAAAGCTGCCCATGCTGGCGTGGGTGCAGAGAGAAGGGAGCACTTACACACTGCTGGTGGGATTGCAGGCTAATACAAGTTCTTTTTTTTTTTTT
>NW_003852613.1:1376636-1378086 GCF_000181295.1 Otolemur garnettii
CAAGTTTCCATGTACTCAAACCCTAATTTGAAACTAGTAAGTGAATAACTACAGGCCCACATGAGATAAAAATATGATCAAATTCAAGTTGGAGAGGAGGGCAGGAGCTTGGGAAGCTCCCATCTAAGGTGTACAACATAGGGGGATATGGCATACCTCTTGGTGTAAGAAGCTTAACTACAACTTAGACGCTACCTGCCAGCAAACAATGTAACCCAACTGTATGTACCTTTATATTAATCTGAAATAAAAAATATGTAAAATTTGTGATATCAATAACCTAAATATGTAAAATTTGTAAGGTGAAGCTATAATAAAGTTGTATGCAGGCCAGGCACAGTGGCTCACAGCTGTAATCCTAGTACTCTGGGAGGATGAGGTGGGCAGATTGCCTAAGCACATGTGTTTGAGACCAGCTTGAGCAAGAGCCACACCCTGTCTCTAAAAATAACCAGGCATTTTGGCGGGTGCCTATAGTCCCAGCTGCTCGGGAGGCTGAGGCAAGAGAATCGCTTGAGCTCAAGAGTTTGAGGTTGCTGTGAACTATGACGCTAAGGTACTCTACCCAGGGTGACGTAGTGAGACTCTGTCTCAAAAAATAAAAAAAAACGTTGTATACAGTTGAAATTATATTGTTATCAGTTTAAAATAGATTGTTGTAACTTTTGAATGTTTTATGCAATCCCCACGGTAACATCAAATAAAATAACTATAGAATACCATGTTTCCCTGAAAAATAAGACCTACCCAAAAAATAAGCCCTAGCAGGATTTCTATGCATTTGTTAAATATAAGCCCTACCCCGAAAATAAGACCTAGTGATGGGCATGGCTATGCAGCATATCTGCATAGCCACGCCATGCATTTCAGCATGGAGCAGTAAGGAAGACTGGAATGCCTTTTATTTGCCACAGCTCCTTTCTCTGAGCTCATTGCATTTGCGTGGGTATGCATGTGGTAACCCTGGTCGCAGGCATCCTATTGCACATGTGCGAATGGCATGGGGAAAGGAGTTCAAACATCACTAGCGCCAGCCCCACCAACAAGGTCGGCTCCCCCTGTCAGGTTCCAGAAGAAGTTGACTTAACTGTATTTGAATAAATGTAGATTGTTGTATTATACTTAATAAAAATGAGAGATCCCCTGAAGATAAGCCCTAGTGTGTTTTCTTGAGAAAAAATAAATATAAGACAGTGTCTTATTTTCAGGGAAATAAGGTATAAATAAAAGGAAATGAGAAGGGAATCAAAACATATCACTATAAAAAAAGTTAACAACAAAGAAGACAGCAATGGAGGAAAGGAAATATAAATAGAAATATAGACAATAAAAATGGCAACAACAATAAGTCTACCTGTAAGCAATTAAATACAAATAGGTTAATCTCCTAAATTAAGAAATATACTTTGGCAGAATAAGGGGGTTTTTTTGCAGTTTTTTTTTTTTTTTT
>NW_003852613.1:1378190-1379676 GCF_000181295.1 Otolemur garnettii
AGTCTCACTTTGTTGCCCTTGGTAGAGTGCAGTGGCATCACAGCTCACAGCAACCTCCAGCTCTTGGGCTTAGGTGATTTTCTTGCCTCAGCTCCTGAATAGCTGGGACAATAGGTGCCTGCCACAAGGCCTGGCTATTTTGTTGCAGTTTGGCTGGGGCTGGGTTTGAACTCACCACCCTTGGTATATGGGGCACCCTACTCACTGAGCCACAGGTGCCGCCCTTGGCAGAATAAATTTTTTAAAAAGGATCCAACTATATGCCGTCTGCATGGAATTTACTTTAGATCTAAGGACACGCATAGGTTGAAAGTAAAAAGATTGAGAAAGATATGCCATTTAGCTGAGTGCAGTGGCTCCTTTCTGTAATCCTAGCACTTTGGGGTAAGGCAGGATAGCTTGAGGCAAGACCAGGGTGGGCAACAGCAAGACGGTTAAAAAAAAAAATTAGCTGGGCATGGTGGCACGCACCTGTAGTCCCAACTCCTTGGGAGGCTAATCCATGAGGGTTGCTCAAACTCAAGTTTGGGGTTGCAGTGAGCTATGATGATGCCACTGCACTCTAACCAGGGCAACAGACTAAGATTCCACCTCAAAAACAAACAACAAAAGCATGACATTCTATTCTATGGAAACAGTAATAGGAATGGCTGTACTATTACTGAACAAAATAGATTGTTACGAAATTGTTACATTATAAACTATTACAAGAGACAAACACGGACATTAGTAATCATAATAAATGATAAAAGGATCAGTTTAAAAAGATATAGTAATTATAAACATACATGCACCAAACATCAGCATGCTTTTTTTTTTTTTTGCGACAGAGTCTCACTATGTTGCTGCAGTAGAGTAATGTGCTGTCACAGCTCACAGCAACCTCAAACTCTTGGGCTTATGCAATCCTCTTGCCTCAGCCTCCCAAGTAGCTGGGACTACAGGCGCCTGCCAGAACATTTGGCTATTTTGTTGTTGTTGTTGTCACTGTTGTTTAGCAGGCCCAGGCCGGGTTCGAACCTGCCAGCCCCAGTGTATGTGGCTGGTGCCCTAAGCACTGAGCTACAGGCATAGAGCCAGCACACTCTGAATTGTACAAACCGAACAGTGTCAGAATTGAAAGGAGAAAAGGACAGCTCTACAATAGCAAGAGACTTCAATATCCTACTTTCCAAATGGACACAACAAGAGATGATCAATAAGGAAGTGGCAGACCTGAACAACACTTGTGGGAAAATGGACTTAATGAACACACAGAGTGCACTCCACTAAAAAAGGCATGGCTTCTCACGTGCACAGAGAACGCTAGGGAGGGTGGATTATATGCTGGGCCACAAAATAAGTCTCAATACATTTTAAAAGACTGAAATTGTGGCTCGGTGCCTATAGCTCAACAGGCTAAGGCGCCAACCACGTACACCTAAGGTGGCGGGTTCGAATCCCCAGCCCGGACCCGCCAAACAACAATGACGGCTGCAACCAAAAA
>NW_003852613.1:1379811-1404565 GCF_000181295.1 Otolemur garnettii
CAAAAAAAAAAAAAAAAAAAGACTGAAATTGTACTGTCTTCTAATCACAATGAAATGAAACTAGAAATTAAAAGCAGAAGAAAAACTGGAAAATACAACATTATGGAAATTAAGACACACTTTTAAATAACCAGGATTCAAAGAAATCACAAGAGAAATCAGAAAATATATTGCAGCAAATAAAAATGAAAACATGACATAACCAAAATTTATGGGATGTAGTGAAAGCAGGGCTAAAAGTTCACAGCTGTAAATGTCCACATTAGGAAGAAAGACCAACTCAGTAGATTAACTTTATGCCTTAAGGAACTAGAAAAAGATAAACAAATACAAAGCTCCCAGAAGGAAGTAAAAAAAATTAATACACCAATAAACAAAATAGAGTATAGAAAATAATTGAAATAATCAACAAAATCAAAGGTTGGTTCTTTGAAAAGGTCAACAAAATCGATGAACTTTTAGCTATACTAAAGAAGAAAAAAACAGAGAAGACACAAATAATGAAAATCAGAAATAAAAGAGGGAACATTATCATGGATGTCCCCCAAATACAAAGATTATAAATAAGAGAATACTATAAACAATTGTATACCAAAACTGGTAACCCAGATGGAATGGAAATGCACAACAGAACAAAACTGAATCATGAGGAAATAAAAAACTTGACAGACTTCTAAATAGCAAGAAAACTGAATCAATAAATGAAGGCCTCCCACAAAGAAAAGGCTAGAAATGGCTTCTTTGGTGTATTCTACCTAACAAAAGTAATAAAACTTGAAGAGGTGAGCGTATGCCCCAATTCATTCTGTTAGGCTGGCATTATCCTAACATCACAGCCAGACAAGGACAGTACAGGAAAACCATCCACCAATATCACTTGTGAACACTGATGCAAAAATCCCCGACAAAATACTGGCAAAGAGAATTCAAAAGCACATTAAAAGAATTATACACCATGACCAAGTGTGATTTATTCCTAGAATGCAAGGATGGTTTAACATATAAAAATCAATGTAATGCATCACATTAATAGAATAAAGGAAAAAAACCACATAATCACATAAAATCATCTCAATGCAGAAAAAGTATTTGACAAAATTCAACACCTTTTCGTGAGACAATCGCCTAACAAACTAGGAATAGAAGAAAACTACTTTAACCTAATAAAGGCCACGTATTTTTGAAAACCCCACAGCTAAATCATACTCAATGGTGAACGACTAAAACCCTTTCTTCTAAAACCAGGAACAAGACAAGGCGGCCTGTCTTCCCCACTTTTATTTCACAGAGACAGTACTGAAAGTTCTAGCCAGTAATTAGTCAAAAAGAAAAAAAAAGAAGCAAAAGGCACCCAAATGGGCAGGAAGAAGGAAAATGGTCTGTGTTCACCTATGACATGATTTCTCCTTCATAGAACACTCCACAATTCCACAAAAATACGTGTCAGAGCTAATAAACAAATACAGCAAATTTTCAGGACATAAAATGAAAAAGAAAACACGTGGGAATAAATTTAAACAAGGAGGGAAAAGACTAGTACACTGAAAGTTTTCAAAATGCTGCTGAAAGAAATCAGCATATTTATAATGTGTGCTGACCTCCTAACACACATTCTAAGTGCAAAATGACAGAATGGCTTCAGAGAGAAAACGGCTCATATACTGCGTAATTCCATGTGCTGTAAATGAAGAGATGTTAGGAAAGTTAACTGTCTATGAACTAAAGAGTCACAAACTCATCATTTTTACTTATTATTTTCTTCCTTCAAGGAAGCCAGGGGCATGTATACAGTGTGGCCCTAACAGAGCATTTCAGCAAGACACCGTAAATGCAAAGACATGCCTCGTCCACAGAAAGGAAGACTCAATACCGCCACAATGTCAATACTACCTAAAGTGATCTATGGATTTAATGCACCCCTAACAAAATCCCAAGTGTTTTTCTCAAAAATAGAAAAAAAAATTCATGTGGGGCTCAGCACCTGTAGCTCAAGTGGCTAAGGTTTCAGCCACATACACCAGAGCTGGCAGGTTTGAAGCCAGCCCAGGCCTGCCAAACAACAACAATTACAAACAAAAAATAGCTGGGCGCTGTGGTGGGCGCCTGTACTCCCAGCTACTTGAGAGACTGAGGCAAAAGAATCACTTAAGCCAAGGAGTTTGAGGTTGCTGTGACTTGTGACGCCACAGTACTCTACCAAGGGTGACACAGTGAGACCCTGTCTCAGAAAAAACCCAACTTATTACACATACACACACAGAAAAACTCAACCCCCCCAAACCTTACTATATAACTACCATACCTTTTAACTTTTGAGCTATATGACTGTATCACTTTATAAAATAAATTTTAAAAATGATAAACAGAAAAACTCAATTAAAAACAAATCAAAGGGTATGTAGTAAACTACTATAAATAACACAAACCTTCTGCTTGCCTGTGGTGCCAGGAGTGAGCTGTGAGAAGACCTGTGCTCTGGCCAGAAGGATGGTGTGAATAGTGGCAGGCACCAAGCACTATTCCTTCCCCTTTGGGCTCTCAGTAAAGGATGGTGTCTTCACTGCTTTGGGCTGGGCTGCGTAACCGCTGCAATCTGGGACACAGCTCACTAACGCTGTCCTGACTAATGTAGGCCCTACACTGAAGACCTCAGCAATCTCAAGGGTGGCTGCTCAGTGCCCGTCTGCGCCTGTCTCCTCCTGTGCACATGAACCAGGATCCCTGAGGCTGAACTAAGTCTAAATCTTTGAAGTCCCCCGGCTGCACTGCAGCTTTGATCACATAGAGTACACAGAGTTCCTACATGTCAATAAGAAAAACAGCAACAAAATGTTTCCACAGATAGTTCAAAGAAAAGGAAGCACAAGTAGCTCTTACATGTGTGAACAATGCCCCCCCCACCTTGTGAGCCCTCTTTGGAAGGCAGCTGAGTTAGCACTGCTGGTCAAAGCCCACCCTCCACCCACACTTGGATTTTCCCAGCTATCTCAGGGATCAGTTCACTTCAGTGATCAATTCTCACTATTGGAGTATTCACAAAGAAATTCAAAAAGGGAGCAGAAGATCCTCTAGTCCCAATATCTAGATTAAAAAGGTAGTTAAGAAACATAAAAGAAAAGAAGTAATAAATTTTAGATAATGCTGAGCTCAGGAGAGGAGACTGCAGACAGGGTGCTGTCTTGTCCGCAGCTGCTCTCAGGCCTCTCCTCCTACCCTTTCTTCTAAACAGAGGCAGAATTTTCCCAGCCTCCTCTGCAACAGGGGTGCCCATTTAATAGAGCCTCCAAGGCCTGGGCTCACTTGTGGGGAAGCCCTTTCTCTGTTGATGAGGGTGGTGGATATTGCTGGTAAGCTGTCTTTTCTCCTCCTTCTCTGAACTTGGACATGAAAGCCACCATATTACTATGAGGAAAACAGAGGTATAGGCTACCACCTTCCCCACGAGACTTGTTTTGGAGGAGAGAAAAAAATCCATTTCATTGGCTTGGCCCTGTGGCTCAAGTGGCTAAGGCGCCAGCCACATACACCTAAGGTGGCGGGTTCGAATCCAGGCTGAGCCCGCCAAACAACAATGATGGCTGCAACCAAAAAAAAAAAAAAATAGCCGGGCGTTGTGGTGGGCACCTGTGGTCCCAGCTACTTGGGAGGCTGAGGCAATAGACTCACTTGAGCCCAGGAGTTGGAGGTTGCTATGAGCTGTGATGCCACAGCACTCTATACCTAGGGGGACAGTTTGAGGCTTTGTCTCAAAAAAAAAACCCATTTCATCCACCATGAGTTATCACTTACTTTCCACTGAAGGCATTTGTCATGGATACTGGGAACTATGAACAGACCAGCAATTTTAGGCAGTTTATACAAAGTAGAAAACAGAGGCACTGACAGGTGACTCTGGGAGGGGAGCCAGTTCTCCAGGGCAATGTCTCCATGGAGTGTCCTGAGGGGAGCTGGCAAGAACAGCCAGCAGGAAGGAAGGACACCATTTCCTCCGTCTACTTGTACTACTACAACCCAGGGTACTTACCTGCAGGCTGACACAAAGCACTGCTATGGTAAGCGCGGGCTGGTGTTTCAGGCTAAGGCTGCCAGAGTAGGAGTGGGTCACAGAGTGAAGCCCCATGAGCTGGCCATGAGGGCTGGTGGGGCAGGTGCCTGCTTGTCCTCCTGCTGAGCAGACAGCCTGTCAGCCTGTCCTAGAAGTGAGGTGTACTGGGGAAACAGCTTTGCTCCTGCAAGGGAAGCCTGAGCCAGCTACCAACCTGGGTTCCTCATTTGTAACTACCACCTGACAACCAAGGATCCCAAGATGATAAGAGAAAATGTTCAAAAGTAAAGACAGCAACGAACAAATCAGAGCCTAAATCCAGACATGACAGATAATTCAGGGATCAAGTTACCTTAAAAAATCTTCTATTCAGCATCTGCAGCTGATAGCTAAGATGATACTATCTGAGTTTTTCTTTCAGTAGCGGGCCAGGCAATTGACAATAACCTTCCTCATTGAGAGCAGAGGAAAAAATTGGACAAACAGAAGTAGATGCCAAAGAACTAATATGTTAGTGACAATGCATGAGCTGTGTTGTGGGAAGGTGGAAATTCAGAGAAGCACACCAAGGAAGAGGCTAAGGAGAGCTTCTATTAGATTTGAGAGTCTAGCAGGGGCCAAAGCAAGGATGAGGGCTCTAAAATTCTATGGAACAATTCCTTTGAAGATGTAAGGGGAATTGATTTTGAATCTGGGATTCTATTACCCAACCAACTTAAGATATATTGCAATAAATTTTATTTTTATGTATTTATTATTATTTTTTGTTTAACTTTTTTCTCTCTCTCTCTCTTTTTTTATTGTTGGGGATTCACAGAGGGTACAAGAAACCAGGTTACACAGATTGCATTTGTTAGGTAAAGTCCCTCTTACAATTGTGCCTTGTCCCCGTAAGCTGTGTCACATATCGAGACCCCATATTCATTTAATTTTTTTTGAGAAAGAGTCTTACTATGTTGCCCTCGGTAGAGTGTTGTGACATCATAGCTCACAGCAACCTCAAACTCTTGGACTTAAGTGATTTTCTTGCCTCAGCCTCCAAGCAGCTGGGACTACAGGTGCCCGCCACAACACCTGGCTATTTTTTGGTTGTAGTTGTCATTGTTTAGCAGGCCCAGGCTGAGCTCAAACCTACCAGCTCTGGTGTATGTGGCCAGCACACTACCCAGTCAGCTGCAGGTGCTGCCTATTTTTTTTGAGACTGAGTCTCACTCTGTCACCCTGGGTAGAGTGCCATAGTATCATAGCTCACAGCAACCTCAAACTCTTGGGTTCAAATGATCCTCCTGCCTCAGTCTCCCAAGTACCTGGGAATATAGGCACCCACACCATGCCAAGCTAGATTTTCTATTTTTAGTAGAGACGGGGTCTTGCTCTTGCTCAGGCTGGTTTTGAACTCCTGAGCTCAGGTGATCTCCCCACTTTGGCCTCCCAGAGTGCTGGGATTACAGGTGTGAGCCACCATGCTCGACTTACAACACAATTCTAAAAATGGAACAGAAGATATAGGCCACTGTATACACTAAGGCTGTCATGGCTTATAAAAACTATCCCTCTGGCCTTTCTGATTTCAGTTCATTCCACCATCCCATCCCAAGATGTACGGCTGGCCCCTTTGTACTCCAGGCTCTCCCACCGTAGGACCTTTGCACCTGCTGTCCACTCTGTCTGACTGCTTTTCCCCTCACCTTTACTAACTGTTCTGTCAATTTCCTCAGAGCCTTGTATGAAAGAGCGTCCCTCCAATCCTGTGGATGTGGAAAGCTACCTGCCCTTAGCTTTCTTGCACAGCACCCATCACCACTCAACACACTATGAAACGTGCTCATTTGTTCAGTCTCTCTGTATACAGAATGCAGACCTGTGAAGGCAGGAACTCAGTCTGCCACGTTCACAGCTACCTGCTCCAGCCTACAGCAAGCCCAGCTAGAGCCGTGCCCCATTAGGGGCCAAAGCTGCAAGTGGCCCTTCCTTCCCTGACTCAATTGATGGCACGAGCCAGCTCAAAGCTTCTGAAGCAACCACATGTTTGCTGCGCTCTTTCCTTCCGCAGCCAACCAGGCACCATGTCTTGTTGGTTTTGCTTCCAGAACACACCCTGAATCCGTCTCCTTTCTTTCTCTGCAGCCACCACCTTGTACACTGATCCGAGTTCTTTCCTAGGACGCTGCAGAAGACGCACCCTGCTGGCTTCTATTTTGGTTTATGATACCTCTGAACCAGCTTTTTAACAGTTCCAGCTGCCCAGGAGGAAACCCGCACCTCCTCACAAAGCTCCGAAGTCCACCTGGCTGCTCGGCCTTCCCACCTCACCTCTCACCACCCACAGTGGCGTCAGGCCTCTCTGCTCTCACTGCCTCATTGAGTGCTCAGACAACGTGCTGACCACACACATACATTCCTCCTTTTATGGTTGTGGAAACAAGGCACTAGGTGAGGATCTCTGCAGGGCTGCCTCATGCTCCTCCTCTCCCAAGTCCTTCTTCCCAGGCACTCTCACTTCACCACCCTGAATGTTTTCTTCTCAGCACGAAGCCAGTTTTGAAGTTTCCTGTTGACCTAATTGCCTGGCTGCTCCTGTGTGCCTCCCTACCAGACTACGTTCCATGAAGGAAGGGGAGTAGCTTTCATCTTCAGAGTCAAACTCAGAGGCCCTCGGGCAGCCTCCTTTGCTATAGGCTTGTGGCGCAGTGCTCCCACACGCCCAATGCCCGCGACCCAGCTCCTGCCAGGTCATGGAGGGCTGGCATATTGCCAAAGTGATGCTGAACTTAAAGCAGAGTTTGGAGAAGTCTAATAGTGAAGAATTGCAAAGCACTCTGGCTCTTTTTAAATTTTTTTTTGGTATTTTTTGACTGGGGCTGGGTTTGAACACACCACCTCCGGCATATGGGGCCAGCGCCCTACTCCTTTGAGCCACAGGCGCCATTTTTAAAACCTCCACCTTCATGTTTCAAGAGAGAATTCTTGTGGCAAGAAGGAAAGAAGCTGCACCTACCACTACTGTTGACTCCCACTGGCTTCCAGTGGAGGAGTGAACTGGACCCAGTAAGTCCTTGCATATTTCTCGGAGTCGGTATTCAAACCCTAATTATAGAAAAACAAACAAAACAAAACAAAACAAAAGAGGAACACATTACAAAAAGAAATAAAAAACCAAGAATATGCTAAGTTGTTGTATACATCAAAACAGAATGAACACATGTGTATTTCTTTGCCTACTACAGGCAAGACGCACCTGACAGCCATAGGGTGGTGCACTGGGACCACGGTCAGACTCTCACCCACTGCTTCCCCAACCACCCACGCAGCACCCCATTTACATGCTGGGCCCATAGGAGCCGTGCGATGCAGCCAGTTGTGTGCTAAACCTCCCAAGGTAATGGGGAAATGTTGGGGACTGTGGCAGGAGGGAGTGAACTGGTGAGATCTGTCTGGGAGAGGACAGGCTGGCAGTGGGTATGAGAGCGGGTCAGGAGGGTCAGGAGGCCAGCCAGCATGAGCTGAGAGGTGCTAAGGCCATGGCCTGCATGGAGGGTGCAGCCCATCAACTCCAGGGTTATAACTCCAGGGTTATGGGCACTACTGGGTGGGGCTGCCTGAAAGGCTGAAGGCAGGGTCTGGGTGGGGAGGGAGGGAGGTTGTTAGCACTTGAAGGCAGTGAAAGCCATAGACAATGGACGAAATTGCACAAAGAAAAGGGTGAAGAATAAGAGATGAAACTGGAATCTGAGGAATTTTAGAAGTGCATGAGGTTTCCCTTTAACACTTGATTCCTCCTTTTATGGTTGTGGAAACAAGGGACTAGGTGAGGGTGTGTGTGTGTGACTAATGTATGAACATTAGAAAGATGTGGAAAACGGAGAAAGGGAAGCAAGTATTAGACAGATCCCACAGATGGGTGCTGGGGTGGAGGGAAGGCAGGGACGCCCCCAAGTGTCAGGATGAGCAGACCAGAGCGGAGGGAGAGGAGGGGACTGCGGATGGGACTGAGGGGACTGAGGAGGGCTGCGGATGGGACTGCAGGAGACGTGTGAGGCTTGGGGAGGCTGAGTGTTCAGACAATGTGCTGACCACACATACCGGGCAACTACACAGACCTCGTGAGAAGAAACATCAGATTTATCCCTGGAGTCTGATGGGAAGGGAGCTACAGCTTCAAGTCCATCAATAGTGTCTTTATAATAAATATATACATGTAGCCAGAGGCCTACGGGCTAGTTCTGGGAGTTACATTTACATGGATTTGATATGTTTTTCTCTGTTCTTTTCTGTACTTTCTTTTTTCTCTGAATTATAATCAAAATGAGGAAGGTGATAACACAGGCAAAACAAAAGGCTGTGGAGAATATGCTCTGTGAGAATATGCACGGTCGGTCGTGTGGTGAGAGGTCTGGGAAGGCCTGCCCTGCATGGCTCCCTGGAGGCCAGGCTCCCATGAGACAGGTGAGTAAGCAGGCCTCACGCCTCCACCAGAGGAGGAAAGGCCACTGGAGGCCATTCTGAACCATGCAGCCCCCTCCTCCAGCTCACATGCTTTCTGCAGGGGAGGCCCCCAAGGGACACACGTGTGTGGGAGCCTTGGCAAGGAGCGTGGGGGCTAGAGGGCCAGGGGAGGCACTGGACAGCAGGCAGGCCCCAAGACAAGAGGGGCCTATGGGAGAAAAGAAATGCTACCACACAACTCCCTCCCCTGAGATGACCAGCTTGCTGACTACCAGAAGTGCCAGGGGTGGTGGAGGGCAGAAGCCAAGATGCCAACTTTGTTCCTCTAAGGCCACTGCCTTTCCTTCCTTCTACCTTTCCTTCCCAATGACAGTTCCTCTGTGGGAACATCCTCAGGCCCTCTCTATTCAGAGCCCTAGAGCCTACAGGGGGCTCGAAGCCTGCTGAGCTGACTACTCACGCTGGGAGGCAGGGGCTGTGAGACCTACCTCACCAATGGGAGCAAGGGCTGGGGCCTGGGGATGACCATGGGGCCTGTGAGGAACAGGAGTGCAGGGAGCTCTGGCCCACTGCATCTCTTCCTGCACTCACAGAGACTGAGCTGGGATGAGGGCGGTGGAGGGTAGAGGTGGTGGCTCAGGGCGAACAGGAACCTCACCTTCGTTCACAAGATACCGTGCGTAGAGGAGGAGCCAATGGCGGTACTCATGGCTGGACTGTAGGGTGAGTGCTGCTGCAACCTGGCTCTCTAGGTAGGCCAGGGTGGTCTCCTGCTGCACCACATGAGGCACGGAGAAGAGCCGGGCAGCCTGCCTTCCTGAGCTGCAGAGGCCGGCAGAGCACACATGATGAGACAGTGAGTGCTGCCTGGAGGAGGGAGCAGGAAGCGCCTCCTGGGCCCATGAGGTGCTGGCAGGTGCCAGTTGCCAGGGCTGGGGCCTCCCACCCGCCCAAGAGTCTACTGGCAGATTCCAGTGTCGGCGTGTCCCCACATCCCAGCCATAGGCCTTCTGGCACCCCAGGGGTATCACACTCTGTACCTGCCCTCTGGACTATTGATGTGAACACCCTGACCCTGAGATTTTACCTGATATGAGCCCCCAACCCTTGGCACCCCCAGCCTGCCCTCCCGGCCTGACTGTACTGAGCAGTACCTGGGACACAGGGACAGGTAATTAGGGACCAGGTCTAGAAGAGACTGCACCAAGCCAGTCACCTCCTGGGGCAGGACTGCGGACAATGGCCACAGCACTTAGGTCACGTACTTGGAAGTGCGGCCCTGGATTATGGCTAAGGGTCCTGAGCACAGCATGGCATCCTGGGATGGCAGGCTGCTCCTGAAGTCTGCACACTGGGCCAGTGAGTCCTGCTTGTCAGAAACCAGGTTCCTGGGGAGGCAAAGGCAGAAGCAATGGCTGTGTGCCCCTCCTTCCAGCAGTGCTGCTCACCCACAGGCTTCCTGACAATGAGCCCAGCATGTTATTGTTCCCAAGGAAAAATGACTGACAGTGGAAGTTGCTGATAATGCTCTCACTGTGAACATTTCAGCACCACGGTCTCTCCTGATCATTGGTGGGGGCCTGTGTGTGTGATGTGTCCCAATTCCTGGCTCCGACACTGTGGTGACCTGCCAGGGGACCCTGTGGCCCAGACTGTGCTATGTGCTGAGGACTAGCCCTCAACCTGCCTGTGCTTCCACAGTGACCCAGATAGACAGTTCTTCTGCCTTCTCATCTTTGTTAAGAAAATACTCTTCATACACTTAGAATAGCAGGGAGCCTCTGTAAATGTGTCCAAAATATAAAGATGATCATAAAGAGGCAATATCTGTCTTTGTAAGGAATCAACCTGTTGCCATTATTACAGCAATCACATAGAACGCCTAACATAATGCACTTTGGAAGAGCAGATGATGGAGATTTTTTTTTTTAAACTTAAAGAAATCTCAGTGTGAATATAAATGTGCGGTTGATAAATCCTAACAGAAAAGAGGCTACGGGGCCGGGTGCGGTGGCTCACGCCTGTCATTCCAGCACTTGGGAGGCTGAGGCAGGTGGATTGCTTGAGCTCATAGGTTTGAGACCAGCCTGAGTAAGAGCAAGACCTTGTCTCTAAAAATAGCCAAGCATTGTGGCAGGGGCCTGTAGTCCCAGCTACTCAGGAGGCTGAGGCAACAGGATTGCTTAAGACCAAGAGTTTGAGGTTGCTGTGAGCTGTGATGCCATAGCACTCTACTGAGGGTAACAAAGTGAGACTCTGTCTCAAAAAACAACAACAAAAATGACAGAAAAGGGGCTGTAAGGTAGCAAGTTTTGGTTCTTAAAGACCAAAGGTGTAGACAGAAAAAAAGAATTTCTTTGCTTAGTGTGACACAATTTATCCATTTCAAGTGTCTGGGATAATATTTCTGATATACATATAAAGGAATGTTACAAATATAGAAAAGGGCTTCAAATTCCAAAGTAGGCATAGGAAAGGTATGGCTCATATTCCTGGGTGAGTGCACCCTTGCTACCTCACTAAGGACATTTAAATGCTACTGTGGTCCTACTAAGCTCACAGAATTTGACTAGTACGGCAAGGCAGCTATGCTGATGATGGCTAAGAAGGCCAGTCTGGAAACACACATCAAGAACCATTCACATTTTCAAATGCCTTTCCTTTTCAAACAAAGTGGCCCCAGGAAATAATGTGGAAGCATCGAGCTCCTGTGCCCAGGCTCTGGAGGCACACGGCTCTGCCATGAGCTACAGTACCCGATGGGGACAGGGGAGCTGGCACTGGCTGTCACTGCAGCCCACATGCTAGGGCCTGATTCTTGGCCCCGCGCGCCAGGACCCAGAGCCTCGGCTTTGCCGTCCAGAGTAGATGGATTCTCCCCAGGAGTGGCTTGCTTACCACGTTGAGAGTGATGGATTGAAGCAATATGCCTTGCCATCGGACAGGTTCATCACAGGGATTCCATGCTGCGTCAGCAAGATCTGTGACACTGTCATATCACTTCCTGGAGGACACCATGGGAAGTGGTGAGTTCTGATCAGCGAGTGTTTTCACACACACTAATGGAGAAGTCTGAATCATGGCTCCCACAGCCCAGCAGCAGGCGCTGCGACATAGACTTACAATTAGGGAGGCTGAGCAGTTCTCACACTGCCACCCACTGGGCTCTGGGTCACCTCTTGGGGACCCATTCAAACATGCCCCCAGAAAGCATATATCACCCTGAGCATAACTGTATCCCTGCCTTGCTGAGCTCCAGGCTGGGCCCAGAGCCCTGCTCTCCCTCTAAGGTGAATAGGGCCCTTCTGCAGCATCAGCCCTGGGATCTGGGCTCCAGTGGAGCAGGGGTGGCCTGAGGCCCGGGTTACCTGCCAAGATGGAGTGTAGAGACTCTTCTTTCACCACAACCACCTGCCTGTGAACATCCCTAGGAAGGACACAGGGAATAGCTTATTCTCTAAGCAAGGAGAACATGTCAGTGTGCCTCAGCGGCCCAGACACATACCCAACCCCTATATGGACCCCTGTCCTGGCCTCTACCAATGAGTGGGTTCTGGGCTGCAAGTGGCTTCTACTCCCCACATGCCATTACACTCCCTCTGCACAAGTCCACAGTACAGGGCCCAGGCAGCAGGGCCATGGGGGCTGCCCCTGACACCCACTCTGGGAGAAGCTGGGCCACAGTGGCCATCCAAGGAGTATAGCCACACTGCCAGCAGAAACCCACTTCTGATCATGACCACGCAGGGCCCTGCCCCGAGGCAGTGCGACTGGTTATGTGGGCTCTCCAGTGAGCACAGCTGAGGGCCAGGCAGGCTATCTCCTTCTCTCTGACGTACCCTTGGCCCTCAGCCCACACAAGGTGGCACCTCCCCTGCCCCTGTAGTGAGGTGGGCCCTGCACAGCCCTGTGCTGTCCTGCCTGGAGCCCACCCCACCCTGTGCCTGCCTCTCACCAGACGGACAGTGTGGCTGCAGCAGTGAGCGCCATGACGTAGAAGCCTGTGCAATGCAAAGTAGAGATCGGGGACGGCAGGAGGATGGGAGGGAGGAGGCGGCGACCACAGGTGGAGAACACTGACAGCATCCTTTTCTCACAGGCGACACATACCACATCACTGAGGAGGCAGAGGAGGGGCAGACGTCACAGGGGGAGCAGCCTTGGTGGACAGCAGCTTTCCCCTGGAGCAGGTGCAGCCAGAGGAAGAGGCAGACAAGGCTGCTGTGAGGACTGTGAGGCTGAGGTGGCAAGACTGTGGGAGCCTGCCTGGTCTTGATGAAGGCTTCTTTCCTCCTGGTCACAGGGCTGCTCACATGTTCCTGAGCTTACGCTAATGTCGGCAGAGGGGTGTGCAGGCTTTGGAGGGCCACTGCACCTGCAATCACCCGAGAAGCATGTCTCCCTTATTGGATGAGGCCATAAGTGCCCAAGTAACAGTCTCTTGGTACACCGAGCCAGACCAGTCCTGAGAAGGTCTCCGCCAAAGTAGGCTGGGAGAAGTGTGTGGACACTAGCATACGGCTCCACGGAGGACACCAGCTATGTGCTCAGGAGGCTGGCAGGTTGGGGTGGGAGAGGCATGTCACTCCAGAGCAAGGAGTGCCCCAAAGAGAACACAGTCTGGACATTGTCCAACATCTCTTCTGAGCAACCCCGGGTTCCTCAGGTGGGCCCAGTACAAGCAGGCCGGTACTTTCCCAGTGAGAGCTCCAAGGCCCAGAGACAGGCCCAGGGTGAGGCCAGAGCTCAGACCCCGAGGCAGCAGTGCAGGTGCACAGCTGCACAGCAAGATCTCGGTGGCCACAGCAGGCCACCCGCAGTCCTTCTTTGTGTCACTTCTATCCTGTAGATCACCGGCCCTAGCAGGCTTACAGGAAGGAGTTCAGCTAAGGAAAGGGCTCTGCCAACTATCTTCCCAACAAGACATTGTTTTCAATGGCCTCTGGAAACAGAGAGGCAAGTGAGATGCTTTTGTTACAAATGTCTATGTGGAGAGTATGAATGACAGAAAGGTCCACGCAGGACGTGGCAGCAGGGAGCTCCTTGTTGCTCTGTGATTGAATTCTGCCTGCTCACCTTCAATGAATGGTCTGAGTCTTTCTTAAGCCAGCCCACTGCAAAGGAAGCCCCTGCTGTGGGGCTGCTGCCCTGGGAAGCATGGGCATGGCGTGCAGGAGGGAGGCTCCAGGGCACACAGTAGGACTCCCCAACAGCTCCCATGTTGCTGTGGGACAGACTGTGCCAGCAGCCTTAGCTCTCTGGTGGAGCTGCCACCTGCCTTGGGCCAGGGGTACAGAGTGGGCATCCGCAGCGGCACCTGGCACACAGGGTCCTGGGGCTAGGTATCTAGCCTGCTCACCAAGAGAGAGAGTGGAGGATGAGCAGAATGGTGGGGTCCTAGGCCAACACCATCACCTCACTCAGGACTCACGGCAATCCTGACCCAAGAGCTATGATCTAAGGCCAAGTATTTGTAGATATGTGTGAAAGCATTTACATGTGACCTCAGGACGTATGATTAGGGTATAATTAAAACAACTGCGTCTGCACAATCATCTTCGTGAAATCCTGGTAAGAGTATCTACCAGTAGGTCCTGCCTGGGGCCTTGCGCCTGACAGGTGAGGAAGATGCTAGTCCTCCTTCAGTGGGTGCAGGAGTAACAGAGCTCACCTACAGATCCAGGAGTACACGGGAAGACCCTAGATCAAGATCTCTCCCGAAGTGTAGAAAATCTGGAGAAGGCTGGAGCAGGGACTTGGGGTACACACAGAAATATATCCTGACCACCTTGGATGAAAATCTAGGGTCCAAAGGAAGCAAGAGAGCCAGGCAGGCCTTAGCTTAGAACCTGAGACTCTGGGGATCTGGCCAGACAAAGGAATCGGGCTAGCAGGTTGAAAGGCTGGCTTGGGTGACCCTTAGGGGTAAGGATGCCGACTTTGCTGGGTGTTGTAGACATGAGTGGTGGGTGAGCCTTGTGGGGGTTATGTGCCTGCCCTCAGATAGGACACATTCCAGGACAGCTGCATGCAGCGCTTGCTGGACACTTCATACCCGAGGCCCTTACCAGCTGCCAGCTGCAGTGAGGATCCGGCTGGTGAGCACCGTCTCCCATTCCTTCCCTTCCCGGTTGCACTTGAGGCGACTCAGCTTTACACCCCCCACGGTCGTTACATCATTCTCCACCTCAATGTACATGGAAGGATCAGAGCTCACCTGCACAGGGTGGGCAAACACATCTTTTGAGGTGACAGTGGGCCACAAGGCAGGTGAAAGGCTAAGAGGCTCTGCAGCCCTGGGTCTGTGGCAGGGAAGGACACAGTGAGCAGAAGCAGACCAGCTGGCTGGCGACAGGGTGATGGAGTGGAGGGGGCCAGATGTGTGGCCCCCAAGGCCAAGGAGAATGCTGGGAACTGGTTTCTAGCCTGTCATCCATGTGGTTAAACAGCCAGAGAAGAGAATTAGTGTCAGATCGAAAGACCCCAAAGTCTCCCAATCCCACCAACTCATCTCAGACAAAAGCACAACGTGAGTGGGGGGCTACAGACAGCCAGGAACAGAGCTTGGAGTGAGACTTTGGTTTCTAGCTGCCTCCCTGAGGAATCGTCAAAAATTATAGTGTTTTGTCAAGACAGAGACTGTGCTAGTGCATGGGGAGATAGTTCAGAAAATGCCAAGGTGCTTTCCAGTTCCTGTGGCAATGAGCCCAGTGAGCCTGACCTGGTGGGGTGTTTCCAGAGCTGTACGTATAAGCAGCACCTAGTTCAGTGGCTGGCACTAGATGGCACAGCCACATACACGTTGGGGAGCTGACCAACAGACTTTTCCCAGGGGAAGCCAGGCAGAACTGCTGAGCTGTCTGCACTTTTGTGACCACATGAGTAGGTAAACTGACGTTGAAAGCTGGCTGGGCTGGAGATGTACCCCTTTCACAGGCACCCAGAAACCAAGGGCAACCACAGGCAGTGCTCAGCGATGGAGACATACAGGGGAAAGCTGTAGGACTTTGGAGGGGAGCAAAGAAATAGGGAATCCAGGAGGGAATCCAGGAGCGCACCTGTTGGGAGCACATCTGAATACTGCGGACTCTGGAGGGCCCTGCCTCCCTCACATCAGCAACAAGAACAAACCCTGAGGGCACCTTCCCTTCAGGTTCCCTTACTTCAGTCCTCACATCACGGCCCAGAAGGGCCTGTAGCTGGGAAGGGCTCATGCCTGCAGTCCAGCCCCTGCTCAGCCTGTGCCCAGCAGGAAGCGAAAAGTCCACAGGGTCTAAGAAAGCTGCCTGAGGACATGCACCTGAGCTGACATGCAGCTGTGGTGAGGGAGGCCTGCACACTAGTGCTGGGCTGAGTGATCACAGGGCCTCTGGCTCCAGCTGTGTTCTGAAGGAGCACATGGTCACACGTGTCACAAGCTTCCACTCCAGAAGCTCAAATAGCTCTGACAATGACTTTCCGCTGGCACCAAGAAGGAGAAAAGGCCAGTGGGACAAACCGGAGACAGACCTTGTCCACAGAATCCAATGGGGACTGAGCCTGAGGCTGTCCAAGGCCAAGTATGGAGAGGCATCAGAAGGGACACCTGAGATGAGCCTTGAACTGGCCATCCAGGACACACAGTAAAGGCAGACCTGGCAGTTGGGACCTGTGAGTCTTGCAGGTGAGAGAAAAGCAGTTATAGTTTTATTAAGACATAGCAGGTACTCTGATCAGCTATGATTCCCTCAGAAGGTGATGGAAAACTACTAGAAACCAGTCCCTAAGGAAGTGACAAGGCAGGGTTTACACAGGGTGGGGAAGAGAATGTTTGCATGCACCTGGGGCAGCCAGTGGGGTTCTGGCACTCACCTGGAGCGTGAAAGCTCTCTGGGGGGCTGGAATCGGCAGCTTCAGTGCAAGTGCTGGTGCAGATAGACATATAGCCTCCTTCTCTGTGGTCAGGGCAGCTGGAGACTGGAAGAGCCAAAAGTGCCCCTGAGTCTCTCATCAATACCACTGGGCAGGTTTAGAGAAAGGCAAGTTACCCAGAGGGGAGGCTGGGCCTAAGAAAAGGCATTTCCACCTACCCTGGGAGGGAGAAAGCACTGGGCACACTACAATGGTCCCCATTTTACAGATAGTGGTGGCTGACAGCAGGGGGCCTGCAGCCTGCTCAAGGATTCTGGGAGCACCTTGGACAGTGTGAGGGGACTTTTAGGAGTCCCCAGTCTAGCTGGCTTTCAAGAAGCCCCACCTGCGGAGACACCCCACACATGCAGGCCAGCTGGCCTCACCTGGACAGAAAGAGCCACGGGCACAAGACGGGAGTCCTTCCGAGGGCGCCCTTTCTTCTTCTTCTCTACTGTCTCCACCTCAAGCTCAAGTTTTCGCTTGGACAGCGAGGAAGGCTTGACCAAAGGGACCTTTTCATCACTGTCACTGCTGCTCTCCAGGAGGTCCCGGGGCCTCAGTTCTTTCACAAGGTTTTGTTCTTTTAACCTGCACAAAAACCTTACATCACACTTCACACTTCCCTTCAGAAACTACCCAGGCAAGCTACAACTGCAGTGAAATACTCAGAGTGTTTTTAAAAAGCGCCCAGTAACCTAGAACTTGGTATCCAGTGAAATCACGCCACAAAAGTGAAGGAGAAATAAAGACTCTCAGACAAAAACAAATAAACAAAAAAACACCTGAGGGAATCTTCTGCCAAAGACCTAACTTGCAAGAAGTGTTAAAAGTTTATCAGAGACAGAAAAATGATGCAGGTCAGAAACTCTTATCTGCATGAAGGAAGGAAGACTGTCAGAGAAGAATAAACGAACATAAACCAAAACCTTTTATTTTACTATTCTCAATCTAACAGATAACTTTCCATTCAAACTACTCAGAGCAGGGATGGAGCACGGATGTGGGGATGACTGCAGCTTATGAGTGAGTGGAGTGGTGCTGCCACAGGGCACAGAGGGGCTGGGTATGCTCCGTTGTGAGGAGCGGCACTATCCAGGAAGCAGTGCAGTATCATCTGAGGGTGGTGTCAACTCATAAATGCTCACTGCAGATTTTAGAGCAACCACTGATTATTAACGCTAGAAAAGAAAATAAAATGTAATCAAATAAAATGCTCAATTGAAACCAGAGAAGACAGAAATAGAAGGAAAGATTAAAAAATAAAGAATAGGCTTGGTGCCTGTGGTTCAAATGGCTAAGGCTCCAGCCACATATACTTAAGGTGGTGGGTTAGTATCCAGCCCAGGCCCGCCAAACAACAACGATGGCTGCAACCAAAAAATGGCCAGGCGTTGTGGCGGGCGCCTGTGGTCCCAGCTACTTGGCTGAGGCAGGAGACTTGCTTGAGCCCAGGAGTTGGAGGTTGCTGTGAGCTGTGATGCCATAGCACTCTACCCAGGGGGAAAACTTGAGGCTCTGTCTCAAAAGAAAGAAAGAAAGAAGGAAAGAATAGTGCTGGGCGGTGTCTGTGGCTCAAGGAGTAGGGTGCCGGTCCCATATGGGGGGTGGGGACGTGGCAGGTTCAAGCCCGGTCCTGGCCAAAAACTGCAAAAAAAAAAAAAAAAAAAAAAAAAAAAAAAGTAGTGCAATGAACAGAAAACAGCTTAAAAATATGATAACTATTAATTCAACTAGATCATTATTAATCATGATTCCACTTTAAATGCAAAAACACTAAATACATCAATTAAAGACAGAGAATGACAGAATGGATTTTAAAAAAATGTTTTCGGCTGGACGCAGAGGCTCACACCCAATATCTCAGTGCTTTGGGAGACTGAGGCAGGAGGGTCACTTGAGGCCAGGAGGTCAAGACCAGTCTGGGCATTTTAATAATGCTGATTCTTCCCAGACAGGAACATGGCATGCTCTTCCCTTTGTTAATATCTTCTGCTATTTCTTTTCTTAGGGTTTCATAATGCTCTTTGTAGGAGTCCTTCATCTTCTTTGTTAGGTTTATTCCTAGGTATTTCATTTTCTTTGAAGCTACTGTGAAGGAAATTATGTCTTTGATTAGCTTCTCAACTTGGCTGTTATTGGCATATACAAAGGCAACTTATTTGTGGACATTGATTTTATATCCTGAGATGTTACTGTATTTCTTGATCACTTCCAGGAGTCTTGTGGTTGAGTATTTGGGCTTCTCTAAGTATAAGACTATATCACTGGCAAAGAAGAGTTTGATCTCCTTAATACCAACATCATACTTTAAAGATTTGGAAAAAATAGTTCCCCATTTCATACGGAATAGGAAAAACCCCACATAGCAAAGGCAATTCTTTGTAATAAAAACAAAGCTGAGGGCATCTTCCTACCAGACTTTAGGCTATATTAGAAGCCCATAGAGACTAAAACAGCATGGTATTGCCACAAAAATAGACACACAGACATCTGGAACTGAACAGAAAACCATGAGATGAAACTACCACCTTATAGCCACCTGATCTTTGATAAACAAGACAAAAGCATATACTGGGGAAAAGAATCCCTATTCAATAAATGGTGTTAGGAGAACTGGATAATCACATATAAAAGACTGAAACTGGACCCACATCTTTCACCACTTATAAAAATTGATTGAAGATGGACCAGAAATTTAAATCTAAGGCATGAAACAATAAAAATCCTCAAAGAAATTGTGGGAAAAACTCTTGAAGATGTCAGCCTGGGGAAAGATTTTATGAAGAAGACTTTTGTGGCAATTGCAACAACAACAAAAATACACAAATGGGACTTAATTAAACTGAAAAGCTTATGCACAGCTAAGAACACAACAATCAAAGCAAACAGACAACCTTCAGAATGGGAAAAGATATTTGCACGTTACAAATCTGACAAAGACTTGATAACCAGGATCTCTAGAGAATTCAAATTAATCAACAAAAAAAGAGATAATCCCATGTATCACTGGCAAAAGACACGAACAGAACCTTCTCTAAGGAAGACAGACAAATGGCTAGCAAACAGGAAAAATGTTCATTATCCCTAAACATCAAAGAAATGCAAATCAAAAGCACCCTGAACTCCAATAGCCCACATCACAAAGTCTCAAAACTGCAGATGCTGGTGCAGATGTAGAGAGAGGGGAACACTTTTACATTGTTGGTGGGACTGCGAACTAAAACTCCCTGGAAAGAAGTATGGAGAATCTTCAAATAACTCAAATTATATTATTCCTGCAATCCCACTACTATGCATCTACCCAGAAGAAAAAAATTCGTATTGTTATAGGGACATTTGCACTAGATTGTTTATTGCAGCTCAATTTACAATCCCAAGATATGGAAACAATCTAAATGCCCATCAACTCAGGAATGGATTAACAAATTGTGGTACATGCATAACATGGAATACTATTTAGCCATAAAAGATGGAGACTTGGGCGGTGCCTGTGGCTCAAAGGAGTAAGGCAATGACCCCATATGCTGGAGGTGGTGGGTTCAAACCCAGCCCCAGCCCAAAACAAACAAACAAAAAGATGAAGACTTCACATCCTTTGTATTATCCTAGATGGAGCTGAAACACATTCTTTTTGGTAAAATATCACAAGAATGGAAAAGCAATTATCCAACGTACTCAATATTAATATGAAGCCAGCAGACAATTTAATGTGTGCCCACATAGGAGAAAAACTCATTTCAATCCAAATCGGGGGAGGGGCAATGAGAGGAAGAGAGGGGAAGGGGGAAAGGGATGGGGTGCTCCCACTAAATGGGCTCATTGTGGGGGTGTCTGCCACAGCTTTTATGTGTGGGACATAACCACAAGAGGGACTCTACCTAACAAAATCAAATATTTTAACCTAGGTGTTTGTATCCTCACATTAAGCTGAAATGCGAAAAAAAAAGACCAGTCTGCAGGAATGAATTAACCAGCTGTGGTATATGTACACCATGGAATACTATTCAGCCATTAAAAAACAAATGGAGACTTTATAGCCTTTGTATTAACCTGGATGGAAGTCGAACATATTATTCTTAGTAAAGCATCACAAGAATGTAGAAGCATGAAACCTACGTGTTCAATTTTGATACGAGGACAATTAATGACAATTAGTGACATGGGGGGGGTGGGGAAAGGGAAGAGCAGAGAGAGGGAAGGAGGGAGCCAGGTGGGGTCTTGGTGTGTGACACACCTTTTGGAGGCAAGGCACAATTGTAAGAGGAACTTCACCTCACAAACACAATCAGTGTAACCTAGTTTCTTATACCCTCAATGAATCTCCCAAAACAAAAACAACAAAAAATCTATAAACACATACATACACAAAAGACCAGTCTGGGCAACACAGTGAAATGCATCTCTACAAAAAATTTAACACTTAACCAGGTGTTAAGCCATAGTGCTGCACACCTGTAGACCTCGCTACTTAGGAGGCTGAGGCAGGAGGATCACTTGAGCTCAGGAGTTTGAGGCTGCAGTGAACTATAATCATGCCACTGTACTATAGCCTGGGTGACAGAGTGAGACACTGTCTCTAAAAAAAAAAAAAAAAGTTAAAAAAAATGGGTTTATATTTTGAAAAATATTACATAAGACAAAGATAGATGAAAAGAAGCCAAGTGCAGTGCTATGTGCCTATACTCCCGGCTACTTGGGAGGCTTAGGCAGGAATGTTGAAGCTGAGGAGTTCAAGTACAGCCTGGGCAACATAGCAAGACCTCATTTCTTAAAGAATAACTAAACAGACTGCTGTATTGGCTCAGACCTCCAAACCTGGAACTTTATGAGCTGAGAAGGGAGGATGACTTGAGCCCAGGAGTTTGACACCAGCCTGGGCCTCATAGTGAAATCCTCTCTCTACAAAAATTACCAAGGTGTGATGGTATGTACCGGTTGTCCCAGCCATTTGGGAGGCTAATGCAAGAGGATTGCTTGAGCCTGGGAGTTTAAGGTGCAGTAAACTGTGATTGCACTTTTACATTCAAGCCTGGGCGACAGAGCAAGACTCTATCTCAAATGAGCAAAAATTAAAATAAATGAATAAAAACAGATGAGTCAAACTATATGACATTCTAGAACAGGCAAAATTCTGAGGCAGTAAAAAGATCAGTGGTTGCCAACGGCTAAGGGGGAGGAGGGTAAATAGGTGGAGCACACAGAGTTGTTCCAAGGCAGTGAAACTACCCTGTGTGATCCAACATTGGTGGATACAGGTCATTATACGTTTGTCAGACCCATCAAACATACAACACCAAAGTGAACCCTGTGTCAAACTAGGGCCTCTGGTGATGTGGCCCACGCTGGTGAGTAAGGGTGTGGGGGGGTCAGGGGGTAATGGGAATTCTCTGTATTTCCTGCTTGATTTTCCTGCAAACTAAACTGCTCTAAAAAATAAAGTCTATTTAAGAAAACAAGGGATGGAGGAAGACATCCTGCACTAATACTAATCAAAAAAGCTAAAGCAGCTATGCTAGTTTAGGAGCAGGTGCTTGAGCAAGGAAAGTTATCAGGGATAAAGATGGGCACTGACAACGACAGAGATGCAGTTCTCCAAGAAGACACAACATCCTTGACACGGATGCAGGCACACTCATGATCCTGCGTCTCCTTTAACAAGCAGGGTGCTTGTGGCAGCCCTGCGTCAAACAGGTACACTGGTGCCATCTTCCAGCAGCATGTGCTCACCTTCATCTCTATGTCACATCTGGAGAGATCTCAAAACGTCCGGAACTTCATTATTATTTTATTTGTCATGTAGATGTGTGATCAGTGACATTTCATGTTACTATTGTAAATATTCTAGGGGATCACAAATTATATCCATAGATACACTGCTATGAGCAGCGCCCACAGCTCAGTGGGCAGGGCACCGGCCACATCCACCCAGGCTGGCAGGTTCGAACCTGACCTGGGTGAGCTAAAACAGCCAATGACAACTGCAACAAAAAATAGCCGGGCATTGTGGCGGGCACCTGTAGTCCCAGCTACTTGGGAGATTGAGGCCTTAAGTCCAAGAGTTTGAGGTTGCTGTGAGCTGTGATGCCACAGCACTTTACCCAGGGTGACAGCTTAAGACTCTGTCTCAAAAATAATAATAATAATAATAAGAAGAAGACAGTAAAATTAATGGATAAATAGTGTGTATGTTATAGCTGCTCTACCCAGCTGGCTATTCTTTCGTCTCTCTTCCTCTCCTCGGCCTTCCTACTCCCTAAGATATATCGATATTGAAATTTAAGCCAGTCAACAACCCTACAGTGTTCAAGTGGAGGGAAGAGTCATGTGTTTCTCACTTTAAATCAAAAGGCAGAAATGATTAGGATTAGCAAGGAAGTAATGGTAAAAGCCAAGATAGGCATCAAACTCTAGGCATATTGTGCCAAACAGTTAGCCAAGCAGTGAATGCAAAGAAAAAGTTCTCAAAGGAAATTAAAAGTGCTGGCTAGGTGTGGTGGGCTCATGACTATAACCCTAGCATTCTGGAAGGCCTAGGCGGATAGATCACTTGAGCGCAGGAGTTCTAGACCAGCCTGAACAAGAGTGAGACCCTGTTTCTACTAAAAATAGAAAAACTAGCCAGGTGTTGTGGTACATGCTACTTGGCAGGCTGAAGAAGAGAATTGCTTGAGCCTAAGAGTTTGAGGTTGCTGTGAGCTGTGATACAAAAGCACTCTACTGAGTGCGACAAAGTCAGACTCTGTCTTTAAAAAAAAGAAAGAAATTAAAAGTGCTATTCAAAGTGAACATATGAAAAGATCACAGCTGATATGGAGAAAGTTTTAGTGGCCTGGATAAAAGATCAAGCCAGCTACATTCCCTGAAGCCTAATTTAGAGCAAAGCTCTAACACTCTTTAATTTTATGAAGGCTGAGAAGTGAGGAAGCTGCTGAAGAAACACTGGAAGGGGTTAGTTTATAAAGTTTAAGGAAAGAAACCATCTCCATAACATAGAAGCACAAGGTGATGCAGTAAGTGTTAATGGAAAAGCTGCAGCAAGTTGTCCAGAAGACCACAGCTTTGATCACTGAGGATGGTGGCTGCACTAAACAGCAGATTTTCTATGACAATAAAACAGCTTCTGTCGGGAGATGCCATGTAGGCCCGTCAGAGCTAGAAGAAATCAATGCCTGGCTTCAAAGCATCAAAGGACAGGCTGAATACTGTAGAGGGCTAATGTAGCCGGTGACTTTAAATAGAAACCAGTGTTCATTTACCCTTCTGAGAGTCCTAGGGCCCTTCAGAATTATGTTAGATCCCCTCTACCTGTGCTCCATATATAGGGCAAAAAAGTCCTGGATGACAGCACATGTGTTCATAGCAAAGTTTACTGAATATTTTAAGCCTACTGTTGAGACCTACTGCTCAGAAAAAGATTATTGCTCATTGACAACACACCTGGTCACCCATGATTACTGTTTTCATGCCTGTTGACACAAAGCCCATTCTGCAGCTAATGGATCAAAGAGTGATTTCAATTTTCAAGTCTCATTATTTAAGGGAAACTTTTTGTAAGGCTACAGCTGCCATACATAGTGATTCTTTTGATGGATCTGGGCAAAGTAAATTTAAAACTTTCTGGAAAGGAGTCATCACTCTGGATGCCATTAAGAACATTCATGATTCATGGGGAAGAGAGAAAAATGTCAACATTAACAGGAGTTTGGAGAAAGTGGATTTCAGCTCTCATGAATGACATATGAGGGGCTTAAGACTTCAGTGGAGGAAATAGCTGTAGATGCAGTGAGAAGGTCAAGAGAGGCCAGAATCAGCCTGAAGATGGCGCTCAACTGTTAAAACCTCATGATCAAGCTTGAATACATGAGGAATTGCTTCTTATACATGAGCAGAGAAAGTGCTTTCTTGAGATGGAATCTACTCCTGGTGAAGACGCTGTGAACACTATGGATATGACCTGTGTTTTAGAACAGAATGATGAACTTAGTTGATGAAGCAGCAGCAGGGTTTGAAGGACTCCAAGTTTGAAACATTCACTGAAGCAGCAGGACAACACAGTGAGACCCTGGCTCTAAAAGACAACACCACCAATAAAAAGAACCCCAGCCCAGACATAAACACAACATAATGCTATTGTACACTTAATGGACTACATGGTAGTGTAGCTTTTATATACACTGGGAAACCAAAAAATTTGTTTGACCTGCTTTATTGCAATATTAGCTTGACTGTATTATTCACTTTATTGGGGTGGTATAGAACCAAGCCTCTGGTATCAAGAGGCAGGACATCAAAAATATATGTGGCAATTTAAACATTTTTATATGAAAGCTATAACCTAATAACAACCTAAGGATATGGGGGGGGAGGGAG
>NW_003852613.1:1405651-1407103 GCF_000181295.1 Otolemur garnettii
AAACAACAATGACAACTACAACCAAAAAATAGCCGGGCATTGTGGCGGGTGCCTGTAGTCCCAGCTACTTGGGAGGATGAGGCAGAAGAATCGCTTGAGCCTAGGAGGTGGAGGTTGCTGTGAGCTGCGATGCCACAGCACTCTACCCAGGGGGACAGCTTGCGGCTCTGTCTCATAAAAAAAAGAAAAGAAAACCTGAAGTTGACAAGCTAAACTTCATCCTTGGGAACTAAAAAAAGATAAGCAATATAAATTTAAAGCAATAATAAAAATTAGAGCAGAAATGGAAGAAACTGAAAATAGGAAAATTAACAGAAAAATGAATGAAATGAACAGCTGGTTCTATGAAAAGATCAGTACTAATTTTAGAAATAAAGGTGAGGCCCTCACTGTTGATCCTATGGGCAATAAAAGGATCATAAAGGGATCTTATGAATATGTGTCTACACACATGATAACTCAGGTGAAATAAACCAATTCCTTGAAAGAAACAATTTACCAAAACTCACAGGGAAAAGAGATAATCTGAATAGGCCTATTAGCTATTAATGAAAACTGAATCAACAATTAATAATCTTTCAAAAAGAAAGCATCAGGCCCAGACAGTTTTACTGGTAAAGTCTGCCAAACATTTACAGAAGAAATTGTGCCAAATTTCTACAATTTCCTATAGGAAATAGAAACAGAGGGAATAATTCCTAACTCCTGTGAGGCCAGCGTTACCCTAATACCAAAAATAGATAAAGGAGGCATTATAAGAACAACAACAACAAACTACAGATCAATATCTCATGAATGGAGACAGTAATTATTAACAAAGCATTAGAAAACTGTATCCAACAATGTATAAAGACTTACACTGCACAGCCACATGGGATTTATTATAGGTATGTATACTGGCCAAACATTTGAAAACCAGTTAAGGTATCCATCATATTCAACAAGGTTAATGAAGAAAAATATAATAAAAAAAATTACATAGTTATCATTAAATGCAGAAAAGTATTTGACAAAATCCAACACCCATTCATGATGAAAAGTCTTAGAAAACTAGGAACAGCGAGGAACTTCTTCAACTTGATAAAGACTACCAAAATCCTACAGCTGACATCATACTTAACAGTAAGAAACTAGAAGACTTTCTCCTGTGAACAAGGAGGACATCCCTTCTTACCACTCCTATTTAACACAGTACTAGAAGTCCTAGTTAATGCAATAATGTGAGAAAGACAGAAAAGGGATGGGATGGGTATAAAGATTGGGAAAGAAGAAAAAACTGTCTCTGTCCACAAATGACATAGTTTTTATACAAAATATACAAGAATGAACAACAACAAAAACCTGGCACTAGGCTGGGCGCCTATAGCTCAACCGGCTAAGGCGCCAGCCACGTACACCTAAGGTGGCGGGTTTGAATCCCCAGCCCGGACCCGCCAAACAACAATGACGGCT
>NW_003852613.1:1407234-1455164 GCF_000181295.1 Otolemur garnettii
AAAAAAAAAAAAAAAAAAAACCTGGCACTAATAAGAGATTACAGCAAGGTTGCAGGATATGAGGTTAATATACAAAAGCCAATTGCTTATCTATGTATTAGCAATAAACAATTTAATTTGGGCTTTTCTTCACGGGTAGTTCTTTAATTACTAATTCAAACTAATTCAAACCTGTATTTGTTACAGGTCTATTCCTATGATCTATTTCTTTAGTCAGTTTGGTAGTTTATGTCTTTCTAGGAATTTGTCTATTTCATCTAAGTTTTCTAGTCTATTGGTATAGAATAAAATAGTATACCTTCAAAATCCTTTTTCTTTCTTTTTTTTTTTTTTTTAAACTTTATTTATTTTTTATTATTTTTTTTTGTTGTTGCAGTTTTGCCAGGGTTGGATTTGAACTCACCACCCTTGGTATATGGGGCTGACACCCTACTCACTGAGCCACAGGCACCACCCCAAAATCCTTTTTCTAAAGTAAAGTCCCCTTTTCATTTCTGATTGCATTTATTTATATGCTAATCTTTATTTTAGAGACAGGGTCTTACTCTGTTGTCCATGCTGGAGTACAGTAGGTGTTAAGATCATAGTTCACTGCAGCCTCAAACTCCAGGGCTCAAGTGATCTTTCTGTCTAAGCACCCCAGTATATACCATCATACCTGGTAATTTTTTTTTTTTTTAATTTTTGGTAGACATAGGTCTCACTGTGTTGTCAAGGCTGGTCTCAAATGTCTGGCCTCAAGTGATCTTCCCACCTCAGCCTTCCAAAATGTTGCAATTACAGGTGTGAGCCACTGAGCCCAACCACTAACCATACTTTCAAACAACTTCAGACACCGGAACTGTGTGCCCAAAGTGTGGTCGCCCCTTAGTATCCACGGCAGTTTGGTTCCAGGACTCCTCATAGATATGCAAATCTGAGGATGCTCAGGTCCTTTATATAAAATGATGTACTATTTGCAAATGACCTATGCATATCCTCCTGTGCGCTTTAAGTCATCTCTAGATCACTTACAACACTTAATACATTGCCTAAATGTATTACTTCACTTCATCACTTCATCTGCACAAATTCAAAGCAGTACTCATGTGGCAAACTCAAGTTTTGCTTTTTGGAACTTTGTAGAATGGTCCCCCATCAAGCATTTTTCTTTTTTTTTTTCTTTCTTTTTAGGCTAGGCAAGAGAATTAGTGGGAATGAAGAATGAACAAAGAATCTGTAACTGGTTGTGATCAATTACTTATAAACACCACTGCACTTGCACCAGCCTCCCACAAGTATTTTTGATCTGTAGTTGGCTGAATTCATGGACGCAGAATCACAGATATGGAGGACCAATGGTACTTTGGTCTTCATGAGCTCCATAATTGATGACCCATTCACTCAAGGCTTCTCTTTTGGAGAAGCTGGGTAAACGTTCTTTCCTGTAAGGCTAAAATAAACCATCTATGAACACGACAGAGTGTGGTCATCATGAAGCACACTCCAGCCTACTTCCCAGAGCCCTCCTCTCACCCCATGCTCTCTGCTCACCAGCAGCTCAGGTCACACCATGAAGCACACTCTAGCCTAGTGTCTGAGCCCTCCTCTCATCCCTACTCTCTGCTCACCAGCAGGTCAGGTCATTTCCCTAGCCTGCCAGCCTCTGCTAGGCACTGCCTTTGGCTATTTTCCCTGGTGGGTGCCCCAGGTAAAGGGGAGCAGGTATACCACCATATAAAATCCTGAACTCTTTCCATTTGCACCCGTGTGAAAACCTGGGAAAACCCAGAAGCTCCTGTCTGGTCTGCTCTGTAAAACCAAAAAGCCAGTTCCTCCACAGGGCAAAGCATTCACCTCTAGGGACTTGTAAAATCCTTTTAAAAAAATACCAGACTGTGAGTGGGCACAATGGCTTACACCTGTAATCCCTGAGCTTCAGGAGCCCAAGGCAGGAGGATCACTTACAACCAGGAGTTGGAGACCAGTCTGGGCAATATAATGGGATTTCATTTCTACCAAACAAATAAAAAAATTTATCCAGGAGTGGCGGCACATGCCTGTAGTCCCCCTACTCAGGAGGCTGAGGCAGGAGGATCCCTGGAGCTTAGCAGTTCCAGGTTACTATGAACTATGACGACCCTGCTGA
Organism: Otolemur garnettii; assembly: GCF_000181295.1. Classification (NCBI taxonomy): domain Eukaryota; kingdom Metazoa; phylum Chordata; class Mammalia; order Primates; family Galagidae; genus Otolemur; species Otolemur garnettii. The sequence continues at coordinate 1,409,363 of NW_003852613.1, forward strand.
ACTGCAGCCTGGGCAAGAGAGCAACACCCTGTCTCCCCTCCCACCAAAAGTTACATCTTTGCCTTTCCAAAGGGCCTGTTTTACTACTGTGACATAAGCATTGGGCCATATACACTTTCGTAATATATTTTTAGGTTAAATAAACTTTTTTTTTGGCACTTTTTGGCCGAGGTTGGGTTTGAACCCACCACCTCCGGCATATGGGGCCAGTGCCCTACACTTTTGAGCCACAGGTGCCGCCCTAAATAATTTTTTTTTTTTTTTTTTTTGCAGTTTTTGGCCAGGGCTGGGTTTGAACCTGCCACCCTTGGCATATGGGGCTGGCACCCTACCCTTTTGAGCCACAGGTGCCGCCCTATATTTTTTTTTTTTTTTTTTAGACTGGCCATCATTTTTTGCAGTTTTTGGCCAGGGCTGGGTTTGAACCTGCCACCCTTGGCATATGGGGCTGGCACCCTACTCCTTTGAACCACAGGTGCCACCCTAAATGAACTTTTTTAATAGTAAAAAATGCATTCTCTCCCAGATGTTCTGGATATAGAAGTAGAATATTAGCTTATTCTAATTTTTTCTAAAGTAAATTTTCCTGGTTGAAACTGACTTCAAACAGTTATATTCATTAAAATGGAAAAATCCTATTCAATGTGAAATATAGAAGAAAACGTCAGACTTTGTATAACTCTACTTTTGTAAAATGTATTAAGAATGTCACAGTAATGTCAAGTGATCTGGCTGCCCTCTGAGCTCATCTCAGCGCCAGCCTGTGATGTTCAGTTGCTTGGCAATGTCCTAGCTTTGCTCCAGTCTCTTGAGTCCCTTTACAAGTCTCCACTCCCACCTCTGCCAGATACCCTGAGACCTCCCCAGCCTGCGTATGGGCCTGTGCCAGTGCTCACCCAGGGTCCCTGTGTGCATCTGACACGTGGCCTTCAGGCAGAGTGGAATGGAGGACCCAGGGCTGCCGCCCTACACCTGGGATACTAGCGATCGGCTCCCAGAGTCACCAGGGGCAGCTGGCTGAAAACACCAGGCAGGCTGCAGGGGCCTCACTGCCAAGCACTGCGAGGTACGAGAAAGGAGCAGGAACTGAAGTGTGCTGCTCACTGCGAGACAAGGGGAGGGAGAGGACGTAGGCCCAGTGCTGTAGGGGTCTTTCTGGTGGGGGGGGGGTCCATTCTGCCCACGGGGAGATAAACTCAGAAAGACGACTTATCTCAAGATCACCACTCCCAGCCCCTGGAACTCAACTGCAGAGTGTGTGTGGCTCCTAAGCACTACTGCTGATCACCTCATGGTGTCATGCTTCAAAGGAAAACCTCCACTAATGATGTTTGAAAGGGTTCCTCCTGGCTCTGCCTTGAGAACCAATGTAAAGAAATATCCATATTAAGACAGGTTCTGCATTTTCTATAAAGCCTGTGTTAAAGGTACTGGGCCTTGCTTTATTTTATTTTCCTTACCTGAGGATCCAACTCGATCTCCTCTTAGAATTTAGCACCAGACTCCTGGACAATCTACAGATACTCGCCTTAGAAGAAAGGTAAGTCACCCCCAGCAAATGCTCACTCACCGCCACTTTCCAGTGAGAAGCTGACAGTGACAAAAGTGACGTCCTTACTCTGCAGGTCTTGGTAGTGCTGTATGTGTAGCTAACAGCCTGTGAGACCAGCTGGTGGCGTCAAGATTGCAGACATGCAAGTCAAGGCAGTGCTTCCAGCAGCCAGATTCGAGGTGTGTCCTTTGGCTCCCCAGTCAGAACGCATGCCCCCGAGAGAGCAGCCAGCCAAATGGGGCAGCCTCGAAAACTTTTTTTTTTTTTTTTTGAGACAGTTTCACTCTGTCGTCCTTGGTAGAGTGCTATGATGTCATAGCTCACAGCAACCTCAAACTCTTGGGCTTAAGTGATTCTCTTGCTTAAGCCTCCCAAGTAGCTGGGGACTACAGGCGCCCGCCACAACGCCCGGCTATTTTTAGAGATGGGGTCTCACTTTTGCTCAGGCTGGTCTAAACTTGTGAGCTCAAGTGATCCACCCTCCTTGGCCTCCCAAAGTGCTGGGCTGATAGGCATGAGCCGCTGCGCCGGGCCCCTCATTCTTTTCATACTCCACATTTTGTTTATCCATTCATTACCTAACAGATATGTGGATGGTTCCTACTTTGTGCTTACTATGAGAAGCACAAATATGAACATCTGTGTATAAGTTATTGCATGAACATGTTCTCAGTTCTCTCCAGTAAAATTGCTGGGTCATATGATACCTGTTATGTTTAACCATGTAAGCAACTGCCAGCCTGTTTTCCAAAACTGCTGAACAATTGTACATTCCCACCAGCAGTGTAAAGGTTCCAATGTCTCCCTAATCTCACCAACAATTTTTTTTATTTTTGAGACAGAGCCTCAAGCTGTCACCCTGGGTAGAGTGCCGTGGCATCACAGCTCACAGCAACCTCCAACTCCTGGGCTCAAGTGAGTCTCCTGCCTCTGTCTCCCAAGTAGCTGGGACCACAGGCGCCTGCCACAACACCTGGTTGCAATTGTCATCGTTGTTTGGCGGGCCCGAGCTAAATTTGAATCCGCCACCTTACGTGTATGTGGCTGGTACCTTAGCCACTTGAGCCGCAGGTGCTGAGCCATCACCAACAATTATTATCTGCCCATCTGATCTTCTGACTAGAGCCATCCTAAAAGGCTGTGAAGTTGTATTTCGCTGTGGTTTTGATTTGCATTCCCCTGATGGCTAATGATGCTGAGTGTCTCTTTCAGTGGTTCTCAACCTTCCTAATGCCGAGACCCTTTAGTACAGTTAAAAGGGGTTGCAACCCACAGGGGACAATGCTTACGGGACATTTAAGCATCTTCTTTGGAGAAATCACTATGGAAACTCTGTGTCTAGTTTTGTTACTGCTGAGTTGTGTTTTCTCTCCCATCCCATTCTCCATTTAGTGTCCTTTGAAGCACAAAAGTTCCTAATTCTGATGAAGTCCAATTTATCTATTTTTTTCCTTCAGTTGCTTGTACTTTAAGCATCCTAAGAAACAGTGGCTTAATCCAAGGTCAAACAGATTTCTATGTTTTAAGTTTTATAGTTTTAGTTCTTATATTTAGTTTCTTTTTTGTTGTTGTGGAGACAAGGTCTTGCTGTGTCACCTGGACTAGAGTGCAGTGGTGCAGTCATAACTCACTGCAACTTCAAACTCCTGGGCTAACGTGGTCCTCCCGCCTCCCCTTGCCTAGTACAGGCACATGCCACCATGCACAGCTAACCTTCTAAGGTTTTTTTTTTCTCTTGAGAGAGTTTCACTTTGTTACCCTCGATAGAGTGCCACTGGGGTCATAGTTCATAGTGACCTCAGACTCTTGGGCTCAAGTGATGCTCTTACCTCAGCCTCAAGTAGCTGACTACAGATGCCCACTATAACGCCTTGCTATTTTTAAAGATGGGCTCTTGCTCAGGCTGGTCTAGAACTCGTGAGCTCAGGCAATCCACCTGCCTCAGCCTCCTAGAGTGCTAGAATTATAGATGGGAGCCACTGCACCCGGCCATTGCCATCGTTTAAGTTTTTTGTAGAGATGGGGGAGGGGGTCTCACTATGTTCCTCAGACTGGTCTCAAACTCTTGGCCTCAAGCTACCCTCTAGCCTTAGCCTCCCAAAGTGCTGAGAGCTACTGCACCTGACCTGTATTCATTTATTGGCTTGGTGATTTCTAGACAACATAGGTAGTGTTAAATGGACCCTGAATCTATATAAGGACAGGCTAATGGTTATAAAGTCTTAAGGGAAGACTGTTTTCTTAACCTCAAGGGCAGGTTGCGACATCCCAACTTCCACGCTGTGTTCCCGTACTGCCAGCTGTGTTTTCCTCCTGCTAGTTTCACTTTGGAGCAGGCCCAAGGCTCTGTCTCAACTCAGTGTGGCCATTGAAACTGGAGGTCCTTGGTCACCAGGTCAGCAGCCCTCCATCCCCCAGTGTCCTCAGTGTGGTCCTGCCCACTACTCTGGGTTTTTTGTTCACTGTTGATTTTGGATCCTGGGACTGTCCTTAACTTCTTGTGATCTAGTCATGCATTTCAGGAATATGAGTTGGATGTAATCGAGCATTTCAAAATATTTAGGTTTTTAGATCCACTTTTATACTAAAATAAACATCATTATAGAGTATAGTACAAGGTTCCACACTAAGTTCATAAAAACAGCAATAGCCTTTCAGGGAGGGTCCTCCCACACTAGCTTGAAGGGGCTATTCTCTAAAGAAAACAAATCCTACCCAGACATGCAGTTGAGATCACAGGGAAATCCCCAGGGACAACACAACACACTGTGGTGCTACTTCCAAGTCACCCTCTACTGCACAGACAGGCCTCAAATAGCCTTTCATTGGGTACCTGCAGGCTATGTGGTTACTGCAAGAGTCTCTGGCCAACTAGTACTTAGTTGATGGTAGCATAGACTAAGGAGTGTTTTTCCAGGGCTGCCAAGCCCTGTTCACCTTGAAATAGGAGGCAACCCCTGGTAGATAGCTCTGAAACCTCCAGCCCAGCCCACACCTCCTCCCCCAGCTCCCGACTCACTGGGGTGCACAGTGAGCGGGACTGGATGGAGGCCTCACAGGAGACAGAGGCTGCACACACCCAGTCTGACCACTTCAAGAGGACATGCTCCTGAACCTCCAAGAAGTGCAGCCCACATGACTTGCTGTAGTATGGAGTCTGCAAGAGTTCTGAAGACCATCTGAAGACCTCACCTACATCACTTTTATCTCAGCTTTCTACCTGTGGTCAATTTCTGAGCACAAGGTCACTACTTCCACTATGTAACAACATCAGAGCCTTCCATCTCTCTAACCCAGCAGTTCTCAAAGGGTGGGTCAGGATCCCTTTGTAACAATGAAAATATATCCTGCAAATCAGATATTTACATTATAATTCATAACAGTAGCAAAATTATAGTTATGAAGTAGCAATGAAAATAGTTTTATGGTTGGGGGCCACCACAACATGAGGAACTATATTAAAGGGTCACAGCATTAGGAGGCATTAGGAAGGTTGAGAACCACTGCTCTAACTGATCCCTTGCTTCCCTTCCAGGCAACTCCAGGTTTCATCCAAATGAGGCCATTGTTCTCAATACAGACTGTACTCACTGGCCCTGTGCCTTTGTCTTTGGGGTTCCTTTGCCCTCTGTTTCCTCTCCCCAGGGCTCCTTTCTGCTACCCTCCCACTTTTAGCATCCACTCCTTGCTTCTTGGGGCTGGTGGCTCAATAAGAGCCCTGCAGTCTTGCTCTTATGTGCTGGTGTCTGCTCCCCCACAGTAGAGCAGGCTGCTTGGTTGGAACGCAGCTGCTGTACTGCTAGCCTGTGCCTCTGGCCCGTGGTCCCTCTGCGCCCTGCAGCTACCACCTACCTCTCAACAGCTGTTGGAGTCATGCTGGTCAAGGCAGGAGCACCTGGCGTAGCTTTGGACCGCTCTGTGAATCGGGAGTCAAATGCTTTCATGGGTTCGATCTTGGACGGGGTAGTTAACACGGAAGGCGACAACGCAGCAGGAGAAGAGGTAGCATTCGTACTGGGAAGGAAGAAGACGGAGGCGCGTCAAGCACAATCCTTACGGGACCTGGAGGGCCAGGGTTTGCATTATTTGGGGTCTACTGAAAAGGGCACATTATCAAACTTAGACAAAATAGACCAAATTATCTGATATATAATCTACTACCCCTGACTATTTCTTAAAAATTTTTTAGCTAAAATTTTTATATGTTAAAATTCTGGAAGTCTGGCTGCCTGAGAAGATTGTGAACAAATGCATTCAATTTGTCCCTCTGTGTTCCGAGAGCTTTTGAGGGCGGAAGGCCTAGAAAGTGGTGCTTACAAACCTTTTCTCTAACCATACAGGCTTTTCTCCACAACCTGAATATAGATAGCATGTCAACCCCAAACCACTCCAACCAGCAGCCTGTCCCATTTCAATAAGAGGTCTGATGAGAAATGTCCCTAGCAGGAGTCCTAAAGCCCTGGTCGGTTGCTGTTCTTCATTCTCAATCATCCTCTGTCCTAGACGGCCCCTCCTATCCCTGACTGTGACAATGACAAATTCTCAGCACTGCTTACCCCACATCTTTTCTCTTCTATTCATTAGAAAAAGGGGGTCCAGACACAAGTGTGCCAAGCCCATCCTCCATGCCAAGCCCATTCTTTACACTAGGGACTGAAGCTACTGGGCCTCCTGCTGACTACATCCAGGCTAACACTTCCACCTTCATCTGCCAGGTGCCACACCCTGGACAGCCCTTTCCTCTTCCTCCTCCCTTATAACCTGTGTGGCCACCAGGATCTGGAGGGACAACTCCCCAAACAGTTTTCAGATCTGGCACTGTCACAGACCACGTCTTCCCAGACCTGCTTCCCTCTGCACACTATGCTCACTCACTGGTCTGATGCTCAGTCTTTCTCTTCCCACCCTCCTCAGTTTCCTCAGAGCAGTGACACCTGATGCCTGGTGCCTGCCCCCATGGCCAGGATGCTAGCACCCTGGTGTAGGAAGCTTTGGTAACACAAGACCCCATCCCCACTAGTACCAGCTGTGTGTGCTGGGGGTGGTTGAATTGGGGCACCAAGGCACACTGGAGCCATCTTTCTAAAGCCACGTATATGTCCACTGTGGGGGAAGCCCAGACTTTCTCCTGCCTATGTGGCCCCTCCTGAGGGGCCTGGGATGTTGCTCTTGCAGTCTGCATTCCCCACCCTTCTTCCCCTGGCTGGCTTGTACTACTACGTATGAGACCTGGGTGGGGCACTCTCGAAGATGTCTCCCTAAGACCTATACACTGACCCTCTCCTCAGATGGCTAGCCATTTCCACCCAGAGGACCCAAGGAGCCACCTTCAACCCCATGGGTGCTTCCTCCCACCAGCCTACACACTCTGAAGATGAGGGCTCACCAGTCAACCCCCTGTGCACTGCTGGCCCGGCAACGTGCAACCCAGAGCAGGTATTGGGCAAACCTTCACTCTGGCTCTTAACCATGCCTGCCTGGTCCTTTTTGACTTTTAACTTGTTTTCTGGGTAAAGGTCAGTGAAAGCTCTGTGAGTCCGTGCTCTCCCATTCTGCCTGGGATGAATGGTGGGGCCATGTGCTCCACAGCCTACAGGCCAAGGCTCCCAACATATAATGCAACCTCCAGCTCAGATTTGTCAGAAGGTGGGGCTGACTCTGTGGTGGGCAGCGCATCATGGCAGGTCCCCAGCCTCAGCCTGATCCTTAGTGGGCCATGAAATCCCTCTTCGTGGAGTGTCAGAGACTCACCTGAATAAGTTCTCCCCTCCAGGCAGGCCCGATGTGAAATCAAGCATTTCTTTCTTTTTTCATTGAAGGGGCCACAAAGTACAAACACAATGAAATTCTCTTGTGACAAACCATGTGCAAACCTGCACTTTCCCCAGGGACAGGAACAAGGCTTGGCGCCCACTGACCTGTCCTTATTGACAGAATCGCCTGCAGGCCTGGCACTGGTGGCTGCCACAGGCTCTGTGCAAGGCTTCGAGGCGCTGAAGGAGTTGGGGGTACTGGAGTCCAATGGCAGTAGCTGCGGACTGCTATGAGAGGAGAGCATGGTGCCCGCCAGGGAGCCCGAGAGGGGGATGCTGTTAAAGAATGCCGTAGAGAAGTCCCTGTCATCAAGCAAGAACAAAAGTCAGCCTCACATGTCAGATGGCACAGCCACAACTTTATACACTCTTTTTTCTGAGTTCCAAGGCAGTATATTTTTATGGTAGAAAATTTGGAAAGTTACAGAAAAAGAAAATGAAAATCACTTAGTATGTTATACTTAATTGAATCTAAGAGGTAGAACCCCATGTACCACTAAGGAAAATAACAATGTTACTAATGAGAACTGCCAGCGCCTTTGACTGTGTGTCGCACCCTGACCTCAGTGGTGTTACCCGTGTAAGTGTGTCTCAGAAGTAAGGAAGTGCACACACACAGAGTCTCCCTTTTAGGAAGGGCCCTGCAGCGAGCCACTAGGTGGATGTGCCAAAATCAGCCTCTACTGAGGAACGACAGGGCTGTCTCCTATCTTTTCTTATGCTGGATGCTACTGCAAGAAGGGCCAAGGTATTGCAGTGTTAAGATCCAGGTCCCTGGCCAGATCAGCCAGGTCTAATTTCTCTGCAACTTGTAAGCTCATGACCTTGGGCACTGTAACTACTCTGTTGGGCTTTAGACTCCAGTCTGAAAAATACAAATGCCAGGACTCTCCCCATGGGGTTGCTGTCAGGACTAAAAGCACTTAATGTAGCACACACTCAGAACACAAAATAGCCCATCATAGTAACTGTCATTATACCTATGATTCGCACATGCACGGATAAATTCCTAGAAGTGGAATTGTAGCAGCAAATGAAGTGCTCACTGATGATTTTGGGATAAGGTGGTTTTTTTTTTTTTTCCAGTTTTTGGCCAGGGCCGGCACCCTACTCCTTGAGCCACAGGCACCGCCCTTGGATAAGTATTTTTAAAGTGCCTTCCTCAGAAATTTAAATGACAATCCACCTATGTGAGTGCCTATTTCCCCATATCCATACAGTTTTGTCAAATTTCTTGACACATGATGATCTGACAGATAAAAAGTGCAGCTCTCTTACCACAGTTTTAATTTTGATGTGAGTGATCCTGAAATATTTTCATATAGTAACATTTGATGCCTTTGTGTGAAGTGTTTGTTCCTATCTTTTGTCTATTGTTCTCTATTTGGTTATTGGTCTATTGATTTCTAAGAACTATTTAAATATTTTATTTAATTTATATATTTTAAAAATTCTTTAGTTGAGCAGGAAATATTTCCCCCAGGATACTGTGTTTTAACTCTTTATAGTATATTTTTTTTCAAAAAATACACCTCCAAAACTTAATTTTTTGTAGTTTAAATTATGTGTTATTTGTAGAAAAGACTTCATTTCAAAGATTACAAAAATAGTCTTCCATGGGCTCTTCTAAAATTTTAAACAAAAATATTTTAAACAAAGTTAAAGAAACAATCTGAGAGCTATTCAGAATATATCTGACTTATAAGGTATGAGGCTGGGATCCACCTTTGTTACTAGAGGACACCATTTACTGGTTGAATTAGCTAATGTTTCCTCAGTGATGTAACATGCTCCCTTTACACTTCCATATATGCTTACTCGGGCCTGTGCTGGATATTCTGTTATACTGTACCGCTCTGTCTGTTCATGGGTCACTGTCTCACTGTTTTGGGTATCATAACCTTTAAGTTTTAATTTCTGGTGGGGCTAGTTTTCCTTGATTAATCTTTTTCAGGAGATCTTTAAAAAGGAATTGCTATTCCTTTTTTCCACATAACTTCACAGTCACACAAAGGTGACTTATGGTTATTTGCACTGGTTCATGTTAAATTTACAGGTTACAGGAGCACTGATGTCTTTATGATGCCACCCTAGCTAATCGATGGGATATGCATTGCTATTACTTCTTTGAGTTTCCTTTTAGGCCTCTGGGTAGCCTTTAAACATGTTCTTCATTGAGATCTGCACTTCTTGTCATGCTCCAGGCATTAATGAATATGATTTCTTTCTGTGTGCATGCTGAAGGGAGTTGGTGCTACCTGATCTCCTGCTGACTGTATCCAGTCACATGATGGTCCTTTTACTGTCTATGATGTTTTTTCCAGCAGATTCTCTCACATACCATAACATCCTGAAAATAATGACTTATTTTACATTCTCCTTTCCAATTTATTCTTTCTCTTGACTGTATAGGTTGGGACATCTAGAAGAATCTTAAACTATAATCACAGGAATGAGCATTTGTTTCATTTTTTAATTTAACTTGAAATAAGATAATTTATCAAGTTAAAAAAGCATCCATTTACTCTCACATTTTATTTTTATTTATTTATTTATTTTTTGAGACAGAGCCTCAAGCTGTCCCCCTGGGTAGAGTGCCGTGGCATCACTGCTCACAGCAACCTCCAACTCCTGGGCTCAAGCGAGTCTCCTGCCTCAGCCTCCCAAGTAGCTGGGACTACAGGCGCCCGCCACAACGCCTAGCCATTTTTTGGTTGCAGCCATCATTGTTGTTTGGCGGGCCCGGGCTGGGGATTCGAACCCGCCACCTTAGGAGTATGTGGCTGGCGCCTTAGCCACTTGAGCCACAGGCGCCGAGCCTACTCTCACATTTTAAATCAGAACAATGTTCCTTTTATCAAAATACCTTTCAGGCATCTATATAAAGGTTACTATACAATCTATTCCTTTTTATTTTTGGTAAATTAATGGTTTGCCAAAATATGAACCTCTTTGCTTTCCTGAAACAAACCGGTTTTGTTTGTTACTAGTTTATGTAGGATTTTGCACTGACATCCACAATAAGAATGATACAGGATTTATTATGCTCTATCTTTAACATTTTGAAATATTATGTTCATTTCCAAAAATAATTCACAAGTTTCTTCTCTACAAACTAGAACATTTTAAATGAAAGTTACCTGTTCCTTAAAAGTCTCTTAGAGTGTCCTGGGAAGCCTGTGTGGTCTGGTGGCTTTGAGTTAACTCTTTCAAAGTGTTCTCTATTTCTTCTATAATAATTTTTTTAATTTAGTAATTTTATTTTCTTCAAAGCCATCTACTTTCAAATTTAGCATAGAATTGTCTCATTCTTTTGTTTTATTCTGTATCTATAACAATCTCCCACTTGTAACTACATATTCATGCTTCTCTTCTTTCTTAATTAGCTAAGGTAACATCACCTATCTTGTTACTTGTTAAGACTTGTTAGAACACGAGAATCAGGAGGGTGAAAAGCCTTTAGGACAGAAGGAATCAAATCCTAGTTCCAGGAATATGCACCCCATGGCAGAAAGTGGGCTCGAGGCCAGCAGGAGGCCTCTTCTGCCCTCTCACAGGTGAGGCCTGGAAGGAGCCACAGGACAGGGGCACCACCACCTCCCTCCTGCTGGCCCTCCCTGGGCAGCAAGTGTTCAAGGCATATTCTCACACTTGGCCTTACTTGGGTCCTAGTAGAAGGTAGGCAGGTGGCATTACTCCTGTAACCCTATAGGTTTACAATGGAAAAAGGCTTAACCAAAGGAAAATCACTGTTCTGGAGGAGACAGTTTCTACTCAGCCAGGTCTTTGCTCTCTGGGGCCTCAGAGCCTGCACACCTCACATGGGGAGGCTGGATCAGCACATCATACGATTGAAAGGTTCTTCACAGTTCAAGGAAGATTTGGAATAGCTCAGGCTGAACAACTACAAAACAAAAATGACGACTGTGTATGGCTCCATAAAGAACTGTCTGAGCTGACTGGCTGAATGGGTGTAAAACCCAGAGTTTCTTTCATACAGGGCCTTATTACTTTTCTAATTGACATACATTGTTTGGGGAGAATGACCAATAAAAATGTTGAGATGATGGCACAGGGTAAATGAGTCTATTCCCAACTTTATATCCCCCACAGAAACATGTGTCTCAGAGACCCACTGTCCACCCAGCAATTCCACTTCTAGGAATTATCCCGTGGGAACAGTCATGGGATAAGATTGTGCTCCGAGATTCATTTATGGTCACGAAAAACTGGATAAACTAAAAGTCCCCAGTTAACAGGTGGGTGGAGTAAATCACGGTACGTGTAGGTCAGGAACCTGGATAGTCAGCAAGGGAATGCTTCAAGGACTATTTATTAAAATGAACAAATGGTCAAGATACAGTAACAAGTGGGGAAAAGACTGGAAATACAGATACCAAAATGTTAACAGTGATTATATTTGAAAGATTGGATTATGAATAATAATGCTTTTTTCTTCTTTGAGCTTTTGCCATTTTCTAAGCTTCCAACAATGTTTATATATACCTTTCTAACCAGAAAATGTAGCTATAAAAGGACAAAAAAAGAAAGAAAAATCAGTCTGATTGTTTTCCCCGTGTCCTCTAGCGCCCTGCCAACAGTGCAGTCCGGCAGATATGCTGTCCCTGCAACGGGGGCCACCTGCTGGCCATCTCAGCCCTCACCCACGTTCCACATGAGTCAGATAGGCACAAAGGCTCTGCTAGGAGCACTGGGCTTGGAGAAAAGCTGCGTGGGCTCAACTCCCTCGCTTCCACAATCTATCAGTCAGGGTGGCCCACCGGGCCTGTGATGACCCTAACTGTGAAAGTGCTAACTGGTGAAAAGAGAGAGGAAGGCCTCCCCAGACAAGGTCACAGAAAGCTCGGTGAATGAATGAGTACCCAGTGTCCAGCTGTGCTATGCAGAGAGGTGTGATTCTTCTCCGACCATCTGCTGTCCGAGTCTCAACTTGTTTCTTCAAAAGATTCTGGAAAAAAGAGTCACATAAAGGAGTGAAAAAGTTGCTGCCAACTGTTCAAATATTTAAAAAGTCAAGCTTCCTTTTCCTTGGTGATGAGATCTACACCCTTAGCTTACTTTGAAGTGTGCAGGACATTGTTAACTGTAGGGACCATGCTACACAGATCTCCAGACTCATTCATCATGTGCCCTGGACTGATGCCCCTGACTCCTCTGCGCCCAGCCGCTGGCGCCCACTATTCTACTCTCTGCCTCTGAGTCTGACTCTGCTAGATTCCTCCTGTAAGTGGCATCATGCTATGCTTGTCCTTCTGTGTCTGGGCTCATGGTTTAGCTGTACACATTCAACATGTATACCTTTTTATATTTCAATTATACACCAAATCAGTAGGTTTAAACAAAATAAGAATTCTAAGCAAATGTATTCTAACTTCCCTTTCTAAGTCTTCTGGCACAACTACACCAAGCCACCGGATCCAAGAACAAGGCTTTTCTATCGGGCATGTGCTCACCTCTCTGCACCGTAAAGGATGGCACCTTCCCCCCTCTCACCAGTGCCACAGAGCTGGCACCCAGGCTCGGGGCGTGAGCACACAGCAGGCTGGGGACTCACAGCTCTGGGGCCAGTGAAGGGACTACAGAACTGATGAACCACGCTCTTATTTCTGAGATGGAGATTTTCAAACTAACTTTTGTCACAAGATCCCTCTTCCACAGAAGGCTCAGAACCAAGGGTGACCACACACACATTGTCTGAGTCATGGGGGGAGGTCTGCCAACCTGCACAAGCTCCTAGAGATGGCTTAGGTTCCTAGGGGATCTCATGTGCTAACCTGTTCCTGCCCACTTCCAATCCCCCTACCGTGAAACATGGGCTTCCAGGTGAAGTCAAAGTACCCACTGTTGTCAGCATCTAGAATTTCCTAGAAAGGCCAGCAGGTTAAACTTTGGAAATTCTGGTAATACATGACCTGCTCTAGGGCTCCTAGGACAAGGAAGACTTTGATCAAGGTGATCCAGGCCCCATTACTGCTGCATGCGGCTATGGGCGAGGGACCAATGCTGCCCTGTGCTGGCTGACCAGTGGGACCTGGGCCAGATTCAGCACACACCCTCCTCACTACCACTTACATCTGTCCCCTGCCCCTGAGCATGTGCCTGAGCCCTCACCTTCCTGATGTCTTCCAGACTCTCCCCATTGACGACACCTGCGACGGAGGCGGCTGAGCCTGGCTCTCTGGCTGTGGCACCCTTCTGGTCCAGCTGGTGCTGCTGCTGCTGCCTCCGCTGGTACTTAAGCATCTCAGGGTTCTCGATGACGGCTGTGGAGAGCTGGGCCTCAGTCATGATGGCCAGGCTCTTGCCATAGGTGGACTGGTGAATGCGGCTCTGGGGGAAGCAGGGAGAGGTGCGACACGCTAGCATGAGCACCAGCATGCCAGGACTGCCCACCAGCAAGGCCCTCCTGGTTGTGAGAGTGCAAAGGCGCTGACGCCCACTCTCCACTGCCTCCCAGTGTATCCTGCCCACCCCTGTTGTTGTCTTGTGCCCTTCCTCCATGCTCATGGCTTCCCACAAGTCTGCAGCTGGGGATGACAGTGAGTGAGACAGCCGACAAGACAACACCTACCCCACAGTCTGGTGCAGAACAAATGCAATCCCCATGCTTCAACTGAAAGGAGACACTCACATTGCTAACTTACAGTTCTTCAATCTCCAAGGACCCTGAACATCTTTGGAAATCAGATAATAGGAGCAAGCATCTGTTTTCAGTGCTTCTGACCAGACGCATCAGCCCCTTGATGAGAGCTTCCCCCAGGCCCCTTCAAGTATCTCTGTGAGCAGGGGAAGGCCTGGCACAGCAGACGTGGAAAGACTCTTGTGTGTGCCCCTCCCCTCCTCCTAGGCCCTAGGAGTCCTGTGCCATAAGCTGGATAGGGGCCTTACGAGAGCAGGAATGGAGTCCCCAGCAGAAGTGAGTGAGTGGTGTGCATGAGGGTGTGAGGAAGAACAGACACACACAGAATGTGCCAACAACAGAGCAGGTGGGAGTGTGGCCTATCCAGAAGAGGTACTCTTCTCTCCCCAGCCACCTAGGCTCCTATCTCTTCTGAGTCTATCCTCCTACCGAGGTTCTATAGTATTCCTCAAACACAGGCTTCTGCCTGTGACTTGGGAATGTGAAGCTGGACAGTCATTACATAGTCTCCCCGACTCCAAGGAGACTCAAAGCTGTCCTAAGGAATCTGAGGACAGTGACAAGGTGGGAAGATCTGAGGCCACTGAGATATTCATTCCTTCAGGAAAAATAATGGGCCGCCAGGCCCTGTTATAGGTGCAGTCAGCAAGGCAGGCCTCTACCCGCCAGGGCTTCACATTTTAGATGATGGTCACAATAGCTTAAAAGGGAGCTCCTGGTAGCAACCGTATCACTGCAGAGAAAGCAGACAGGTAGCTTTCACAGAGCTCCTTTAGACAAACAGATACATCCTATCATATGTTGGCAAAGGCCCATCCACAGAAATAGCAAGATTCTAGGTCTGTGTAAGTAGAATAGGGCCTTTCTCAAAGCCTTGCAGATGGGCACACTGGTACCACTACCTTGGGCAGAGCAGAGGAGGCCTGGCCCAAAGGCAGCAGCCTGATTCACGCTTCCCACCTAAGGGTTACACATGGTCAGGGCAAAGGGCCATGCTGTTTATGAGGCTTAGTCACCTCACTGATGAAATGAATGAGCCCGACCTTGAAGAATTCTGTCATTTAAATGAAATTATACATGTAAAACACAGGGCCCAGAGCCTGGCATACAGTAAGTGCTAACAGATGACCAGTGGGTTGCTATTATAATGGGGAGAGTGATGAGGACAGGAACAATGAGGCGTCACCTCAACTCTATTCCAGGTTAAAAGCCTCCCAGAGGGTGGCCTTATCAGCTCAAGAAGAGATGCCCCAAACAGTTTATTAATTTTATTTATTTTTTTTGGTTCAGCTTTCTAAGGAATGTATATATGGAAGTCATCATTAATCAAAACAGCTTTATTCTTAGTTCTGGGGCTTGTTTCTGACATGAATATGTAAGAAAATAAGAATTACAATCTATAAAAATCAAACACTCATCAAATATCTTGTATCCCATAAGAAGGTCCAATCAGAGGGACGTCTCCGAGCTCTCATGGTTAGTTCTGTGACCCCAGAGCCTGTGGCAGCATGTGGGACACCAGCCTACCTTCTCCTCCTCGCTCAGGGGATCTCCAAGCTCATCCTGAGAGAAGTCGAGGAATGCCACAGAGCCGTCCATGGAACACACCAGGATGCCCAGGCCATTCAGAGTCCTGAAAGACATGGCCATCAGCAGCCTGGGAGCAGGACGTCCATGCCTCAGCACTGGTCCAGGGCAGTACTAAAGAGACGGTCCCCTTCTGTGCCTGAGGATAGTGGGGTGACAACTGCTCCCAAGGGACCTGGCATCCTCTAATTCTAAGTATGTGTACAAACCATCTTTTACCATATGTTCTGTAAGAATTTGCAATTTCATTTATCTTATTTTTAAAATCATTAAAAACACACACTTCCAGGAAGCATCCATCTAAACGAGGTCACTGTGAAGCAGCAAGCTCATTTTGGTTCATGGACTGACAGTGTGGCACAGAGCCTTTGAGGACCTCAGCATTCTCCTCAACTCAAGACACACCCTGAGGAGGCATCTCTCATGGCAAATCCTACACTACACATCACCACAGCAACGGACACACAGCCTCACTCCCAAGTCACATGCTTGCGCCACTGTGCTGCTCGACCCTAAGCACATTCAGGCCTCCTGTTTTAGCATCTCAGCCTATGAAGCATAATCAGAATCCTCCTTACCAGGAAATATCCATGATGGATTTGTCAAACAGCTCATGGATGACCACCAGTGGCCGCTTCAGACACGTGAGCTGAAGGGAAAGAGGCACCAAGATTAATGGAATTATTGGAAGCCTTTCTGTGCACTCAGCTCAGTTAATGAGACTAGCCTACCAGCCTTGGTCATTACTTCTACTGACATTTAAGGCATTTTCAATTCTATTCAAACAGTGGGTGCTGAGATCTCAAACTGTGGAAACCAAGGCCTACCAAAAATGTGCATCCTAGGCCGGGCGAGGTGACTCATGCCTGTAATCTCAGCAGTTTGGGAGGCCAAGGCAAGAGGACTGTTTGAGGCCAGGAGTTCAAGACCAAACTGGGCAACATAGTGAGATGCTGTCTCTATAAAAAAATTTTAAAAATTAGCCAGGTATGGTGGTGGGTGTCTGTAGTCCTAGCTACTCGAAAGGCTGAAGTAGATCACTTGAACACACGGAGTTCATGACTACAGTGAGCTACGACTGCACCACTGCACACCATTCTGCGTGACAGAGCAAGACTCTTATCTCCAAAAAAAAAAAAAAAATATATACATCCCAGAGTGGTCCCTGCTTCCAGGGCACACTGTGGTCTAACAGGCTTTATATGCAGACAGCGGCAAAAGAGAAGACACAGCAGAAGTGGGTTCTGGAAAGGCTAGAATCCGAGCAGAGGGACACCCATGGGGGAGCTCAGAGAGAGACTAACTCTATTACTAGGTAGAAAGAAATGAAAACCTGTCTGCAAAGAGGTGTGTGCAGAGTATTCGTACCAGCTTTAGTCTTAACATCTCCCAACCGGAACAACCTTAATGTCCATCAACAGGAGAACAAACAACTGTGGAATATTCACAGAGTGAACACTACACAGCCATGGCAAGGAATAAACCACTGTTTAGTGTGGCAACATGAGTCTCGAAAATGCAAAGAAACACAAGACACAAAATAGTAAACACTGCCCCAGTGTGTCTGCATGAAGTCTAAGAGCAGACCAAAATCACGTGACAGAGGCCATCGGATAGGTGCCTGAGTGGGGGAGAGCACAGCGTTCAAGGGACAAGGAATGTTCTAGGCAGTGGTGACAATGGTTATAAACACAGAAGATAATTCACCAAGTTGCGCTTCTAGGTGAAGGAGTTTTACACATGTCAAATGTTAATAATAAGATTTTTCTATTAGGAACCAAACGCAACATACTTCCTGTGTCACTGACCACCCACTGAGGGTGCCTGAGTCTGGTGCTGCAGGAACTGCTCTGACTGGGGGGTCAGGATAGCCTCTCCCAGATGGCCCAGGTCCAGTCCCCAGTGCTTCCTTCCAGGACAGCAGGAGAGTCTGCTGTCGTTCAGGGAGGGGCTGACCCAGGCACAGGGTAGCAATACACACTATCATCAGCAGCACTGAGTTTCTCTTTCCCTCAAGGCCTCCAGGCTCACTACCTTCTCAGCCCATAGTTCCCGCCCTGCAGCAAAGCTCAGGGTGGGGCTCACCCAGACAGAGAGCGAGCGGTCCTTGCTGCCAACAGCACAGCAGCAGTACGGGCAGCTGGGCTTCGCAGAACTCCCATTCTTCTGCTTCTTTTTGAAGATTTTTGGGTTGAATTTCTAAAGTCAAATAACAAATGTTAAAATATTAATCAAGCATCAGGTATGTACTCCATGCCCAAGCATCAGAAACATACCAAAATCCCAGCCGGCTGGTGGGAGTACTCTGACATTCTGCAAGCCCAGGCACTGGGCATTATTGTTTTTTCATAACCACCTATGAGGCATTTGATTGCTGATGAAATGAAAGCTCAGGGAGGTCAGAAAACACAGGCAGTCACCAAACCAGCAAGTGGGGGAATGTGGATTTGAAGCCTGCACCACCAAACTCTCCCTTTCTCTCCATCCAGCCAGGGGGTTAGGATGAGTTCCTACTAAAACTGGCCCTTTGGGTGGCACCTGTGGCTCAAAGGAGTAGGGCGCCGGCCCCATATGCTGGAGGTGGCAGGTTCAAACCTAGCCCCAGCCAAAAACTGCCAAAAAACTAAAACAAACAAAAAAACCCTGGCCCTTCTTAGTTCCCCCTGACTGGGGTAGGGCTAAGGACAGAGGGAGATGAGCCTGTAAGGGGGCTTCTCGGACAAGATTGCTCCACATTTTTGTAAGGGAGATAAAGGGAACGGCAGGAGGTGCCTGACCCACTGTGCTCTTTCTCTCTTCGCTGGATTTGTTGTTCATAACCACAGCTGTCTAGCAGAGCTGTCTGCTCAGCCCGCGAGAGGCATTCATGATCTCACTGTACTAGGGACCACAGCTATGTCACGCAAAGGTGCCTGACTGGCTGCTCAGCCCAAGGAGCCATCCCCAGTTTTACTTGCCTATCATTTTTTAAAAGGTTGGAAGCACACACTGAGCTTCCAGCCACCTTCCTAGATTGAAAGGGGATGGGAGCTCTTAGACTCCCCAAGCTAGGACAACTGAGGGCTGAGGAAGGATGGCTCCTGAGAACCTGGCATCAGGTGGCCTATAGAAGTTTTCACTCCAGCTGGCAGAAATGGCCAGAGGGAAACAGTGGAGCAGCCAGAACCCGGAGACATAGACCCTGGCTTGAGTTTCCACTCCCACCATGTGGCTGCAGGGCCTCACGGAGGCTGTGACCCCCGTGAGCTGCTCTGAAGTGGTGGTGAGGACTGCATGAGAGAATCACACAGAAGCACTGTGCTAAGTATGAGGCAGTGATCTTCAAACATTTCAGCAGCAAAGCCTTGGTTTAAACAAAATCTTACATGGATTCTAATAAAAAAAAAATTTGATGAGCAGCATTTTATTTATATAAAAGTTATGTTTTTAGGTACAATGTATGACATTTATTTTCAATTTAAGCACAGGTAATGATAAGCATGTTTGCACCAGGGCCCTGGATAGTTCTTCCCTTCTATCCACCTCAGACTGCCAATCTAGTAATATTGGGAAGGTCCTGGTTCTCACAGGTTAGCTGCAACCACATAATAGCTTCCTGCAGGCACTCTCAACACACTCTCATTAGAAGCCCCTATCAAGCCCACGACAGTTCTGCTTGTGTTCTCTGCCCTCCACAGGATGGTGAGGAGACACCTCCTAACTCTGGAACCCACAGCATGTGCTTGCAAGTGTGACTGACTACTGCTGGGTGTGGAGACAAGCACGCTGCTCGGGGGGTACCAGGCAAGGGGAATATTGGGCGTGAGTTCCTGTGAAGGCTAGTGTGGGGCCTCAACGTTCTTAACCAAAGACAAATTTTGGTGATACTATGTTAAAGCTTGCCAATAAAAAACGTAAATATATATTCTATTTTATAAGATTACTTTTAAAGTATTTTAACAGGAATGAGTATGTGCTGAATCTCAGCCCCTGCACACACTCACCACAACAGTCACCGCTTTCCGATGCCCGACGAAGTCCATGTTCGTTTTCCAGCCCTCCCGTTCAATGATCTGGGCAGTAGGGCCAGAATTGTTCATGGCGTGGGCAGAGACCAAGTAATGCCCATCAGGCGACCAGCTGAGCCGCAGCACATGGGTTGTCCCTCCACACTGAAAAAAACAGCTGCACTTGAAAGGAGCTCAAGACCAACTTTGTGACCAAAACTCTCGCCTCAAGAATAAAGTCAAACTGATTTACAAATTCATGACAGCAGAGTATGCACCCCGAGCTTCTGCCACTCAAAAAGGGCTCTGTCATATGAATTTGGGAACTATAGCATGCCACCTTCCTCCCAACCCCATAAGCTGAACAAAGACTCCAGCACAGAACCACAGGTGCTGTGTGGATCTGCAAGAAGGCTACCTCTTTGAACCATCACCTCTGTGTGAGTCAAATCTCTCTGGCCACTGACTCACTTTTGTACAGCACCTGTGAACCCACCACATGACATCTGCAGACCCTCCGGGGGCTGTGCTGCCATAGTGAAAACACCCCCTGACACATGGAAGCCTAGAGGAGCCGGTCTGCTCACCCAACAGTAGTGAGAACACCAGCCAAGAGAAAAAGGTCCACCATGGTCTTTAAACTGTAACATGCACAGTACAAAGGTATTATCCCCAACTCGTCACATTCTTTCACCTGCATTGTGACATGATATGGGTCCAGAGGCAATTCCTGAAAGCTCAAGGTGGGCCTGGAGCAGCCCTAAGGACTTAGGGGGTAAGATCTTGCCCTCACATGTCCACAGTAGGACAGAACAAAGCAGGCTCTGAGTGCAGTGACATCGCAAGGCTTAACGTCCAGCCCAGGCCACAGGACCCCCATCGCATCTGGGGTGGCAGGATGAGCCCACCTAGACGAGGCTAAGAGCACTGCCAACTCCTCCTGATATTCAAGACACTCTTGTAGCCACCTCAGGGAGCACAGCTTGTGGGACTTGCCTGGAGCCCTAAGCAACACCAGAAGGTATGAGAGCCCATATCACCTGTACCAAGCAGCTGGAGCCAGAAGACAGGACTAAGCCAGGTGACACGGCATTCATATGCCTGGGGAGCCACAGAAGACAGGACTAAGTCAGGTGACATGGCATTCATATGCCCGGGGAGCCACAGAGGACAGGACTAAGTCAGGTGACACAGCATTCATATGCCCGGGGAGCCACAGAGGACAGGACTAAGCCAGGTGACATGGCGTTCATATTCCCTGGGCGGGGAGCTGGTGTCAGTTTTGGGGAGCTAAACACATGGGTTTCACTCCCCTCCTGCAGCCAGCCCTAACCAGCGGTAAATGGCTGTTCTTCTGCAAAGCCTCACTCATGTGTACCTTGCTCTGAAGCCTTCCCTGATGCAGTCACTCCCTTGGGCTACTTCTGCAATGGACAACTCCATCAACATAGTTAACCACTGACATGAATGTCTGTATTTTTCACAGGGCTATAAGCTTCAAAAGGGAGACTCCATCTCAATCCACTTTTATAATGCAGCACCCAGTAACGCCTTATGTACAGTAAACACTTCAGTACCAAATGAGTAACAGTGATCTCGAGCTCTCATTCCAAACGGGCTGGGCTGCAGAGTGGATACAACAAACACAGTTGCAGTACAACGAGGGGAGACCGAAGAGTCTTCCCATCACGCCCTGCTATAACACAGCAGCCACTCTGCAGGTAGCTCGATGTAAATCCCATGTGGTAAGAAAGAGTTTCATCTGCATCTATGGCAATGAGCTGGGTAACACAACGATGCAGGGACATTTCCAGTTATATCTTCAACTTTAAAATCTGTAACATTTTTTCACTTCAAAGTTGGACAATAAACAGTTTCTCACAAATGAAAGATTTATCACCTGACTCTTAGCGCCAGAGTGTGCACCCCAGGGAACCCTGACTGGCCTGCACAGACCCCTGGAGCCCATGCATTTCTCCTTCACATGATCTGGCTACAGCCAGCATCCCTTTTTGTGCCAGGTCAGTAAGAGGTTGAAGCAGATGTGGGGCACAGCTCCCTGGGCTATCTCCAGTCACCTCATCAAAAGGCTTGGTGATGCTGGTCTCTAGCTGCCAGTCCAGCGTCCTCCACACCTTCAGGCTGCGGTCATCAGCTTGAGAGGCTATGTATTTACCAACAGGGTCCCAAGTCAGCCCTTTCACCAAGCCAGAATGGCCTCTCAGAGTAGCTAGAATTTCTGTGAAGAAAAAAGAAACGTGGAAAGGTGTCACCTGAGGAAAGCCAACGGCCCTGCGTAGAAAACACAGCTGTAATTGGTGGGTCATGGGACAGATCTCTAAGAGAAGGGATTTCAGCAGCCTGCTCTGGCCAGCCTCGCCCCTTCATCTGCTCTCCAAAAAGGCAAAAGCCACCAGAAGAAATGACGGCACCAAGGAGGCAGTAGACAGGGGCACCAGTTTTCACAGAGCCACTGCTCTGCCCTGTTCCCTGTCTAAAGGAGGTGGTCCTGCCCACTTTTGCTGCCCTTCTCTGGCTGTGACATCAGCCCTTGACATGTGCCTTGCAGGCAGCTACCTGGGAAGCAGGCCTCACAGCTCAGGGGGCTGGACAGTGGGCTGAGTCTTTTTCAGTCACGGCTGAAGATAAAGCATGCAACTTTTATAGACATGCAATCCAAATGCTACCCCATCTCTAAAACTGCCCATCTGCAGCCAGACTGATGTCCCCACACATGCTGGTGGCTTTCAAAGAGAGTGAAAATGACTTGAATCCAAGCCCACGGATGATACATTTTAGCCCATGAGGAAAACATACTCTAAATACAGAGTGGGAATATGAGAAGTATTTTACTAGTTATAAACTGCAGCACTGTACCAGGTTATGCCATCTGCTGTGATCTTAAACAAAGGAATAAGAAAAATCAATCTTTTGCAGAACTGAGTCTGTACCAGTTCACCTCTGTCCAGGGGCTTTGCAGAGGGGATGGTGACTGAGCTAAAACAAGAGTCCAGAAGTAGGGTGCACATGATGTATATGAGGGTGCTGGTGGCCCCAGTGCTAGTCTCAGCACTCAGCTACTACTTTTCTTTATTATAAATCTCTTTATAACCTTAAACAAAGGTAACAGATAAAGAAAAAAGGAACTAGGTCACTGAGAAGACACGTAATCCTAGGCCACTGTGATGCGCCTGCCACCCCCAGGACTGAGACTCCCTGCACCTCACAGGCTGCTGCTGCAAACTGCCAGGGCCCACCGCTACCCAGTCAGAGGGCCCAGACCTGGGAACTTCACAGCATTCCAGATGACCACAGTGTTGTCCACGCTGCACGAGGCCAGCCAGGCATCATGGGGAGACCATGCTACATCCATCACATCTGGAAGAAGACAGAGGCTTGTGGTAAGATCTCTTACCTGTTTCGGACCTAGTGGGAGTGGGCACTTGGCAGCACCCCTGTATGCCAGGGGTTCTCGTGTCTTGTGGACAAGTGATTTGGGACCATCACAACCAGACCTTTTCTTTAATCAGCCTAAACAAGTTCTCTGCTGAAGTTTTTCAACCAGCCATCTAACTGACCCCAGTGCCTCACTCCTCTTATAGACAAAGCAGCTGAGCGCTGGGGAACCACGTGGCATTACCCATGCAGGGGAAGCCAGGCCTGCTACTTCCCGGGTGGGTGGCTGGGACATGGCTTTCAGCCCTGCTGACCGGCTTCTCCAGTCCAACACAGTCTTCCTCTCTGAAGCCTCTAGGCATGAGACAGAGAGAGTAAGCACTTGGGGGGAAACCTGGCACAGCCAGAACTCCAGGGCTGCTTAATAATTGAGTGCCAGGCAACTCCACCTTCTCCTGCTCAAGAACTAGGCCTCACCTCCCAGACCTGCCAGGAGCACCCCTTCCCTTCTATGCCTCCTAACGGAATGAATAATGCAGTTTTTTCATCTGTCAAGTGCAGACTGAGAAACAAAACCCTTCCTCACAGAGTCCCTGTGAGAGTTAACTGTGAGAACTGCCACAGCACCCTGCCAGGCACACAACAAGGCATTGAGGAGGTTTGCCACGACAATGGCGCCAACCTTGCCTATCCTGCCATCAGGGTGAAGGCCATGG
Organism: Otolemur garnettii; assembly: GCF_000181295.1. Taxonomy (NCBI): domain Eukaryota; kingdom Metazoa; phylum Chordata; class Mammalia; order Primates; family Galagidae; genus Otolemur; species Otolemur garnettii. Next base: position 1,433,074 of record NW_003852613.1, read on the forward strand.
TCTTGGTTATTTTTCCAACTGCAGCACCTGGTGCAGTGCTAGGCATACAGAAGAATGATTGGTGAGTCGAAGAAACAGACAGCTGCAAGGTAAGAGCTATTGAGTCCTTTCTTCATTCAATTTTTTTAAAATAGATATAAGCAAAATTTTTTAGTTTATAAAAATCTTCAGTGACAGCCTGACGACTCTTGTCCACACTGTGTTGCACCGGGGTTCAGACTGGATAGACTACATGTGTATGTCGTGCTTGGTGCCCCATGTGCTCTTCACGGCTTCTTTTCTTTCTGGTCCTGAATCCGATGTCTCTAAGAGTACTCACCGCTGTAAACAGAACTGATTTAACACCAAACACTAACTAGGTCCTTGTTTTCCATGCTAATGCTCCTGTGAGTGTGTCACTCTGGATTATACCCCAGAGTGGAAACCTGGGCAGAGTATCCGAATATCTTTGTAGGTCTAGAGTCTCACAGAATTGTATACTGCTTTTCTTTCCTTCTTATTTTTTTTTTAAGAGACGTGGTCTCACTCTCTTGCCCAGGGTGAAGTACAGTGGCACAATTACAGGTCACATAGCTTTAAAATCCTAGCCATAAGGGACCCTCTGGCTTCAGCTTGGGGGACACTGGGATTACAAGCGTGAGCCACTACGCTCAGGATGCTTTGCAAAGATGCCTTAGGAATTTATACGCACATCTTTCTACATGTAGAATGTCTGCTTCAAAAACTTTTTTTTTTTTTTTGAGACAAAGCCTCAAGCTGTCGCCCTGGGTAGAGTGCCATGCATGGCATCACAGATCACAGCAACCTCCAACTCCTGGGCTCAAGTGATTCTCCTGCCTCCGCCTCCCAAGTAGCTGGGACTACAGGCGCCCGCCACAACACCCGGCTATTTTTTGGTTGCAGCTGTCACTGTTGTTTGGCGGGCCCAGGCTGGATTCAAACCCACCAGCTAAGATGTAAGTGGCTGGCGCCTTAACAGCTTGAGCCACAGGCGCCAAGCCCAAAACTCTGATTAGCAACGAGAATTACGACTTTTTTCCTTCAGACTGAATTAAGTACATTTCATATTTTGAAATTTTAGTTTAATTATTAGTGAAAGCGAAGACTGCTCACATCTGCTCATCTATTACCTAATATCTCTTTGGACTAATGTGCTTAGATTGTGACTGTCTACTAGTAGGTCTTCTGTATAGTGGGTTTAATAAACATGATGCCAGGACCTAAAAAATGAAGAAAACAAGAACTTTCTCTAGCAACGTAAGAGTCCTAGAAGGGCAGACATGGAAACATAAGGATTAATCTGTAGTACCCAAGTCCTAGGAGATCAGAGAAGATAGGTTCAGAGGTGAACCCAGCAAGGAGCTTTGATTTTCTCAGCAGTGTCCATGGACTAGCTGTAATGCAGCATCACCTGCGAACGTCCCCGTCCAGTTCTCTGTACTACACACTCTGTCCGTGGACTGGCTGTAATGCAGGCATCACTCGCAAATGTCCCTGCCTAGCTCTCTGTACTCCATCCTCTGTCCATGGACTACCTATAATGCAGCATCACCTGTGAATGTCCCTGTCCAGTTCTCTGTATTCCATACTCTGTCCGCGGACTAGCTATAATGCAGCATCATCTGCAAATATCCCTGTTCAGCTCTCTATACGCCACACTCTGTCTGTGGACTGGCTATAATGCAGGCATCACCCGCAAATGTCCCCGTCCAGCTCTCTGTATTCCACACTCTGTCCGTGGACTGGCTATAAAGCAGAAGTCACCTGCAAATGTCCCTGTCCAGCTCTCTATATTCCACACTCTGTCCGTGGAGTGGCTATAATGCAGACGTCACTTGCAAATGTCCCCGTCCAGCTCTCTGTACTCCATCCTCTGTCCACGGACTACCTGCAATGCAGCATCACCTGTGAATGTCCCCGTCCAGCTCTCTGTACTCCATCCTCTGTCCACGGACTACCTGCAATGCAGCATCACCTGTGAATGTCCCCGTCCAGTTCTCTGTACTCCATCCTCTGTCCATGGACTACCTGCAATGCAGCATCACCTGTGGCTATAATGCAGAAGTCACCTGCAAATGTCCCTGTCCAGCTCTCTATATTCCACACTCTGTCCGTGGAGTGGCTATAATGCAGATGTCACTTGCAAATGTCCCCGTCCAGTTCTCTGTACTCCATCCTCTGTCCATGGACTACCTGTAATGCAGCATCACCCGCAAATGTCCCCGTCCAGCTCTCTATATTCCACACTCTTGTCTGTGGACTGGCTGTAATGCAGCATCACCTGTGAATGTCCCCATTCAGTTCTCTGTATTCCACACTCTGTCCGTGGACTGGCTGTAATGCAGCATCACCCGTGAATGTCCCCGTCCAGCTCTCTGTACTCCACACTGTCTGTGGACTGGCTGTAATGCAGCATCACCTGTGAATGTCCCCATCCAGCTCTGTACTCCACACTCTATCCGTGGACTGGCTGTAATACAGCATCACCTGTGAATGTTCCCATCCAGTTCTCTGTATTCCACACTCTGTCCGTGGACTGGCTGTAATGCAGCATCACCTGCAAACGTCCCTGTCCAGCTCTCTGTACTCCACACTCTGTTCATGGACTACCTGTAATGCAGCATTGCCTGTGAATGTCCCCGTCCAGCTCTGTGTACTCCACACTCTGTCTATGGACTGGCTGTAATGCAGCATCACCTGTGAATGTCCCTGTTGAGCTCTCCATACTTCACACTCTGTCCGTGGACTGGCTGTACTGCAGACATCACCTGTGAATGTCCCTGTCCAGCTCTCTATACACCACATTCTGCCTGTGGACTGGCTATAATGCAGCATCACCTGAGACACGTCCCCATTGAGCTCTCTATATGCCACACTCTGTCCGTGGACTGGCTATAATGCAGACGTCACCTGCAAACGTCCCCGTCCAGCTCTCTGTACTCCACACTCTGTCCATGGACTGGCTGTAATGCAGCATCACCTGCAAATGTCCGTGTCCAGCTCTCTGTATTCCACACTCTGTCTGTGCACTGGCTGTAATATAGCATCACCTGCAAAAGTCCCCATCCAGCTCTCTGTACTCCATACTCTGTGTAGTGAGGACTGCCATGTTATCTTCTTTTGTGAGTTCTTATATTGCTTATTAACTGTACTAGAGGGCTGATAAACATTCAACTCTGTTTTCTCTTGGTTTAGTTATTTAGAATGATTATCTCTTTAATATCTAGAATTTACTTTGGCATATTCTATATTGAGTAAGAATCTAAATTAATTTCTCCTCCTTCACAAATATGTCACATGTGGGGAAGAATCCAATTTCTGACAAGTGACGGCTCCCTGACGATACCTCAAGCTCTTAGGTACACTGCAGTCTTCTTTTAGTGGTCCCAGGTTTACCCCAAATGCTTGAATGTTTCTGTCACTGAGACTCTCAATGTCTCACCAGTAACATTACATAGTGCTTCTTCTTCCAAAGGCCTTTTGGAGTCCTTGCTGAACTTGTGTAATAAATCCACATACATGACTTTCTCCCTAAACTCCAGGTCTGGAGCTTCTGTCTTCAGCCTATACCCGCCACCCCTTTCCTTTGTTGCGGATCGATCCATCTGAGATCCTGCCCTCAGCTGAGGGTCACGGTTGTTCTCACCATCACTCTTGGTGATTCCAGGAGGATGATTCTCCTAACACCTAAGGCTCCTGGTTCCTTAAGCTCCTCCTCCTCTACCAACGACCTTGGTTTCCCCTACCTTCATCCCCCTGATTACGTCCAGAGACCTTCCATGCCAGATCACTGCAACCCTCTTCTAAATTCCAACTTTTCCACACTCCAACCGGCAGCTGCATGCTTCCAGCTCACTCTCAGGTCCAACAGTACATTAATACCACCAGGAGCCTGGCTCTGCTGAAGCTGCCGTCCTCCCACTGCCTGCCACCTGCCCATGTCCTCACCTCCAGCTGAGACCCCACCATTCCACCCACTACCACTTCCCATTCTCTTCTCTGTCTTCCTCATTGCCTGAAGCTCCATCTGGTTCAATCTAGCTCTGCTCTTCCCCAGACTTTCCTGAGCACACTCCAGAAAGGCTTTTACTCAGTGACACCAAGGTGAACTGCACTTGCCAAGGCCTCTAGTAGCCTCCATGCTCTAGTCCCGAGGTCAACTCTCAGTCCTCAGCCTGCCTCTCAGCAATGTGTGGCAAACAAGCTCTGTCTTCTTAGGCTCTCCTCACTCTTGTGACTGGCCTCTCTGTTTCTTTTGCTGGTTTCAACTCTCCAACCCTTAGTGTCCATCCTTAGACTCTGTTCCTACCCAGAACCTGTTCCTGTACTCAAGACTTGTATCTCCAAATACCTACTCAGTGTGTCCACTTACACTGGCAACCTTAACATGTCCAAAACCAAACTCTAAACTATTTCCTCTAACAAACATCTCTATTTTTATACTGCTTCCTATAGACTTCTCTGTCTCAGGTTACAGCAACTGCATCCTTCCCCTGTCCCACTCACTGCACTCACTCATACCCTCTGCTTATCTCATATCTATCTGACCCAGCAGGAAATCCACCTCTGACCTCTTCTGACCACTCCTGTGTTACATCCTAGGTCTGACCCACCAATGTCCCTCATCTACATTACCACAGTAGCCCCCTCACTGGCCTTCCCAGTGCTGGCCTGAGCCCTCCCAACAAACACACAGCTGCTGCAGGCCTCAATCCCTGCCCACATCCCTCCTGAGCCTTCCCCTCTCACTCAGAGAGGAGCCCTCACAATGGTCTTGCAGGCCTCCCAAGTCCCTAAGGGGCCCTGGACACATCAAGTGCATGTCCATGCTCCAGGGTCTTTGCTCTGGCTATGCCCTCCACCTGCATGGCCACATGGCTGTCCTCTCATTGCCATCTGGTCTCCTCAGATGTCACCTCTCCTCACTTCTAGCAGTGAGGACTGAGCACTCATCATGAAAACAGTGCATTCCCTGTCAGTCTCTTGAGAAGAACAAAAATTCCTTGAGAAAATAATAGTGCTTGGCACATGGCAGGTGCTCAGTAAACACATGCTACATAGATGAGTAGTATAAATTTAGGAAAAATGTGTTCTATTTAATTTTTCCATTTATGAAGTAGTCTTTTTATATTGTTCAAAAAAGCTGTGGTTTAAATCTTAGAGATCTTGGTAAAATTACTTATTCCTGGTTATTTACAAGTTTTGATTTTACTGCGTATAAATGATCATTTGATATTCTAATTGGCTACTACTAGAGAAAGAATTAAAAATTGCTCTGATATAAGGCCAATTGAAAAACTCTTTAGTTCTAAGTGTTTATCAGTGCTTTATCTTAACAGTTTTATTCGTTTACTTTTTTTGATATGAAATAATACCACCTTCATTTCATTTTTGTCATATTTTCTAGTATATCTACCTCTTATTTGCTTAATTATAGTACAGAAATTCCAGAACAACAGATTAAATAACAGCACCCATCATTGTCTTTTCTTGATACAAATGGGAACCACGCTTAGTTGTGAACTGTAACACTTGCCATAGGTTTTTTTTTTTTTTTTGAGACAGAGCCTTAAGCTGTCACCCTGGGTAGAGTGCTGTGGCGTCAGCAACCTCCAACTCTTGGGCTCAAGCAATCCTTTAGAAGAGACGGGAGTCTCACTTTTGCTCAAGCTGGTCTTGAACTATTGAGCTCAAGCAATTCACCCACCTCAGCCTCCCAGAGTGATAGCATTACAGGCGTGAGCCACCATGCCTGGCCTTGCCATAGGTTTTTAAAAGGCATAGGACTCTATCAAGTTAAGGAAATAGCTTTCTATGAGTCTTCCAAAAAAAGCATTTTAATTAGGAATTGATGCTGAATTAACTAATACGCATTTTAGAATACCTAAGGTTACTCCGTGGTCTTCCTTATTTAACATCCTAGTATGCTAAGTTACATTAATAGATTTCCTTACACCCAAAATTATTACAAGTCATATTTAATCATAATAAATTCTATTTTCAAGTATTATATTCACTAGTATGATTTCTGATTTTCATATCTTTATTCACAGTGCTCTATGCTTTTGTTTCACTGTTATTTTTTCTCAGGTTTTGGAAAGCCAGGGTTGTATTTTCTTTTGAAGAATGAACATTTCTAAGTTCTGTATAATTTTCCTTAAAAGCTTAAAACACTGTAATCACAAGTAATTTAGGATCAGGAACTGATCTGAGGACAGCTTTCCGTATCTTCATTGGCTATTACTCTGTTCACATTTTCCTAACCTTATGGTATCAATTTTGAAAACATATTTTCTGAAAAATTGTCTTTGAGTATTTTGATTTTTGGTTTATACTTTAGTTTAATAGTATAAACATTACCTTGTGCGCTTTAAGGCGATTTTCCATCTGGGTTAAATGTCTTTCTAGATCTTTAACTTTCAATTTTGTCTAGGTTTTTTTTCTCCCCACTCCCCAATTCAATGTCAAGTATATACTTCTCATACTTTGCTTCTCAAAGATCCAGCTCTTTCTTATTAACTTCTGCTTTTCCCTGAGTTTCCTCCTTGAATGGTACTGCCCACACTTGCTACTAGAACCAGTGAATAACAGTGGCAAATACCCCAGATTAAGGTGTTCAGTCCTACCTGCCTGGGGAAGGAGCCCAGGGTGGTGGGCAGGACAGGAGAGGCCCCACCCCGTGAGGACCCTCACAGATGCATGCATCAAGTTCCAGAGAAGCCCAACTAGACCTCACTGTGAGCACTACGACCTAAGTAAGGGCCAAAGACATATTCTGATTGCTATTAAACAGTAACAATGCTACTGCTTCAGCTTTCAAAAACGTGGACTCAATCTGTGCTCACCAAGAGATGGGTTTCTTCTTTAAGCCATGTACTACTGGCTACTGCTGAGCATATACTGCCAATGGGTTACAGATGAAGCCTGCCACATCTCTCACTCTAGCCCCACCCACCCCTAGAGCTCCAGACTCAATTCTCAAATTTATTGACATTCTCCCCAGCCACCCAAAGCCAGCACACCCCATGCTGAACTGCTGCCCATCTCCATGAGCCTGTTGTCTTTATGGTCTCAGCAGAATCACCCAGCCAGGAATCTACCTTATCCATCCTGGTGCCTGTCCTAAATATTTTCAGACCAGCCATTTTCTCTCGTTATTATTTCAAATTAACACGAGGTACACACTGCATGTCACTGTGCTCACTCCTCTGCTGATCTCATATCCTGTACCTGACCCACCACTGATGACCACTTCCATGTTGCGACCTGAGTTACACTGTTTGCATTTGTAAGGTAAAGCCTGTGGCTGCATCCTTCACTCCCTCCCCCCACCCCGCCTTGAATTTAAGGGCATTGTTCTCTCATGTTAACATGCTGCTGTTAATCTGTAAGTTTCAAATTAGTTCTGAGTACATGTAACGCTTGTTTTTCCATTCTTATGATATTTTCAGTCTTCTCTTCTCTACTGCAATTATCACAGGCCTAGCTTAGTCCCTCATAGCATTCACCCAAACCACTAGACCAGCCTCCATTCCACACAGGGGTCAGAATGACCTGGTCCTTCAAAGCTCTTAATGGGCCCCATCTCTTCCATGATGAGGGCCACCATCATTAACAGGGGTCATGAGTTTCCATGACCCAACCCTGGCCCACCTGACTTTGTGCTGCTCTGCCTTGTATATAGAGTTCCAGCTGTGGTGAGGCCCCCAGCTCACCCTTCACACCAAGACTTTTCTATCCTGCTATCTTCCCCTTTGCCCACAATATCCTTCAGTTCATTCCTGGGCTAGATTACAGGCTTTGTGTGAGACAAGTCTACTTGTACTCACAATTACATCCATGGCCTCTGAGCACAGTACATGCACTAGACTGTTAGGGACCAACCCTCTTCCTCCTCAGTCTAAATCTATAAAATGTGCCTCTTTCCATACCAAGTCTACTTAAAACACTTTGCAAACATACTCAAGGTCAAGTTGAGAGACTTTTCACTGGGCATCTGTGGACTGGTTTCTGGGAAATAAATAAAGTGTGGTTATGGACTTAGTGACCCACTGACGAAGGTACTGAGTCTGTTCAGCAGGATAAACAGCGGAACATGGGGAGTTCTACACTAAAGATATAAACATACACCCCATGAGGGTAAGAGTGGGTAGCTGAACACACTCAGAGGCAGGCAGTGGAGACAGCGACAGCACAGACCTTGAGGGACAGGCAGGGTGCAGCTGGTAGTGGTGGGAGGCAAAGTCCAGACACAGAGCTGCTTTAAGGACCAGACAGTCCCACAGGAGACAGGGAAGTGATGCTCCTATTCTAAGCCGTCTATCAGCGCCCCCCCCCCCCCAAGGCAGCCCCACTCACCGCCTGAGTGATTCCGGAGGATGGAGACACACCGCCACTGCTCCACATTAGCAAGCTTACCACTGGAGCCAAACACGGTGCTGGGACCAATGTACCTGTGTGAGAGAGGCCAGAAGACACTCATGGAGGGCTCTGCACGCACACACACATGCTCCCTGTGGCACGGCTTATTATGGCAGACAGAACAAAGCAAAAACAAACAATGGCCAAAGGCACAGAGTTGTTGAACAAAAAGGGCTGATTAGATAAATTATGATCCATGCACTTGATGAAACACTACACAGCCATTACAAATCCTGCACGGGAGGATGTGCACAACATGTAACTAAATGAAGGAAGCAAGCCACAGGGCATCCTAACAATACAATACTGCTTACATAAAGAAAAAAGTACACGTGACATGGATAGCATTGTTGCATGGAAAACACAGCAGAAGGACACATATTCAAAAATACCAAATATTAGCTGTGGCTTTTTTTTTTCTCTTTTTTTACTAATTAGGATATACATGGGAATTGTGGCTTTTTTTAGGTGAAGGATGATGAGAGGTTTTTTTCTTTTTTTGGTTTTCCAAATTGTGTACTTAATACATTAGTTTATGTTGGCTATTTAAAGTAGCAAAATCAACAGTTTTACGCCACTTGTAATGAATCAAATGGCCCTGAAGTCTTAACACCTGCAGAGGAAAAACCTAGCCAGCTGCAAGCATTGACTCTTACCAGAGGAGCAGTCTCACAATTACATCCATGTAACGGATGGGGCTGGTGGAGGTGGTGCTGACACCATCCAGGCTCAGAGTAACTGTTAACATCCTTTGCTCTCAAAGAGTTCTTCGTAAACCCAGAGGGCTTACAGAGGCAGCTGAGTGGCCTAAAAGGAGACAGCATGCCTCTGCTCTTGAAGCCATGGCCACAGAGCCAACTCTTGGTAAGCAATAGTGCAGCAGAGTCTGGTTCCCCAGTCTGACTGGCCCAGAGCTGCTTGGTAGGTTTATTATGGAATAGAATCCCAGGAACCACCAAGAGATTCTTTGCCTAGGTGTTAAGAAAAAAAAAAAAAACAGTTTGCAGGTGACAGTTCATTTTGGATGTAGAGCAGGGGCTGCCCCAAGTTGAGGCTCACAAAGAGAATGAGGTCAATGGCAAAGAGGGTGAGCTTTGGATCCTCTGCCTCTGATCCCAATAGAGGAACCTGACTTCTAACCATTTTGTATACTGGGATTCCATACGAAATTTCATTTGAAGAATAAAACAAAAACGAAGCCACTCTGTCAGCACTAGAATGGATTAACCCTTCCTTTTCGGGGGTAGCTGACTAGGTCACCAAGCAGGTTGGTGGCCTCCCAACTCCCTGGTTGGGCCCCAGCTGCTCCTGACCTATACTCACTTCCTGCTCCTTTTGAGGTTGGAGCTCTGAGGATTTCAGGGACAGAGCAGAGAGGCAACTTTGATAAAGACCAGCAAAGAAGCTTCTAAAATACAATGTGAAGAAAGAAAAATGATGCTTACGTAGCCCGCTTCCACACCATAATCAGTTTGTCATCTCCCCCAGAAGCTAAATACATCCCACTGTTTGACCACCGCACACAGTTCACACATGCTGGGAAGAAAAAAAAAATAGGGTGATGAAAATCCAATAATCATGCTTATTTGCTTTATGCAGAGTTTAGCAAAGAGTAAAGGGTTTATAAAATCTAATCTATTTAAGGCTTCTACTGTGTGAGAGCCCCAGAAAAACAATTCACTTTAAGCACTAACCTACTTGTGCTATAATAAATTATGAGAACAGTTTGGAAGGGAAAAATAAGTATAAGCTGAAAATTTTAGTGCTCAATGAAACAGTCGCTAGGAGGCCTATCTCCAAGAAAACTGACAAATGATAACTGAACCTCATCATTCCAAAAGGGCTGTCTATGGATGAGATGCATTTCTAAGCAAGGATTATTCTCAAAATGAGAGCACATGCTAACAAGGCTGAGATGCCTTTTCTAGAACTTTCAGAAGAGAAGCCTGACTTAATCCCACCTGCCAGAGCCAGCCTTTTTGAATTCAGATTTTCTGAACATGTCAGCATTGCAGATTCACTGATTCTGCACTGATAAGCTAAGATCAGCAGAAATTCCCCCAGGCCCCTGAAGGGTCAGCCCCCAGGAGCACTCACAGCTCTGCCTTTGATAGAGCTGAAATATAAGCTGTAGTCCCCACATGGTCTGTGAGTAATTTGTGTGCCAGGTCTGTGGATGCTGAGAGGCAGGCTGGGAGGACAAGAACAAAGGAAAGGAGTGGCTGACTCCCAAAGGCTAATAACTGTTAATGTATCTCAGGGAAACTAAGGTACTACAGCAGGATAGGAAACCACAACACTGTCCAATGGACCAAAGGGTCCTGGCAGAGCCTCAGAGTGACACAGCACCAACTGGAGACATTTTGGCAAGCTGTCTCTTAGGTTCCCTTCCCCAGAACCCTGCAGTGTCCAGGTCGCTGGCCCCAAAGCCCCATGGAATCAGGCAGTAACGACTCATGAGCAGGAAATCACCAGAGGTACCTGCAGACTGTCCAAAGATGGTTCTGTGGGCGGGCCGAGTCTTCTGCTGAATAACTCACCCAGGTGTGCAGCCAACATCTGTGCCTTCAGACAGCAGGCCGAGGGGAGTTACCGCCGCACGGGGCCTTATCTTTCTAATTACAAACACATGTGCTAACCTTGGGCACTCTGCCAACACTCAAAGCCTGCAAAGGGCCACTCTGTAATACCTAAGTGATTGTCCATCTGGCAAAGCATCTTGGGGATATTTTCATCCTTCTCGTCATCCTCCTGGAGGACTGGAGACATATTCCAGATCACAACCTTCCCAGAATCCTGCCCTGGAACAAAGGAGCAGAAATAACTGTGTATGCAAGGAACAGAAATTTGCTATTGATACAGTATTAACTATGAGAAATTGTAAGATGTTTTTCTTTAATGATGAAGAAAAAACAAGTACTCATAGGGACCAGAAAGTGTGCAAGTGTGTGGTTTTAGCAGTAAGTTGAGGCCAACATACTTTATGAAAAGAACTCTGGACTAGTAATCAGGAGAAGACTGAGTTTTCACGTGGCTTCTAATGTGGAGCCAGCAGAATCCCTAGAAAGTTTTCATCCCTGCCCAGAACCCAGACTCCTCATCTGTAAAATGAGGATGACAGAAAGTCCATGTCCCGGGACCCTTTCCAGTCTGTGCATGTGTACCCTAAAAAGTAAAGAGAAAAGAACACCCTACCAGGTTTTCCCTCCCCTTCAAGTTACTGCCTGGAATCCACAGCTGTTCCAGAGCTGGGGGATGCTTTGTGAACCAGATTCGAAATGTACCCCAAACACAATCAACTATGGATGGGAGGGGATCAAAAGAAGGAGTTCCTGTAGTCGTAAGCTGATGTACTGCTCCACTAAAAAATATACCTACATATTTTAGTCATGATTTCTCTTTCTACACTTCCCATCTCTGGTATCTAATAAAACCCTAGTCCCTCATTTAACTTTGTATTGCAGAGTCCTAGAAACGGACACACCAAAGTTATCAACATGCTTGAAACTGCCTCTTGGTGAATATATAAAAATATTTCCTAAACATCTCTGTTGGACCTTCCCATTTCAAATGAGCAAAGTGTACCTCCTTTGGGGAAGAGGAGTAAACACTCTGTTCTCCCCACCCCCACCCCCTCCCTGGTGCAGTCCACAGCACACAGGAAGAAAGAAAGGCCTCCCTGCCCACGGCTTCCCTGTATTCCTTTCCAGCTCCCTAGCTCTGGGTGGAGATGCCTACTGGCAGCCTGCTGTGAGGCATCTGAGGACCTAGAACTCACAAAGGCACTCTCCAGGTACCGCCGAGGGAGGCCTGGCTAGAGGAAGGCCCTGCTCTGGGGCCAAGTTTTTGGGAGATCAGGCTCTGTGGGAATGCTACATTGTGCTACCACATATGTACATCTTGGTGTCCTAGCATGAAAAAGAGCTTTGTCTTTTGACACAGAGCCATGTCACTAAAATATCGCAATAGACGCTGGCACTGACAGTACTGTGGGTCCTATTTTCAAATGGCATAGAAATTACTTGTCCAGAGTATACGTTCTTTCTACCCCAAATTCCTTTGACCAAAAATAGGCCTAATAACTACATGATTGACTGACAAGTCTAACCACCCCGCCCCTTTTCAGATGAGAAAAGTGCTGACAGAGCTCTCCCCGCTGCAGCTGGGCTCTGTCCACGGGACTACCTGTCACTCTCCAGGCTCAGTGAGCTTGGTGTGGGAATGCAACTGACTTTAATATTAATTCAGTAAACAGAAAGCAGAATGCTGCTGCTGCTGCTACCAAAGTTAGAGAGCGTACTCGAGCCAAAAAGGTTTTGTTTCAACCTGTTTAGATAACAGGTTATAACTGTATATTTTATTTATTTATTTATTTATTTAGAGACAGAATCTTACTCTGTTGCCTTGGGTAGAATGCCGTGGCATCATTATAGCTCACAGCAACCTCAGTCCTTTGGGCTCAAGCGATCCTCCTGCTTCAGCCTCCCAAGTAGCTGGGACTAAAAGGTGCTCACCATGATGCCTGGCTAATTTTTCTATTTTTAATAGAGACAGGATCTTGTTCTTGCTCAGGCTGGTCTCTAACGCCTGAGCTGAGGCAATCCACCTGCATCAGGCTCCCAGAGTGTTGGGATTACAGATGTGGACCCCCTCGCCAGGCCATGACCGCATATTTTAAACTGAGTCACATTCATACTGAAAAATAGCAGGTATTTTCTCTATGGCTAAATGGACAACAGAAGCACAGCAAAGTGATAGGGCTGTGACGCCTTTTCTCCTTACTTCATAAACATACCTTGTCCTCCAGTTGCGAACTTGGTCCCGTCAGGGTGAATATCAACTGAAAAAATTGGCTTGCCTAGAAACGAAAAAAAACATACAACATCTAATTTGGCTTTTATTTACTGGACAAGAGCAACAGACTCAAAATTTCAAAATACTAGTTATTCAAGTAATGTCTCTACTCACTACACCTAGGGCAAAATCATGAGCTACAGATAAATTACCCAAGAGTAAGGGTGGAGTGACCTAACGGTTTCTGTTAAAGTCTAAACCACTAGAAGACTTTCTACACAGTATGAGAAAAGCTTAAAGTCCAACAGTGGGACAATGAGCCCACAGGACGCCTGGGTGTATGCCTGCCATCTCAGAGGGACATGTGTGTAAGAGCTACGAGTGGCTCGGTTCATGATAAAAGTTCTGAGTCACAGGTGCTTACAGAAAAGAGCAGGGATATAAACCTCCAGACATCTCCCTATCACATGGATCTGCACTCGGCCGGTGCTCTGGACAGAGAGGACTTCTTCGAAGCCTTTCCAACCAGCTGACAGCCAAGCAGGACCAGTGCCTGGCTGTGATAAAGAGGTCTCCCTTCCCTCATCATACTTCTGCTCCTAGAAAGCCCTCCTGTAGGTCTGGGTGGCGTCTAAGTCCCCAGAGAGCCTACTTTCTTGGCAACTCCTCTGGCTGCACCTTCTTTACACCAATGGTATATTAAGTCAGAAGCTCAGTTCTCTAGGAGAAAAGGCTGTGGCTGTCAGTTCTTAGGAATCCTGTAGGGCGCCTATAAGCCCAGGCCTTACTAGGAACCTATGGAGCTGGCTGGCTTGGCTAGCTGAGTAAACTAGCAAAAGCACTTTAAGAGCTTGAAAACCAGAAGACTGTGGAAGGTAATCCTGGGACCTCGTACTTGGTGGGCACCTGTCTGTTTCCCTCATCAGCTTTCAGGCCAAGGACACCTGAACCACAGGTGTCACACTGCTTCTCAGTCTCTAGCACACTGCCTGCTGAGTGGCAGCTCAGTAATATTTATTCAGGGACAAACTGGATGCCTGACAACAAACTGAGCAGCAGCAACTGCTGTTAAGAAAATGAGCTGTCGCCAAGAGTCTCTCTTAACTGAGGAAGTTCTGTCACTGCCACCCATGAGGAGGCAGTATGAACACAGGATGGGGTTACACCACTAGAGGTGCAAGTAGGGTGAGGGCAGGCAGCAGCTGTCTGAGAACTATAAAGTCCTGCCAGGGCTCCCATGTGAGTATGGAAAATCAAACCCTGGTGCCCAGAAGGCAACACCCAGTACAGCCCCCGCAGGGGGTACCCAGCTCACCAGAGAGCAGCAGCCATGAGTTTCCACAGACAGGGAGATACACCATCCTTCTCACTGGTCATTATGTGGTACAGGTTGACTATTTCTTACTGAACTGAACCACTTGGGACCAGAAGCGTTTTGGATTTTTTCAGATTCTGGAATATTTACATAATGAAATATTTAGGGGACAGGGCCCAAATCTATGTGGAGTTCATTTATGTTTCATATGCAGTTTACACGCACAGTCTAGAGGTAATTTTATACAGTATTTTTAATCGATTTTGTACATGAAAAGAAATTTTTGGCTGCATTTTGACTATGACCCATCACATAGATCAGGTATGGAATTTTCCATTGGCATCATGTCAGTGCTCAAAAAGTTTTGGATTAAAAAAAAGAGAGAGAAAAAAGTTTTGGATTTTGAATATTTTGGACTTTCAATTTTTCAATTAGAGATGCTCACCTTTAGCAGGGAAAACAGCTGTGAAAGACCACCTGTGAACAGGTGTGCCAAATACCAACGTACCCCACTTTGTTTTGGAAGTAGAAGAAACCCTCAGGAATTTTGGAGACCACACTATGCACACACACACTAGTACACACTCTAGTACTTACTAGACTTCAAAACAACAAAACCATGGAGACTTTACATCCTTCATGTTCACATGGATGGAGCTGGAGAATGTTCTTCTGAGCAAAGTATCACAAGAATGGAGGAAAAAATATCCAATGTACACACCCCTATTATGAAACTAATTTATACCTTTTATATGAAAGCTATAACCAAATAGCCTAAGAATATGGGGAGGGAGAAGGGAGGAGGGAATGGGTGGAGGGAGGGGGTTTGGAGGGATCACTTCACCCCTATCTTATAGGGGTACAGGTGAATCTTTCTAAGAGTAGAATGTGAACGTTTTAAAGCAATAACTGAGAAAATGACATGAAGGCTGTGTTGAGCAGTTTGATGGAAGTATTTCAGATTGCATGTGAAAACCCCACACTGTACCCCAGAAGTGCATTAATGTACATAGTTACCATTCAATAAAAAAAAAAAAAAAAAAAAAAAAACAACAAAAGCTCCACCTAAGAAGCCCCTCACACCATGCTGCAGCCCCAGCCTGGTCCCTGAGTCCCCTCAGTCACCTCCAGGTCCACATGGAAGGGTCAGAGCTGGATGAAAACAGGTCAAATGCTGCTGGCCACCTTCCTGGAGCACATATAGCAGGCTCAAAGCTGTCCCAAACACGGTTGACTCGCTCTTTGTCTGCTCCAATCGCTAATCCCCAGGGTTCAAGAGGTGAGCCCCAGCACAGCTCACACTCGGCCCAGATCTGAAGGAGCAGACCCAGGAGAGGATGCACTCAGAGGCCTGAGGTGGAAGAACCTACAAATCAGTCTTCTTCCAGAGTACCAACAAGGCAGACTCTAGTTAGTCTCATCTTAACATTTAAGAGAAGAATCCAGAAAACTACACACAATAGGGCTGAGAGTGCAAGAAAACAGGTTAGAGCTGCTTAACCTCATGTTCTCCCATCTATGGACCTGTGACACGGGCACGCCCACACCCTTCTAGGCTAAGGTGACCAGATTTTAACATTGGTAAAGTGGAACACCATTGACATGGGGGGGGGGTGTTCTTAATTAAAAATTTGGTCTACATGGAGCAACAAAAATTTTCATAGAATGCAAAAATAGTATTGTAACATATATTTTTTAATTTCAACATAAGTACAATTTACAAATATAATACATTAAAAAAATTATGTATAGTATTATTTTATTCTTTGGCATATTTCTTGTCAAATTCTAACAACTGATCAACAATGCGAACTTTGATAGGCAGTTCTCGATAATCGGTTCTCAACAATTATTTGTTATTATTAAAGTTTAACATTATAAAATTAACAAAAATAATATAAAACTCATACCCTGGCGAAATAGCCACATAGCAGCTGAAAATCAGATATCCCCTTCCTGTTTGCCCGCCGTTCCCTTGTTGTGCATTCTTTCCAAAAATCGGAACTTTTTTAAAACACCGCAAGAGGCAAGACGTTTAACAAATTGTTAAAAATTAGGACTGTTCCGCCAAAAGCAGGGCATCTGGTCACCTTATTCTAGGCTGAAGGACTGGGAAGTGGTTGAATGGCTTTCTTGCCCACGTGGGCTGAGAACTGGCTCACAGGAAAGCTTCAAGAAATAAGAAAGGGGCTTGGCACCCGTAGCACAGTGGTTACAGCATCGGCCACATACACTGAGGCTGGTGGGTTCGAACCAGGCCCAGGCCAGCTAAATAATGGCAACTGCAACAAAAAAACAGCCAGGGTTGTGGCAGGCACCGAGTCCCAGCTACTTGGGAGGCTGAGGCAAGGGAATCACTTAAGCCCAAGAGTCAGAGGTTGCTGTGAGCTGTGACATCACAGCACCGAGGGTGACACAGTGAGACTCTGTCTCAAAAAAAAAAAAAAAGAAAGAAAGAAACAAACAAACAAGAAAGGACATCTGAGATTGACGGTCCAGCCTTAAGTCGGCAGATGCCACTGCTCCAGTGGTTGTAAGGAGTCGCTCAACCCACTGTGGCACCTAACAGTGAGTTCTGCCAGACTCACTGTTAGGACATTAGAGAAGCACCAACAACAGTCTTGTGAAGAGCAGCCCTCTCCACACATGGCAAGGACAGCAGCAGGGGGAAGAGGCTAACTGGGTCCCATCAGCACAGCCATCTCTACATGGGACCTCCTGGGGAGGCTGCAGAAGGCCATCCCTGGGGGTACCTTCCAGGAAAGCCACAGCCATGATGGCTGGGGCATGTCCCATGAAGCTCTGCACAAGGCCAGGACTGACACTCTCCAGCCCACAACACACTCCTGAGTATCCTTTCCAACTTGGCAGGTGGCACAGCTTCCTAGTCATTATCCAAATCACACACCACCCTGGAGGTTAGATGCTTCTCACAAGCTCATTTTACAGATGAGGAGGAAACAAGCACATACGGTTAGGAAAGTTGCCCAAGGCCACACAGCTGTCTGGTAGAGTCCAGGCATCCGGGGAGCCCAGCGCTTTAAATGCTGTGGTGTGCTGCCTCACTAGGTAAAGCTAAGAAGGAGTGGGTGTGGACAAAATGGAGACCTGAAGGCCTGGTCTGGGCCTTTGGAAAGTTGTACTGAACACTGCCCTCACAGTGTAGGGAACCTATGGCCTTGGGGTCACATGTGGCCTTCTGGATCCTTGAGTGCAGGCTTTCAACTGAATCCAAATTTTTCACAGTACTTTCTGTGAAGTTTGGATTCAGTCCAGGAGGGCCACATGTGGCCTGTAGGCTGCAGGTTCCCCACCCCTGCATTCTGACATCCATGTGGGAGATTGCTACTTTGCTACTTTTGTAGCTCCCAGGAAACCACATCAGCCCCAGGACTCCTGCCTTGTATGTGTTCCTCTTCTTGAATCAGGATTGGCCCTATGACTCGTTTTAACCAAAGGGATGTGATGGAAGCAGTGCTGCTCTAGTCCTGAAGTTAAGACTTAAGAAAAGTCTAGCAGTTTGCCTTTTGCTCTCTGGGAAGTCCTGAGACCATGCTTAGAGGAGGCCCAAGCTGACCATGGAGAAGACCAAAGAGCCCAGACACCAGTGGGAACCAGGGCCCAGACACAGGCAGGGTGAGGCATTCCAGCCCAGGCTGTTCAAGCTGTCCCAGCAGATTCCAAAGAGCCAAGATGAACTGAACCTGCTAAGCCCAGCCAAGCTACAAAATTATAAGCAAATAATAAAATCGTTGTTTTTTAAAGCCAGTAAGTTTTGTCATACAAGAGATTACCCTAAAGGCCAGTTCATTTGCTTTTATGCTTAAGACAACTTGAGCGGAGCATCTGTCATTTTAAATAAAAAAGTGCTAGACAACCATATCAGTCTTAATTGACAATCAAGGGGGACCATCCCTGGCTCTCAGCGTGCTTTTCAGTTCCACAAGTCTGTGAGACACTGTATTACACAGATGCCCTCTAGAAGCACATCAGACACACCTGCAAGTCATGGGCCCCTGACTACCCAAGAGCATACACAGGCTGAGCCGGGCTGTGCTGAGGGCTCAGGTGCACAGGTACCAGTGAGAGCCACATCCACTCACAGCGTTCACTGGATGTTTTCTCACTCAGCCTATCTTTGTGGATTTCTACCACATGCCCAGTGTTGGCTTAAGCACTAAGAAAGTGAAGATACATATCATACTAATCTCACATGTAAGATGTCCAGTAATGGACAGGCAGAAAGACACCTGACTCAGCCTGGGGCTTCCTTCAGAAATAACAGCTGAACTAGGTCCCAAAGGTTGAGAAGTCCACCAGAAGAGTGGGGTAGGGTGGGGAAGATGAATTTTAGGCAGAGTGGACGGGGCATGGAATCAAGGTAGCCTGATGTGCTGCTGTAGAGCAGAGTGTGGATAAAATGAGAGGAGAATTGAAAGAAGATCGGGGCCCAGCAGGCACCAGTCCTGAGCGCAGACCTTCCTCTAAAGACGCCTCTGAAGCAGAGGAGTATCAAGGTCAGATCCACGTTGTTGCTCCACAGCAGCAGTGTGGGAACAGATACATATCATACTAATCTCTAATTTAATGCTTTAGCATTGTTGCTTACTGCCTATATAGCCTTGAGCAAACTGTTTAATCTCCTCAAATACCCATTTCTTTTTTTTTTTTTTTTTTGAGACAGAGTCTCAAGCTGTCGCCCTGGGTACAGTGCTGTGGCGTCACAGCTCACAGCAACCTCAAACTCCTAGGCTTAAACTATTCTCTTGCCTCAGCCCCCCAGGTAGCTGGTGCTACAGGTACCCGCCACAACGCCCAGCTATTTTTTGGTTGTAGCTAGCATTGTTGTTTGGCAGGCCTGGGCTGGATTAGAACCGGCCAGCTCTGGTGTACATGGCTGGCACCTTAGGTACTTGAGCTGCAGGTGCTGAGCCCAAAGACCCATTTCTTAATCTGCAAAAATGGGGAGGACACAAGTATCTTGTGAGACAGATTAAGATGTCATATCACATTACTTCTAATAAGACGCATCATTTCAGTTTGTAGTATCCCTGAGATCAGAACATGCTTTGGCAAAAGGTGATAACTGGCACCATGTTCCTTTCTTAGCTGTGCATAGCAGATGAGATGAAATATGGTGGTGGTGGCCTTGGTGCCTGTAGCACGGTGGTTATGGCTCCAGTCACATGCACCGAGGGTGGCGGGTTTGAACCCAGCCCAGGCCAGCTAAACAACAATGACAACTGCACCACCACCACCACCACCACCAACAACAAAAATAGCCAGGCATTGTGGCAGGCGCCTGTAGTCCCAGCTACTTGGGAGGCTGACACAAGAGAATTGCTTAAGCCCAGGAGTCTGAGGTTGCTATGAGCTGTGACACCACAGCACTCCACCCAGGGTGACATAGTGAGACTGTCTCAAAAAAAAAAAGAAAGAAAGAAAGAAAGAAAGAAAGAAAGAAAGAGGTGGACCTGCACAAAGACACCAGAGCTCCCCACCTCCTTAAGTCTACAAGCAGGAATGAGCCTCTTCTAAAGGGCTCTCTGAGGTGAAGGCAAGGAGAGGTATCTTACGGCCTGGCTAGTTACTTTTTCTGTGGCACAGGATGGTGATAAAAGTGATTCACAACTACCTCCTGCGTCTGGCTTTCCTCTGTACAGACGGAGACAAAAGGTAAATTAAAACACACCCGACTGTAGAGATACCTTGCGATTGCCAAGAATACTGGATCAACTCCAGACCAGAATGCTACTGTCCATGCATTTCTCCTCGAAAGCCCCACTCCCAGGTAGCCCTTCTGGACCCTCTCCTGAGCTCATAAAGGTAGCACTCAGCTCACAACCTCCTCAGCTCACACACAGCACTCAGCTGAGACTCTTCTGATAGAGCCCTACAGTCGGCCACCATCTACTATCTGGGGGTTTGCTACCATCTGGCAGGGAATAAAGAGTACATTGAGGATGCTGGATTATGATAGGACATGGTTAGGTAGAAAACCGTTCCTTCCTTCACATCAGGGGAAGGTTCCTGGAGGAGGCCCAAACATGGAGCTCAAACTGAGTAGAGGGAGCTGGCCAGAGAAGTGGAGAGGGTACAAGCACGATCAGTTGGGCCTCTCCTCTCAGCAGTCCCACAAACCTTTGGTTTGGCTGCAGCAAGTCTCTGGGCATTTACACTCTGACATCTTATGGGCAAATCTGACGGGAACATGTGTGCACACATTCTACTGCAATGCTATTCTAGGAACACGTCTGTATTGCCCAGGAGAGCTTGGTTTCAACCAAAGTTGGTAAATTTAGAATTAAAAATGGGAAAATGTTTGAAAGGTTTATGAAATGAAAAAAGTTATAAAACATCATTAAACATAAGGTGGGTGCAAATGGGTTATACAGGGTGTCCACAAAGTTCGTGTGCAATTTAAAATAGATAACTAGGTAGAAAACCTAAAGATTCACAAAATACTGTTAGTGCTAATAAATGAATTCAGCAAAGTTACAGGAAACAAAAATCAGCCACATTTCTATACACTAACAATGAACAATCTGAAAAGAAAATTAAGAAAACAATTCCATTTCCAATAGATCAAAAAATAATAAAACACTTGGAAATGAACTTAGCCAAGGAGGTGAAAGACGTGTACCCTGAAGCAATGCGACACGCTGAAGGGAATGAAAGACAGACAAACGGGGAGACATCCTGTGTCGTGGATGGCCAAAGGCCACTCCAAGTGATCTACAGACTGAACATAATCCCTAGCAAGAGCATTTTTTTGCAGGAATTTAAAAAAAAAATCTATGCTAAAAATTCATATGGAATCTTAACAAAGAACAAAGTTTAACATCTCACACTTCTTGATTTCAAAACTTAATACAAAGCTACAGTAATCAAAGACAGTATAGTATTAGCACAGACACACATACAGGCCAATGGAACAGAAAAGAAAGCCCAGAAATAAACCTTCATGTCTACAGTCAAATGATTTTGACAAGAGTGCCAAACCATTCAATAGGGTAAAGGACAGTCTTTTCAACAAATGGTGCTGGGGGATGAGCGTGGTGACTTATCCTAGCACCCTGGGAGGCCGAGGCAGGTGAATTCCCTCAACTCAGGAGTTAGGAATCATCCTGAGCCAGACCAAGACCCCATCTCTACTCAAAATAGAAAAATTAGCCAAGTGTTGTGGTGATGACTATAGTCTCAGCTACTTAGAAAGCTCAGGCAAGAGGAGTGATTGAGCCCAAGAGTTTGAGGTTGCTGTGAGCTATGACTCCACAGCACTCTATCCAGGGCACAGAGCGAGACTCTGTCTCAAAAAAATAAATGGTGCTGGGGAAATTGCACATGCTAAAGAATGAAAGTCGGGCCCTTACTTCACCATACAGAACAATTAATTCAAAATAGATCAAAGACTTAAATAAATCTTAAGTAAGACCCATGTTTTTATGTCTTCTTGAACTCTTAGAAGGAAAGATAGAGGACAAGCTTCACACATTGGATTTGGCAATAATTTCTTAGATACGATACCAAAGGCACAGGCAATTTTTTTTTTTTTTTTTTT
>NW_003852613.1:1455336-1468405 GCF_000181295.1 Otolemur garnettii
GTTGTTTGGCGGGTCCGAGCTGGGGATTCGAACCTGCCACCTTAGGTGTACGTGGCTGGCGCCTTAGCCGGTTGAGCTATAGGCGCCGAGCCAAGGCACAGGCAATTAAAGAAAGAGAAATTGAACTTCATCAAAACTTAAAACTTTTGTGCATCAAAGGACACAAAGTAAAAGGGCAAACCACAGAATGGGAGAAAATATCTTCAAGTTACTTATCTATTAAAGGATTAATATCCAGAATATAAAGAGAAATCCTAAAAAACAATAATACCCTCCCAAAATGTGACTCAAAAATGGGCAAAGAACCTGATTAGACATTTCTCCAAAGAAGACATACAAATGGGCAATGAGCACATGAAGAAATGCTCAATATCACTAACCAGTAGAGAAATGCAAGTCAAGATCACTTCACACGATGGCTGCTATCAAAAAACCCCAGAAAATAACAAGTATTGGTGAGGGTGAGTTGGGGGAAATGTACAGCAGTTTCACAAAAAATTAAGCATAGGGTTACCACATAACCTAGCAATTCCACTTCTGAGTATATGCCAAAAAGAAGAGAAAGCAGGGTCCAGAAAAGGTATTTATCATCATGTGCATAACAGCACTATTCACAAGCATCTGCGAGTGGACGACAGGGTGAACAGACATAGTACAAGCTATACACCAGAATAGGCTCGGGCACATGCTACAGTGTGGACGGGGCTCCCAGACACTCTGCTGATTGGAATAAGCAGCTACAAAAAGACCAATACTGCATGATTCCACTCATATAAGGTAAATAAACAGTCATATTCAAAGACATACACGGTAGAATGGTAGTTTCCAGGGAATGGTTGAGGGGAAAATCAGAGTTGTTGCTCAATCGCTACAGTTCTGCAAAATGAAGCTCTGGGGAATCGGATGCACAGCAATATCAATTATGACACTACTGAACTGAACACTTAAAAATAATTAAGATCGTGCATTCTTTGTCACATGTAATTTACCACCATTATGAAAATGATAATCAAAATCAAGCCAAACTAAAAAATTACAGAAAATAAGTTGGGAGTATATAGGAAGAAGATATAATTATGACAATTTTGGAAATGTTCAGTATCTTGACTATGGTAGTCCATACTGAACCTGGACAGGTCATAAAACTTACAGAACTAAACACACACACACAAATGAGTCTAAGTAAAACCAGGGAAATCTGAATAAAATAGGTGTACTGCAGTTAGCATCAATGTAAGATTATGCTGTAGTGTTTGCAACATGTTACCACTGGGAGAGTGCATAATGGCTCTCTCAGTGTTTCATACAGTTGCGTGTGAATCTGTAATTATCTCAATAATAAATCCTGTTTGTTAAAAACTCTGCGTGTGTGTGTGTGAATGAACTAATAGATAACATAAAGGTAACAGAGGTTAAGGATCCAAACACCAGTGGTTAGGCCATAATAAAACTGCCTCTTTTCTGGTGGCAGGTGACCATGTGTGCACTCCATAACTAGTGATTCCTCTGGAGAAACTCGTCATCTTGGCATACCAGTGTGCCCTACACACCATCTCCTAGACACCTTACCTTGGGAGGCAACTTCTGATCTTCCCACCAAAGCTGCTGTACAAATGGCTGCCCTATCACAGTTAAGGGCATCCCTGGGAGGAGTATCCAGTAGCCACTCCAAACCTACAGCTTCTCTGACCTGCCTCCTGTCCTCCCCCAGAACCTGCTTCACTGCTCTTGGACCACATCAGGTGTGGTGTGCGTTGGGCCCTGCACTCAGCCCAGAAGGCTTTCTTGCCTCTTCCAAGTCTTTACTCCATGTTGCCCTCTCATTAAGGCCTATTCTAACAATGCTACTTAAAACTAGTATTTCCCCCAGTGGCAAAACCAATTCCCTAGTCCTATTTTTTTTTCTTACATACTATATAATTACCTTTATTTCAAGTCTATCTATTTTGCTCACCAGAATGTAAAGTCCAAGAGCTCAGTAATTTTTGTTCAATTTACTCAACGAGCTGGAGCGTGGTACATTTAGGCACACTGAGAAATAGTTGTTGCTGTAGAATGACTGGAGAAAGCCCATAGCAGAAACACTAAATTCAAACATACCTTCAGTGCCACTGGTGTACCAATCTTTGCAACCCAGGCCCCTGACCTGTGATGCAGACTTAGATTTCACCAATGCCCTACAGGTGGGAAGCACACCCTGGACTGGCTCTCAGAGCCATCTGCTGCTGTTATCTCTGCCACTTTAAACCACGAAAACTTCTCCCAGTATTCTCAAGTAAGTACCACACAATGAAATCTCACAGGTGTCAGATGGCTGAGAGACTGAGAATAGCACAAAAAGGAAGCTGCAGCTACTATACAACTGTTGTGTTTTTCTTTTGCCATGAACTCAAAGTAGAAAAAAGCCACAGGTGTATCATTTAGAAACCTTAATCACCCTCCTGTAGCATTTGCCAACACACAATCAAGAAGGTTTTGGTAGCAGTTATTGTTTCTTTATTTTTTTTCCTCTACTTTTGCAAAACAGAGATATTCCTGAGAAGTTACCTGCAAAATAGACTTTTGTAAATCTAACCTCTTCCAAGGACTTCCATTAGAAAATTAACAACTACATTCTCACAGGGAGAAAAATCCCATTGGCTTAACAACAGCCACAAATAAGAAAATAACAAACCTACTACATTATTTAAGTGAAAAATGCATTGTAACATTTTAGCTATTCCAGTTACATGTACAATGTGAGGTCTGTAGGCGAGGCCACACATCAAAAACATTAGCTTTGCTCTGGTGACTGATGGGGATTTGGCTAAGGTCTTAAAAAATTCAGACACTTTTACAATAAGGTGTGTACCCTAAACAAAATGTGTTTTTAAAATCGCCAATTCACTCAATTATTTTTCCCCAAATGATCTGAAAGAGCACATAAAAAGTTTAAACAAATCATTATCCTTTTTCTAGTTTTTCCTAAATTGAACATATATTACTTTTGTAGGAAAAATTATTTTATATTTTATAAATTAAAAGTACCAAATCATAAAATACTATATTATCCAGACCTGTATTTAGTACAATCATGTACAGCAACTGTCAATAGATAAAAAGAACAGGATAAATATCTGCTTTAACAGCTTTAGAATAGAACTCTACAGCCTTCCAAATGAAGGCTAGGCCACACTCACCAAAAAGCTGCTTGGGAAAGGCCCTGTGCAGTGGCCTCACATGGTGCACCCTAAAACTGAGCCCTGGATCTTCCCTCTCAAATCTGCTCCTTTCTGTCTCACTGATCCCAGTTAAGAGAAACTCTGCCTTTCATGTGGATCTCATCCTTCTGCCCTCTCTTATTTCATACTCTTTACCCCACTCTGTTACCCTATCTTCCCCATATATTCATAACCCAAGCTTTCTGGGAGATGCAAATGTTCCTGACCTTGATCCGGGGACAGGTTATAAAATACATGCATGCATCTGTCAAAACTTATCAACCTACACACTTAAGCTCTGGGCATTTTACTATGTAAATCATATGTAAACAGAACATATGTTGTGTATAATATATATCCAATGTAATTCATAAATTCTCTCTCTCTCTCTCACACACACACACACAAAGAATCTGAACATTTTTCACCATTACAGTCATCACCACGCTAGTCCAGGTTATGATCATCTCTTGCCTGGATTATTCCAATCTCATAACTGGTCTCCTAGTTCCCTCCCTTGCCCTCCACACCCAGTCTGGTCCCACTGTAGGCCAGCAAGCCCTCTAAGACCCATATAAAATCATGGTAGTCCCTCAGCTCCCACAGCAGAGAGAATTGAGGTCTTTTTGCAGTCTATCAGGCCCTCCCAGGCACTTAGCTGTTCACTCTCTGGCCTCATCTCTGGTGCTTTTGCCTTGCACTGCTGCAACCACAAACACCCCTGCTATTCCTCAAACTCTCCATGGAAGTTCTAGCCATTCTCTCTGTCAGCAATTCTCTCCCCTCAGATGGTGTCTTCTTCACCTCCATCACACCTATAGTGGATACCATGGTATCACGCCCAGGTTTCCTCCCTCCAGGGACTAAAGCACACTCCCTTAGCTAGCTATGGAGAGATGGCAGCCCCCAGCAGCTCCCAGAGGAGCCTTTACCTGTGTAGGTCCTGCCCTCAAGGGAAGAACTGCTTCTGACCAAGGTCAGACCCCTTCCCAAGATAGCCCACATCCAGTGACAGTGGCTGCCGGAGTGCACAGGCCTGGGCCCTCACCCCAGCTCAGGACACTCTCCTGGGCCCACAGGGGCACTGAAGCTTTTGCTGTGCTTGCCTCACGACTCACCTTCTCCCTCTCCCTGGTCCTGCCTCCCTCACCCCTCCAGAGGTGTGGATCCCAATAGCACTATCCAATAACCCTCTACATGCAAAAATTTCCAGCTCATTGTCTGACTCCTGCAAAAGACGTTTGCTCAAACATGACCTTCTCACTCAAGCTTTCCCAAAGCATCCTATATTGCTCCTCCAACACCTCCCCTCAGCATTCTTCACCTCTACACCTACTGTCTCTCCCACACTCACCCAGCTACCACTCTGTAATGGCTCATTTGTGATGTCTGCAGTGTCTCCCCCAGGAAGCTCTCCTCCCACATCTCACACAGGACACCCCAGCAGATCTCCATCCCAGGCTCACAGGCTGGAAAGTATCACTCAACAGATCCTGGCAAGCTGTTTGGTTTACTGCTGATTTTCAGCTCTTAGAACAGCCCCTGGCACACAACTGGCACTCATTATTTGTTGAGTAAATTCATTGTGTCTCCTCTGCAGGAACTTTTGTTGAAGAATGTGGCAGCCTGGAATCTGCTCCAATAAAGGCCTATCCTTGACCTTCAAAATGAGGTTTGCTGTCCCTGCTGTCTGGTCCTTACCACAGGAGCTTTCGCCAGGGCAGCCTCCCTGTGAACCACTCTATGTTTGTAATGCATCAAGGTAAAAATCTCTCATAGGAGAAACAACTTTGGGTCTAAATGGGTTTTCTTTTTGTCAGGGATGTTTTAAAATCATTTACTACCAATTTCATTTTTTCTCCCCTCCCTAAAATGGAAAGGTCTGATGGAAACATGTTGGAAATGAGCTCTTAGGACAAGGGCTTGGGCAGAGTACTTCTCCCATCACCGAATTCTCCAGATTTGACTAGAAAGTCAGATCTATTAGAAGAGCCAGCCAGGATGAATAAGAGGTTTTTTGCAGTAAATCAACAATACCAGCCAAGGACAGCAGACACCACAGTTTGCCCTACTACCAGCACCTCCCACCACTATCCTTTGGCATTCAGCTCTCTGTTGACGTTTATGGAACAACTATTGGTGTGTGAGGCTCCATTCTTGGCCTAGGGAAGAGAGAGAGTGAGCATAAAGAAAGACAAAGTTGGGCATCACCTGTGGCTCAGTGAGTAGGGCGCCGGCCCCATATACCAAGGGTGGTGGGTTCAAACTAGGCCCTCAGCCAAACTGCAACAACAAAAAAAAAAAAGAAAGAAAGAAAGAAAGACAGACAAAGCCTCTATCTTGTAGGAGCTTACTTTCCATTGAAGTCTCTAACAGAACTCCAATTTTATTCAAGTACCCACCCCTCCCCCATGTAAGCCTGTAGGTAATAGTCATTAGCGCAAGAGAGGGCACCTGATAGAAGTTGGGTTAGGCCAACAGAGAAGACTCAAAGTCCAAGGCCGGAGTACAGGCCCTCCCCCCCTACTTTTCCCTGAAAGAATTCTCCTAATACTCCACAACCAGACAGCTCTCAAAAACCAAATACCGGAGAAAGCTTGCCAAGCACACCTCAAGAGAAACCTCCCAGGTCAGATGCCCCAGGGCACCCAGAAGGGCTACAGAAGCAGCCATAGTCTGATTTCTGAGCACAAGAGGACTCCTGGTCCCACACTATACCATGTGGTTCCAAAATCTGTCCTGAGGAGGAGGACAGCCCTCAAGCTCTCCAGGACAGACGTGGCCAGCCTTGGTACACAGACTACCATTTGACAAGTTACAAGGACTAAGCCTGGGGATTGGCTGAAGTCCAGATGTGATTCCTAACTCACCCCCTGCACATCAAGTATAAAATGGGGGGGTGGGGGGGAGTCACTTCATCTTATTCGGCCTAAGTTTTTACCTGCAAACTACACTGCTATAGATGTTTAATTTCTGCAGAAAGTCATAGAGAATTTCGATGGCAACCTGCCATCTCATATACAAGTCCAGAGGCAGGCCAGCTTCAGGGTTCATTACTTTAGCAACTTCACGAGCCATATTCCCCCATCTTCCTCTCCTGTCATCCTCCTGGTCACAAACTGGCTGCTACATGCAGACCTTGTGAAGTCCAGGAGAAGACAGTGGCCTTTCAAGCATCTCTTCTTATCTAATTCCCTAGGACCTCCCAGCAGATGTCCCCTTCTAGTCTCAAGGGGTAGAATAGCATCCCATGGCTATTCCTCCACAAATCCTTGACACTCACACACATACTAGTTTAGGGCTGTTAAGATCTTAGGGCAGACACCTGGAAAAACTGGGGTTCTGCTAGGAAGGAAGAGGGCAGGCAACCCTGTAACATCTGTAACACTCTCTTTGTGCTATTTAAAAACGTGGACACTGAAAACACCCCACTCACCTCTCTAGGTGTTATCGCTGACTGTGGCATTGCATTCTGGTCCCCAAGACTCATTCCAGACCTCTGTTCCACATGCTAGATACCTGTGTGGTCACGGGCAAACTGCCTAGAGGAGCAGACTTGTCTACAACTCTTGGTGGAAGGGAGGGGCAAGGCAGACACAGAACATTCTCTCCCCGCACTGCAGACTCCGGAATGCCACATTGGCAGCAGGTCTCCCACTTGGCCTCAGGGATTAAGGCCAGAAGCCCAGAGGTCCCTCCCAAGGGATCACGTAACTAATTCTGCTCAAAAAGTGAAAACAGCTTTTCAACCACTTCTCAGATTAAAACATGTTTAGGGCCAGGTGTGCTGGCTCTCGCCTATAATCCTAGCACTCTGGTGGGTGGATTACTTGAGCTTAAGAGTTTGAGACCAGACTGAGCAAAAGCAAGACCCAATCTCTACTAAAAATAGAAAAACTAAGCTTGGCACCTGTAGCTCAGTGAGTAGGGTGCCGGCCACATACACCAAAGCTGGCAGGTTTGAGCCTGACCTGGGCCTGCTAAACAACAATGACAACTACAACCAAAAAATAGCCAGGTATTGTGGTGGGCACCTATAGTCCCGGCTACTTGGGAGGCTGAGGCAAGAGAATTGCTTAAGCTGAAGAGTTTGAGGTTGCTGTGAGCTGTGATGCCACAGTACTCTACTGAGGGTGACATAGTGAAACTGTCTTAAAAAAAAAAAAAATAGAAAAACTAGCTGGGCATTGTGGTGGGCACCTGTAGTCCCAGGTACTAGACAGGCTGAGGCAAGAGGATCACTTAAGCCCAAGAGTCTGAGGTTGCTGTGAACTATGATGGCATGGCACTCTACTCAGGGTGATAGAATAAGACTCTGTCTCAAAAAATAAATAAGGATCGGTGCCTGTAGCTCAAGCAGCTAAAGCACCAGCTACGTACAGCAGAGCTGGCAGGTTCAAATCCAGCTTGGGCCTGCCAAACAATGACAACTACAACCAAAAAATAGTTGGGCACTGTGGTGGGCGCCTGTAGTCCCAGCTACTTGGGAAGCTGAGGCAAGAGAATCGCTTAAGCCCAGGAGTTGGAGGTTGCTGTGAGCTGTAATGCCACGGTACTCTATCCAGGGCGACAACTTGAGGCCCTTTCTCAAAATACATACATACATAAAACAAAACAAGTGTTTAAGAAGATACCATCGCCTAGCTCTCACCCACACCCTCCAGTCACCTGCCCATCACAGCGCATCACATTAATCCCACCTCTACCTTGTCCTCACTGTCTCCCCACTCTTTCTTACCTCAACCACCTGTGACCACCCTGTCTCCCCTCTGTCAGCATCTCACCAAGACTCATAAACTGCCTTCCTAAGACACATGTTGAGTGTTTCATCCAGCTTCCTTCAAAACCTCAATGTTTACCTTCCCTAACCCTGGGGAAGGAAGTTCAAGCTTCCAGCAAGGTGTCCAAGGCCTTGCCTCCAGTCCCACTCTCCTTCCTTCCAGGTTCAGCTTTACTTCTCACAGCCCTGTCTTCTCTTAAATGTTCTCTCCATCTAGGCCTTTGCCCCTGAAGGTCGGGTGAGCTGCAGCACCTTCTCTGCCATCACAATTCCAGCCATGACAAGGCTCAGCCCAAGGACACATCCACAAACCAGACTCTGCTGGAGAGGAGCTCCTCCTCCCTGGAGCTATCATGGCGCACTCCTGTAGCTCCCGTTTCCATCTGCCCTGCATTCTAGAATATGGTTTATATGTCTGTATACCCCACCTTCCACACAGCCTCCTATACACAGAGGCAGCCTCATTTACGTCTATATCCCTACGGTGAGAACTTCTCACCGGAAAAGTTCAAAATTTGGTGCATAATTAGTGAAAAATCCACAAGTATTATCCAAAATCTTGCCAAATTTTCTTCTGAATCCTTTTCCAGACATATTCTGGTCATCTTCCTAAATCAACTTACAAGTGTAAGTCAGGGAGAAAATGATGGAGAGAATGTGCGTTTCTGGAGCTCTCGGAAGGAGCGGGTGAGGCATGTGTTACTGGCTTCACTGAACAGATTAGGACAGGAGACAGCAAAAGCCTTCCATGTCACAAAGACTCCAGAAGAGGACTAGCTAGTACACGAAGAAAGGCAAGATTCTTATCTTCGAGAAGCTTATAATCTAATTGCAACAATCGTCATTGCAAGGCTGAGACAAGTACACAAAGACTCTCTTATCAGACCAGGGTTTCTCACCCTTATCCCTAAGACAATGGGGCTGGGTAATCCTGGGTGGGAGCCGCCCTGGATGCTGGGGGACCTGCAGCAGCAGGCCTGTCCTCTATCCACTAGATGCCAACGGCACTACCCCTCAGATGTGAAAATCAAACACGTCTCCGGATACTTTGAGAACCACTAATCTACAACCACCAGCAAGTTTATCTCACAACCACTGCAGTCATATAATCTCACTGTTAGGATCCCCTCCTAGCCTATTTTCAGACAAAGGTCTGCAGTACCCTGTGGCAGGGTGCCATACCATACCACACCTATTCCCACTTCATCATTGTGCCACTCAGGCTGCATTTCCTCTTCAATCGGACTTACTCATTCTTCATGCTGATGTCTCAGTATCATGTCCTAAAATTCTTTTTGGAATGAGACAGGGTAGGGGGAAAATAATCCAATCATGGGACAGGAGGAAAATGGGACATATACCGTAAGCCAATGTGTTTAACTGGCAAATTATCCCACTACTGAACAATTGCCTTTTTATAAAACTGTACCTTTTTATAACACTGCTTGTTAAAGTGTGAAGCAGAGGCCAAAAGAGGATGAGCGCTCTTTCCGTCCTAGCCCTCTCAGTTAGAATGGGCTGCCCCAAAGAGCTGAGCACAAATATTGTCTGCCCAGAAGTGAAAATTCCAGAAAAAACTCTCAGGAGCAAAGGCCAAGGGATGGGAAGAGCCTCAAATCGCAATGAAATTTTATAAACATACAAACTACATTTTTCCACCAACTTCAAAAAGCAAAAACCTGGTCTCTTTCACTTTCTGACCAATATACAATCTTAATCTAACTTAGAGATAAAGCTTATTTTGGACAAGCCTAAAACACAATAAGGAATACTATGTCCAAAAACACGAAGTAAAATGTGTGTGTGTGTTAGAACAGGGCCTGACACACTGAAGATATTACATATCTTAAGATATTCTTTGATATTTGGTCGCAGAAAGAAATGGAAGAGACGAGTCTTTATATAATTTTACTCAGGCCCAGAAGTAGAGTCACAAGCCCTAAGTGATTAATAAGTAATGGAGTTTTGAATAGATCTAATTCCACATTCAAGGCTCATTTCACTTCAGTGTTACAACTTCAGGATTTATTAACTTACTGATAACCTTAGACCAGTGCTCCTCAACTGGAGGTGGTTTTGGCTACCACTGTACATTGGCAACATCTGGAGATATTTTTGGTTGTCACACCTGGGTGGTGACTGTGAGGGCTACTGGCATCAAGTAGGTAGAGACTAATGATACTGCTAAAAATCCTACAACACAGAAACAGTTTCCACAACAATTATATGGTCCAAAATGTCAACAGTGCTGAGGTTGAGAAACCCTACCTTAGAGGTTCCTCTATTATCAAAAAACTGAGAACCAAAGTATGCCTGCACTTCAAAAGATACGTCTCCTGCTTCAACTCCCCTATTCTATTTGCCCTCTCCATCCTCTCTCAATTGAGGAGACAGTATCTTTTGAAGTGCAGGCATACTTTGGTTCTCAGTGCCACCACTGGGGAAATGTTGAGCTCTCTGTTCAGCCCTCTTTAAGCTCTCAAACAACAGAAAAAGTATGTTCTGCCAGGTCTGTGGCTCACTTAGGCATCGCTTGATTCCAAGAGTTTGAGTCCAGCCTGACAAAAGAGCAAGCCATCATCTCTTGAAAACAAAAAGTATGTTCATGCTGCATAATAAAACAAGAAACATGAATACAAAGTGAGGAAGCTGGGCCAGCACAGTGGCTCATGCCTGTAATCCTAGCACTCTGGTAGGCCAAGGCAGAAGGGCTGCTTGAGGTCAGGAATTTGAGGCAAAGTGAGGCAGCCAGAAAATGCAGTGATATGCTCAGCAAAGCACCATGGCTTTTTTTTTACCACCCAGAGTAAGTGCAATTTCACTGGCCACTACGTACCATTCAGGCTTCTGGCTGAGCAGCCTCCGGGCCCAGCAGTTCCTAATATTCAATAGTATTTAAAGGCCAGGTTGGTAGTGATCTGGACCCACACCATTTCCTCCTGGATAGTGGTAGTTTACTTGACAGTTCTAAACACTCCATGAGACCAAAGTTGATTTTAAAAGATTTTAGAAGGAAGAAAATTTGATAAAGAACAAGTTTCAAAGAAGGTAAATCTCAATGTCTTTTGTTATCATCTCCCACATTTCTAAAGCACTTTACAGTCTTTAGGAAGCATTTTGTGTCTACATTCCTAATTGAACATCACCAGCACACTGTGAAGTGAGCAGAGCAGATATTATCATGCTCCATTCTAGAGATGTTTAGAGGACCACACCAAGAGGCCCTGGGTCACTGTTCTGGCTGGCTGGTAATTTGACTGCTGACGTGGGTGTGATCTCTCACTCATTTGTACCTAAGTAATTACTTAAAGGTCTTGACTTATTTATGTTTACATAGCATAAAACTTTTATCCTACAAAGAAACTTATCAAAAAGGAAAAAATTATGTCGGAAAGCAGAAGAGAGACTGGAGATAGACAGTAAACACACAAACTGATTCAGGCGAAGCATCTTCATTCTTTCAGACCTTCACTTATACAGCAAACTAGTTCCTAATAAAATTTTTCCTTTACTGATCACAAAGCATAGTAATTCACAGTTACAACTTTTGCTCAGTTCTCTTGGAAAAGATCTGCATGCTACAGATCAGGAAATGCTCTTGGAAATCAATGGGAGAAATGAAACTAAAACTCAAAGCTTTTGCTTTCAGGAACAGTTAACCTAGTTGCATTTTTGTAAATTATTGAAACCATAGCTTTAGCCAGTATTTATCAAATACCCATTACATGGAAGGTGTTGCTCAGTGTGGTGGGGAACAGACGGGAGTGGGGCAGTCTCTGTCCTGGGATACATGGAAAGTGCCCTCATAACTTCCATGCAAGAAAAAGCAGAAGGACAGCCTGCTTTCCAGAGGGCAGAAACTAGTGAGGGAACGTGGCATGAACGGTTTCAAAAAGAAAAGGTGACCTCATCTGGGCCTTGAAAAAGAGGAAAGATGTCAAACAAAAAGGTGAAAGGGGAGAAGATGAAAAGAGAACAGAAAGAGAGGTTTTGCTTGCAGTAGTAGAGAACATCCTCCAATCAAGTTCAAAACTAAAAACCTACGTGTCGAAAAAAGTAAAAGCATCTATTCTTGCTCTAAGAGAAAACTGTAGCTCCCTCTAGTCACACTGCAAAGTAGAAATGCGGAACAAGACAGCATGAGCGTGACTCCTTGCCTGTGAGTAGTCAAGAAATCGGTGGGAATCGGGGCCACAGGCCCTGGGCTAGATGGAGAAGCCTCCCTGGCATGATTCCCATGCTTCGCTGCTGTCAGCAAATGCTTGGGAGGCAGGCTCTCTCTCCATCTCCATAGGGAGCAACAACCAACTCTTGCAGCAGTTCTGCCAACAAGGCAGGACTATGACAGAACTACTGGTTACCACCAACTTCTCCGTACCAGAGTCAAGTCTCAACCAGGATGAACTCTAGGGCGACAGAAACAAACCTGCACCCCATCTGCCCCAGCTTTGCACTAAACGCGGTCCTTCGGGCCGGAGGACCAGTTCCCCGAGTGGGGGGCACTGTCATCAGAACCACAGG
Source organism: Otolemur garnettii (assembly GCF_000181295.1). NCBI lineage: Eukaryota > Metazoa > Chordata > Mammalia > Primates > Galagidae > Otolemur > Otolemur garnettii. Next base: position 1,467,838 of record NW_003852613.1, read on the forward strand.
AGCAGTAACACTGTCTCCTGCGGACCGCAGATCTTAGCTCTGCCAATTAAGGGCCACGGGGAAAGGGGGGAAATCCCGTCCCAGTTTCACACTCTGGACCAACAGAGCACATCCTGGACTAGGCAGACGAGCGGCAGGAGTTGGCCGGCGCCAAGGCCAGCTCCCAGAGCCAGGCCTTGGCCCCGCCACGGACCACAGGTGGGCGGCGGAGGACTCAACGCCAGTGCCCGGAGCGAAGGAGGACTTCGCAGGAGCCAGCCTGGAGCACGTGCCGGGACTCGCCGGCCTCCCTATACCGAGGACAAAGTCCGCTCCCGCCGGTCCCATGGCTCGGACACCCGGCACCGGGCGTCAGGGGCGAGGTGAGCAGGGCCTGCGCGCGGCCCCGACGCGACCCGGGACCCCGACCTGACTACAGGCTCGGCCTCCCGCCACCCATGTGCGCACTCACCATTGTGGTTGACCCAGGTCGGCTTCAGGAGCTTCATTGTTCAGCCGCCGCCGCTGCCGCCGGACTGAGGCGGGAGCCGCGTCCCTCAGCTCGCCCGGGCCATGGAGCCACCGCCGC
>NW_003852613.1:1468521-1494110 GCF_000181295.1 Otolemur garnettii
CAGCCGCCCCCCGCGCTCGGCCGCCGCCGCCACCACCACAGCCGCATCCCCTGCGCCGCTCCTCCTCCGGCGGCTCCCGGGCAACGCCGGAAGTCACGGCGCGCACCTGCCAAATCGCCCCGGCGGGAAACCGCTCCCTACACTGACGGGGCCGCCCGCGCTCCTTGGCGGGCAGCGAAGGTCGGGAGGCCGGGACTGCAGCTGGCTAGCGTGGCAGCCAGAGCCAGCGGCGCCGTCCGCAAAGCCAGGCGTGGCCCCGGGGCCGTCGACGGCCTGTCACACCTCTATCTCGTTGCTTCTGAATCCGACTTATTAACTAGCTTCATCATTTCTCAACATGCACTATTAGGATCCCGAGCGCCAGGCTCTTTGCCGGCGCTAGGATGCAGCCATTGGCGGGCGGGCGGCCTCGGCTTGGGATCGCACGAATGCTGGGAACGAGCCAGGCCCGGGGGTGGTGCGAGGCGAGCGAATTTATTGGAAGACTGGGGCCGTTTTCATAGACGTGCACACTTGGATGCGGAGGAGCAGAAGGACGAGCCTCAAGCCCTCGCGAGGCCCGCGGACGACCAACCAGCTAGCGACTGGTTGGCGGGACTGTGCCCACTGCAGAGGCGGGCTTGCCGCGCCGGGCGGAGGCGGAAGGGAAGATCCGGAGCGGCCGGAAGTGCAAGGTCCTCGCGGCGGGGGGAAGGCGGGCGGCGCGGGACGCCCGGGGCGGGGCTGCTTTGGGGGTGGAGCCAGCGCGACCGAGCTCTCCGCGGCCGGAACTAGGAAACCTGGGGCGGCGCGCTGGCCGGACCTCCGCGTGGGACACCGCGGCCGGACTGTCGAGGAGTGTGCGCCCGGAAGCGGCTTGTTTGCAGCCGGAGGGGGCCATGGCTTCCGTGACACTGGGGGCTTGCGCGCGCGCCCTGCGTCCCCCAAGCGGGTGAGTGCAGGCAGTGGGTGGGCCGCGGCGTGTCTCGGGTATGTGCGGGGGTTCTGCAGTGGCGGTGTAGGGCCTTACCTGCACTTTCTTCCCGCCTCCCTTTCCACGGATATCAGTAACGAGCCAGTTCACTGTGATTCCTTATGGATGAAAATCCGAAGACCTTGGCGAACAGAGTCTTGCTCTGTGGTGTGAACGGGAGATTTTGAAAGCTTCCCACGTTCACTTTGCTGCCACTTTCAGTACTTATAAGTGCCCTGGGTTTGGGAGCACTGTAGTTCTTTCTTTTCCTGTGAAGGTGGGGAGAATCAGGTATTTATCAGGTATTTATTTTTCAGGCTTCTAGGAAATTGGCAGATGCAGATTAGAGACAGCCACCAGCGAGCTTCATTGTTGTCCTTCTGGAAACTCATTCCCATGAGGTAAAAGTCAACTTCAAGGCCTGACCTCTTTTCAGCGTCAAGGAGAGCCCCCCAACCCCTGTGCGTGCCACAGCAACAAAGCAAGACTACTGGACGATTGCAAAATTAGCCTACAAAGTTTCTCAGTTAAATTTAGGCAGATAATTTATTGTGTTTTTAACATTATTTACACTATATATATATATATATATATATGATATGTTTTTTGAGACATTCTCATTCTGTTGCCCAGGGTAGAGTGCCATGGCATCGTCTTAGCACACAGCAACCTCAAACTTGTGGGTTCAAGCGATCCTCTTCGCCTCAGCCTTCGGAATAGCTGGGACTATAGGGAGCTCCCCACCATGCCCAGCTAATTTTTCTATTTTTGGTAGAGATGGGGGCCTTTTTTCTTTTTTTATTTCAAAAAAGTTTCTTAAAAGTAGGTTTTAAGTATTTCTATCTTTAAATATGTCTGTAACAATTCTCTGCATCAGCAAATTCTTCAGAAATGTTGGTTGAAGAAGTAAATTTTCCATGAGGGTATACTATGTGCCGGGCACAGTTTTAAGTTCCTTCCACATGTAAGGAATATGTGTAAATTATTTTGCCTCCATATAATCCTAGGAGGTAGGACTTCTATCTTCCCTGCTTTGGACAGGTGAAAACAGGGGCAGAGTGGTTAAGAAAGTCACCCAGTAAGTAGCACTGGGGCAGGGAGGGTCAGGTGGTCCAGCTCCATGACACCTTATAGCCTCCTGTGATCTGATCTCACTGAAGGAGCACCCCCCCACACACACACTACCTAGAGAGAGGGGTCTTGCTCTTGTTCAACCTGGTTTTGAACTCCTGAGCTCAAGCAATCCTTCCACTTGGGTTTCCTAGAGTGCTAGGATTATAGGCATGAGTCACCCTACTAGGCTTCTGTACCATATATTGCAGTGTCATATTTATAATGAAAACATTAGATACAAAAGTAGTTGAAATAAATACTAGCTTTGAAGGGATTCTTGTATTTTAAAGGACATAGCTTAAATTTCTGTTTTTTTCTTACTCTTCCTGTTCCCTGCCCATTCTGATGTTCTGGAGGGGGTGGGGAAGGTGCAAAGATTAAAGGTATCTGGCACTCTGAATGCTTTCTAGGGACTTGATTCAGTCTGTCTTGTTGCTAGAGTATTTGATTATCCTTACTGGTAAATTACTGCTGTAGAAAATGTCTTCCTAAAAGTAAGTCGTATTTTTTGCCAAAGCTGTAGGCTAGGGGCATTATTAAGAAATTCCCAAAGTTAATGTGGATATTCCAGTCATTTTTATTATACTGTCTCTATTAGTCTTACTCAAAGCATTTCTGTAAACCTCAAATCCATTTAAAATGTGAGTAGAGAGCTTCCATTTAAAATGTGAGTAGATGGCTCGGCACCTGTGGCTCAAGCGGCTAAGGCGCCAGCCACATACACCTAAGGTGGCGGGTTCGAATCCCCACCCCGGGCCCACCAAACAACAATGATGGCTGCAACCAAAAAGTGGCCAGGCGTTGTGGCGGGCGCCTGTAGTCCCAGCTACTTGGGAGGCTGAGGCAGGAGACTCGCTTGAGCCCAGGAGTTGGAGGTTGCTGTGAGCTGTGATGCCACAGCACGCTACCCAGGGGGGAGAGCTTGAGGCTCTGTCTCAAAAAAAAATAAAAATAAAATGTGAGTAGAGAGCTTCTAATCTATGAGTTTGGTTTTTCACTTATCAGTACAATCCTAAGGCACACCAGAATCCCAACACTAAAGATTAATGCTTTTCCTGTACACCCTGAGCCCGCACGTGGTTTTGTACCCGTCCTTGTAATTGACCATAATCACACGGTTCTCACAGTAGTCTGGGGTAGAACCCACTTCCTACCGTGGGTCCATGGGGTCAGATCCATGCATAGCTCCTTTCCCAAGTGTAGAGCTCAGTACAAGTGTGAGGCACTTCACCTATTATCATGACTCTCAGGACACTGATGAGAGTGTTGGCTTTATCTGTTAGAGCAGAACCTCTTCGAAAGAAGAAGAAGGTAGATCCTAAAAAAGAGCAAGCTGTAAAGGACCGCTTGAAAAAGAGGATCCGAAAACTGGAGAAGGCCAGCCAGGAGCTGATTCCCATTGAAGATTTCATCACCCCTGTGAAGTTCTTGGATAAAGCAAGGTGAGGGTCCTCTAGGCTTGTCCACAGGTCAGAGCTGCGATGGGAGCCAGTCAGGAGGTGTGGGTAGGTGTAGCCCTCGCCTGAGTCCTTTCTCCTTGGTGTTGGAGAAACATTCTTGGGTGGTACTCTTGAGTGTCTGAAGGTGGGAAAGAAACTTAAGACAACTGGTGAATCCAGGCCATGTGCTTAAGAGTTTTCATTAGCACTAATTTGGAGTTCATGTTGCCCTCTTGCATGAAGTCGTGACTGTTTCTCATGATTTGGGCCCTAGGTCTATCCTGACAGTAGAAACCCTGGGCCTCTTGCTTTATTTTGCAAAGTCCCGTAGTTGGCATGTGTTGGGATTGTTCTATGTGCAGAGTTAGTGGCTCCTGCTGCCTTGTAAAGATTGTGTACCATTTATGAAGCAGCACCTTGCTATGCTCCTGGGACCTCCAGGGCTGATATAGGCTCTTCCTGAGATAATGGTGATCATTTTAGTAACACTATTTAACTCTCCTTCTCCAAAGTCCCTTCTTATCAAAGGTGGTCTTTGCCTGGGGCATAGCAAGTGCTGCCATGGTCTCCTCAGAACATCTGTCCTTCTCCTGATAGAAAGCAGACGACCTCAGTTCCCAGCATCAGTTACAGCTGCTGTCACATTCACCATTCCATTCCTTACTTGTGTTGTCCTACACCCTGTCAGTGCCTGGCAGTGGGGATGCTCCCTGCCAGCAAGGTCAGCTCCCCTCCCTCCCAGCTTTGCACATCTGCACTTGTGTGTTTGCAGACAGCGGCCCCAGGTGGAGCTCTCCTTTGAGGAGAGTGAGCGGAGAGCTCTGCTTCTGAAGAGGTGGTCCCTGTACAAGCAGCGGGAGCATGAGATGGAGAGGGACACCATCAGGGCCATGCTGGAGGCCCAGCAGGAAGCTCTGCAGGAGCTGCAGCTGGAGTCCCCAGTGCTCTACACTGAGGCTACTAAGCGGGACCCCAGCCTCTTCCCCTTTGAGACAAAAGGGCCAGATTACACACCACCAGTCTCTAACTATCAGCCCCCTGAAGGCAGGTACAATGACATCACCAAGGTGTATACACAGGTATCATTCAAGAGGTAGAGCTGCAGGCAGCTGTCCTCAGAACACACTGCTCCTGAGAAGCAGAATGACCAGGGTTCAAGACTGCTTTCCACAGAGTCAGGCATGCTGTTAATAAATATATGTAAGCTTAATCAAAATTTTCTCTGTCTTGTGTTAGAATCAAAATTAATTCATAGAGATGAGAGATGCTGCCCCTCTGCCAGGTCAAGGAAGTGAGTGACAAAAACATCAACCACCACGCTCAGTTGGGAGAAATTATGAGTAATTTGTCCACCAGCAGGAAAGACAAAGTAACCCAGAGGAGCAGAAGTGAGGAGACATGCAGGGTTCTGTGAGCTGTGACGTGCAGAGAGAAGCACGCCTTCCTCTGGGACAGAGGAGCTACTTCTGGTTTTTAACCAGGGGGGGGGGTGTGTGTGTGTGTGTGTGTGTGTGGCTGACAAGAGTGGGGAAAGCAAGAGATACACTAGTTGACAGAGCTGCTGTGTCCCCAGCAGAGGATGCCACCTAGCTGGGGCACAGAGCCCTTACCAAAGGGCTTACTCTGGAACGGTCAATGCATTAGTCAGCTCAGCCTGTCAAAACAGTACCACAGACTTAAAAAACAAAATTTATTTCCTCATCATTGTAGAAGCTACAACTCTCAAGATGGAGGTTGTGGCAGGTGTGGTTTCTTCTAAGATCTTCCCTTTGTCTTCACATGGGCATCTCTAAGTCTCTGTCCTAATTTTGTATTAGGGCATGAGGCGTATCGGAGGCTTCACTAAAGATCTTATTTTAACTTAGTTATCTTTTGAGGACCCTACCTTCAACAGCAGTCACATTGTGAGTTCCTGGGGACTAGGACTTCAACATAGAAATTTTGAGGGGACACAGTTCACTACATAATCATTAAGGTCCTTTGTATAATTAGTTGCCATTTTTCCTAGTATCCAAATGTCAGAAAGACTTTGTTTTTTTAGCTACCTTAGTACAGGTAAACCAAGACTATTCACTTGAAGAGGATAGTTTTCTTAGTATGTGATTCCTTTTTCCCTATTTAAAAATTGTGGCAAAATATGCCTAAAATTTTACATCTTAACCATTTCTAACTGTTCAGTATATACATATTGTTGTATAATTATCACCGTCTCTGTATCTGTATCTCCAAAACTCTTCACTGCAAAACTGAAACCTTGTACCCATTAAATAACTCCCTACTTCCCTCTCCCTGAGTCACTGGCACCCCCTTGTACTTCCTGTCTCTGATTCTGACTCCCCTTAAGCATCACATGTGAGTGCGATCATGCAATGTTTATTTTTTTGTGACTGGTTTATTCCGGTGAGCATAACATCCTCAAGGTTCATCAATGTTGTAGCTTGTGTCAGAATTTCCTTTTTAAGGCTGATGTGATCTCCCATTATATGGATTTACCATACTTTGCTTATCCATTCATTTACCAGTGGATACTTAGGTTGCTTCTGCATCTTAGCTACTGTGAATAAATGCTGCTACGAATGAAGGTGTAAATATATCTTTTTGAGACTCTGCTTTGTTTTGGGTATATACCTGAAAGCGGAATTGCTGGATCATATAGTGATTCTATTTTTAGTTTTTGGAGGAACTGCCATATTTTCCACAACAGCTGTACCATTGTATTCCTACCACCAGTGCACAAGTGTTGTAATTCATATCTTCGCCCACACTTGCTGCTTCCTGCAGTTTTTTGATAGTAGCCATCCTAATGAGTATGAGGTGGGTGGGGTCTATGGTGGTTTTGAGTTTCATTTTGCTGATGATCACTGATGATGAGCATCTTTTCATGTGCTTGTTGGCCGGCCATACATGTATCTTTTTTGGAGAAGCATTTATTTAAGTTCTTTGTCCCTTTTTGAACCATGTGTCCCCCTCCTCAGTTTTAGTTCTCTGTCTGTTCTGTGATCCCTCATCAGGTACATAGTTTGCAAACATTTTCTCCTATCCCATGAGGTTGCTTTTTGATTCTGTTGATAGTGTCTTTTGGCATGAAACTGTCTACATTTTAAATTTTCATAAAGTCTAAATTGTGTTTTTTCTTTTAACATCAGTGACTTTGGTGCTGTATTCAAGAAATTACTGCTGAATCCAATGTTGGAAAGCTTTTCCCCTGTGTTTTATTCTAAGAGTTTTGTGTCTTATATTTAAATCTTTAATCCATTTTGAGTTAATTTTTGTATGTGACATCTGTTCAGCTTCATTGTTTTGCATGCAGATATCCAGGTTTGGGAGTATCAATCATTTATTGAAAGACTATCCTCATGAATTATTTTTGGCCTCTATGTCAAAATGTGACCATATATGCAGGGATTTATTTCTGGGCTCTCCACTCTATTCTCTGGGGTTCACTTTCATTTGTTTTTAGTGTTAGGGTCTCTGTCACCCAGGTTTGGGTGCAACGGCACAATAAGCTCACTGCAGCCTCAAGCTCCTGGGCTCAAGTGATCCTCCTGCCTCAGCCTCCCCAGTTGCTGGGTTTGACTACAGGTGCGAGCCACCACACCCAGCTCAGTTCATGATAAAACTATTGCCTATGGATTCTAATCCCTTGGCTCTACTTAAGACAAATGCTGAATCCCAAGTATTTTCTACAACCACAGTGCTACCTGATGTCCAGGCCATCCTCACCTTTTGCCTTTTCTGCTTCAGTAGCCAACTGATGTGTTTACACTGGGCATGGCCATCCTAGCCCTTTCATGGTGCAGCAGCCAGAGAGAAGTCTCTTAGAATGCAAGTCAGATAATCACCCTGAGAATTAGACTCAGATCCCTGATCATAGCTTCTAGCACCCCTGGTCATCAGCCTGCAGGGTTGATTCCCTCAGCCTGTGTGTGCCCCTTTCTCTGCCTCCCAGGACTCAAGCCTTCTCGTCCAGGTCTGGGCTCAGATATTGAGGCCTTGCCCACTTCCCTGCCAAAGGCAGGTGCCTAGCACAGGTGTATGATAGCAGTGCTTCTTAAAGCAGGAGGCATGTCATCCAGGAGGTCACATCATCAATTCAATGGGTTGGGGCCATTAGTTTTTTTAAACTTTATTTTCAAGTAATTACAGATTCATAGGAGGATGCACAGCAGCTTGTCCAGAGAGGTCCTACATGCCCCAGGACCTGCCCCAGTGCCAACACAATACACTCCACAGTACATTTTACAGGGTATATTCCGTTTCCCTGGTCACATCTGCACTTGTTTATGCATCTAGCTCTATACAGTGTAAATCATGTGTGTATCCTTATGAACCTACCAGTTAGGTTCTCTAGTTTGTTTTCAACACCACAAGACTGCCTTGTGTGACCACCTTCCCATCCCAGGCCCCTGGCAACCATTAATCTGTTTTCCATTCACTAACACTGCATTAAGGTAATCATGCTACATGTATCCTTTTTAAGACTGGCTTTGTAAATTCAGCACAGTTTCCTGGAGTTTCCTCCCAGTTGCCTTGTAACAGTTTATTGGAAATGACAGTGTATCACATAGAAAGTGTTGTTTGGTGAAGCTTCTTTTAGTGATAATATGCCTCATCATAGTATGTACCAGATTATAGTGTAAAGCGTTTGTTATTATGGGGATTTGTCCAAAAAGTTTGAAAAACATTGTTCTTACAACTGTATTCATTTTCTTCATAACACTTACCATTTTAGATTCATATGTGTTAATGTTTAATTTCTGTGTCTTTCCCTCAAATTTTAATACAACAGAAATTCTTTGAAGGCACCTTGTCTGTTTTAAAATGCGATCCAAGACTCCAAACCCTGTCTAGCATATGGCAGGCACTCTGATATGAAGGAACGAGCACGGGAAGGAATCAGGAACATCCTGTTCCATCGTCTATCAGCATGGAGCTAGTTCAGTAGCAAAGGCAGCAGGCAAAGTACAACAGGGGCACTGCAGGAGGACCTGAATGTTCAGATAGAATAAAAAAGAAAGCCTAACAGAGCACACAGTGAGCAGATGACACGGAGCACAGCTGCATACAGGGAATGCCAAGGACTTAGATGGCAGCTGGTTACCCAGCTGGCCCTGCCCTCCCCGGCTCCACCCTGGGAACCCAGAAACAGCTACTGCAACCCCAGGCATCGCATGCAGACTGCAAATTCAGATGCCCCTTTCCTGTGTTTAAAAGTGAGAACACTGTAGATCTCTAGCAGACTCCCTCTTTCCCAACTGGCCAGAATGTTCATTATTAAACTAGCCACAGCCAGGCTGGAGACACAATGGTCAGCTTAGCTATGTAAAGCTTCCCCCAGGGATGGGGGAACCCTGGCTCCTCTTTAGACTCTACTGAGCTAGATCCTGTGAGCACCCCACCCCATTCACAGGTACACATGCAGACACAGCAGGGGCTCTTGGGGAAAACAAAAGAGACACGTAAGAAGGGAAATATTCTTTAATGTGTGCTCTTTTAAAGTGATTATTTTACCCCAAAGGATGAATTTTTTTTTTTTGAGACAGTCTCACTATGTCACCCTGGATAGAGTGCTGTGGCATCACAGCTCACAGCAACCTCAAACACTTGGACTTAAGCGATTCTCTTGCCTCAGCCTCCCAAGAAGCTGAGACTAGTAGGTGCCCGCCACAATGCCTGGCTATTTTTTGGTTGTAGTTATTGTTGTTTGGCGGGCCCGGGCTGAATTCATACCCGCCAGCTCTGGTGTATATGGCTGGCGCCCTAGCCACTGAGTTACAGGGGCCAAGCCCAGAGAATGAATTACTAATAAAAGATGTTTGACATACTGCCTGAGCAAGAAGGGTTGCTGGCCTTAGCCAGGCTAGCCTGGAGCATCTCACAGTAGGACTGCAGCAACAGGACCCAAACCATTTTATCAGTAACAAGGAGACCTCTGTAAGAACGAGTCTTTTTGATGGTTCATGTACATGTAACATTTTTAAAACATGTACAAGAGAATAGGCATACAAAATTCCAGTACTGCCCAACATAACACTGTTAGATGTGAAATCTAACAAAAGTGTTACTTTATTTTCAGCTTCTAATTGGAATCAAACATGTGAAATGGCTTTGACATATTAACAATCAGGGAAAATTCTGAGGAAAGAGTCCTAGATGTCTTAAGATTCCACAAATCCCTTTTGTGTGAAGTTCTGCATGTCTTTTCCTTTTTCCTGTGTGTGAGAGTGCATTTCCCACGTGGGAGCCTTGCAGGTGAAGAGCGTTAGTGCAGGAGCCCTGGCTGCTTGCCTGCATCTGCAGTGGGATGGGCAAGTAGGACGGAGCAGAGCGTGACCTCCACGCCTTGGAATCTGAGGGCCACAGCACACAGAGGTCAGCAACCCCAGGAGGAGGAAAGGTATCCATAGCACACATCTATTTAGCTATCTCATTCTGACACACCCATGTGTCCACACAGGTCAGGGCTCCCCTTCCAGGGTCTGAGGATCCTGGACCTCAGGACTGCCACCTCCTGGTACTGCCATGCCCAGCCTGACTGCTGCTTAGATATGCCTGCCAAAATGTGTGGCTCCCTGGAAGCTCTGGAGTGGCCACAGTTGTTTTCCAGAGCACCAGTGTCAGGACACCCTGCATGCAGTGAAGGTGGGCAAGCAGGGCTGGCAATGTCTTGCTGCATGTTGCAAGCCAGGGGAGAGCTCGCAGGGACCTAGTAGGCCATTTGGTCGCATTATCGTCCTCAGGACTGCAACAGCTCCTGAAAAAGACCTAAGGAAGCTGCACAGGGCAGGGCTGTTTCTTGTTCATTCGTCCTTCTCCTGTGGCAGAGGGAGGTGCCAGTCTTCAGGGGGGCGCTCCCTCAGGGCCCACACCAGGGTGTGCTTCTGAGCAGCCTGGACTCGTGCCCGCTCACTCTCACAGAGGGATTGCTGTGCAGATGAGATTCTGGTCACTTTCCATCTCAGGGCTGGCGCCAGAGCCCCTCACCACCCTCCCAAAATATCAAGGACGGACAGGCCCATATGTGCATCACTGCAGCTCAGCAGTTGCCACCCAGCATGAGTGTATTTTGGCGACTATTCCACATTACACATAGAGATCTGGATCATTCTTTCTCACAAGCTACTGTGAAAAACTAGTGTATTAATAGATCATCATAATTTGAGGGACTTTAAAATATCTTCCCCTGGGCCTCAGGGCTTGATGGCTTTGGTTGACCCACTCAGTCTGGGGCAGGTTCACCTGCTGGGACTAAAGGTGGGGCGCTGAGAGAGGAGAGAACAGGAATCTCAAAAAGCAGCTGAGGAGCTGCAGAGAGGAACATGGTTGGAAGGGAAGAAGATGGGGAAAGAAACATGTCCAAGTGCCATGGAAAGCTGGGTGGAGTCCAGAAGACAGACTACCAACATGGCCGTGCACAAGTTCCCCTCAACCTGCCAGCTTTCTGTGTCACTGTCCACTAAAACACAAGGCATTGTGTCCCAACAGGTGACTATCCCTGTGGGCCTTTGTGGGTGGGAGGTGCTGTGCAGGCCTTTTTACACATCCAATTTCATCTGTCTACTTGTCTATCCTTGTTCAAGCTCTATTGTTTCAAAAGATTTTAGTCATGTTTACAGAGTTATCAGAAATGCAGAGTGGAATATGGAAAACTCCCAAACCTCCATCCCCAGTGTGGCAATTAACATCTTCCCTGACAACATTTTAGGCTCAAATTTTAGAGCCATTATATGTTTCACTAAAGCTGGAACCATTTTCTGCTGGCTAGTCTGCTTCCTGCTGTTTTCACTAAACAATATGCTGTAGGCACATTCCACCTTTCCATTCTCCTGCAGGTTACCATCTATTCTTTTTAGTGGCTATGTAGTAGTCTACTGTGTCAAAAAGCTGTTTGGTCAAATGTCTATTATGGAAATTTAGGTTGCTTTCAGTTTATGCACTAACATAAACAAAATGAACATCTTGAACTTTTAACTGGGCACTGTTTATCCCGTTATTTCCCTAAGATAAACTTCCAGAAGTATAACTCGGGAGGTAGGTATTTGACATTTACAATACCTGACACTCCCACTAACACTACGCAAGTCCCCTTATTCTCCAAACCCCTATCAAGACTTCTCATTTTCTGCTGGGCAAAAAGTACTCTTACTTTCATTTTAACTTATACACCTGGTCTTTGGGTTTTCTTTAATGAATTGCTTCTCTGTGCCTGCTGCCTATTTTTCTACATGGAAACCATTCCCACTTTTCTTACAGCTATATAGGAGCTCTTTAAATAGGTGATTGATCTCTGGCCACAGAGGCTGCAAGCTTTCTCTCTCTTATTTTATTTTATTTATTTAATCATTTATTTAGAGACAGAGTTTTACTTTGTCGCCCTTAGAGTGCTGTGGTGTCACAGCTCACAGCAACCTCCAACTCCTGGGCTTAGGCGATTCTCTTGCCTCAGCCTCCCCAGTAGGTGGACTGCAGGCGCCCACCACAACTCCTTGCTTTTTTTTGTTGTTGTTGCAGTTTGGCCGGGAGGCCGGGTTTGAACCCACCATCCTCGGTATATGGGGTCAGCGCCCTACTCACTGAGCCACAGGCACCGCCCCCTCTTTTTTTTTTAAACTGTTACTTCTGTCATGATTTTCTTTTATACAGCAGTTTGGTTTCCACATCACTCTGTGCGTTTCAGAATCACTGCGTTCATTAGCAATGGGGCAGCCTCGGCCAGTCTTTTTGGCTGCCCGTCCCTGGCATTCCCTGTGAGTGCTGCACCTTCAGGCCGGCTTCTCCCCAGCTCCTGTCCCTCAATGGCTCTAAGGCAAGCACTGTACTCAAGAGAGTGGGTGCTAGGAGGGCAGCGGCTCTGTTCTCATTACTTGTGTATCCCCAAAAGTACCCAACGTGATAAATGCCCGTGAATGAACAAGTAGAACCACCTCCCTCCTTCCTGGTCTCTCTGCCCCCTATAAAATACGCTCCACACCCTAACAAACAGACTCATCTTTTCAAGACATCTATCAATTTTGCTCCCCAGTACACTTTTAGGCTATACTCTAAACTTTATATCAAGGCCCGCCAGGTCCCTAAATGCCTCTCCAACCTCATGCCCTAACCCTCTACAGCCCAGGCACCTGTCAGCCCTCCTCCCTCTCCAACCACCCCACATCCTCTCCTCGCTGCTTCGTTGCCCTTAGCAGCGTCTGAAAATCCTGCAGACAATTACGCTATTTCTCAAAAGAAAGGAAGCACAAGGAGAAGAGGGACCCCGGCAGCCCCCGTCCGCACAGTCGGGGACGTGGGCTGCGGGCGCGGGAACCCGCGGGCCCCGCTTCCCTCCCAGCGCACCTGGGCCTCGGGGCTCCGGCGCTCCTCCCAGTCGCGGCAGCTGGCCAGGTCGCGCCACCACTGTTCGCAGCGCGGCCGCTCGCCGTGGACGTAGTAGTGGTGCAGGAAGTGCCTGGCGCTGCGGCAGAGCTTCCACTCGGCGCGGTAGGCCTCGCAGGACCGCGGCGGCTGCAGCGAGAGACGGTGCCTCAGAGGGGCCGAGCGGCCGCACCCTACGCTCCAGCCCCGTCCTGCACCCTCTCCCCGGGAGGGCCCAGCTAATTCGGCCGCTTGGTCCGACCCGACTCCTTTGAGTTCCCGGCGCTGAGCATACTCACCTGCCAACCTTGCCTGTCAGCCATGTCTAGGCCACCCGACCGCGAAACCCGCCCCCTCAGCCCTCCAGCCAATGAGGACTCAAGAAAGGGCACTGCGTGATTGACGGACAGAAGAACTAATGAACTGAGATACACAACTCCTCGCGCGCGCCGCCCCCCGTTTGAGAAGCGCCAATGAGCGTGACGTCGGGGCCGGCGAGCCAACAGCAGCTAGAATGCTGCCTGGCACCAAGCGCGCATGGTTACCTACAGCGGCTGCGGTCCCCCCGGGCGGCGGGCGTCCTGGGCCGCAGCCTTATTAACCATCTGTCTCGAAAACCACACGACTCCGACCAGTTCAACAGCTTACACTGAGCAGCAACTCCGTACCCTGAACTTGGCAGGGCTGCGACCTTATAGGTCTCGCCTGAGTGTGTCCACGCAGGGCCGAGGTGAACTCACAGCGTAATCCGGGCTGGTTGGGCTTGACTTGTGTATTAGGGACACGAGCGGCCTAGGGCGGGGGATGACCTCCCCGAGGAACCCGGGCTTGCAGTGGAGGCTGAGAAAGCGCGTTCCCAGCACAACCGCAGATCGGTCAAAAGCATAGAGGCACTCCACGCGGTGTGTGTGTGTGTGCACGTGTGCGCGAGCGGGCACGCGTGTCTGGTAAGCCTCTATTCTGTGGCTGTGGGAAACATGGAACCTTTATAAGCAGGAGAGATGTGCAACAGGGAATCTAAGGGCAGGCTGCTAGGTCTACAGAAATGTAAAATGCCTGGCCATACCTACATAGTGGTCTCCAACTTCTCTGAATGGAATTATCTGCTGGGGAGTCTCTTACAATGCACTTGCTGCCAGGAATGACGCTGGGTCAGAAAGCTGCAGTTTTACCAGGGGTCCTGCTGTTGTGGCTGGCTCAACCTAAGACACTGAGAGGAAGACGACAGGCCTGGGTGCAGCAGGAATGACCAGGACCATTGCTTCAGCTGACCCCACCCCCACTGTGTCATCAGAAGGTTTAACAGTGGAGTCCATCCTGGCCTATGCAGGGGAGTGTGCCTCCAGCAAAAGACCAGGAGTTTGCCTAGGGAGACAAAAGCCCAAGACCAACACCTAGTGTAACATTCTTCATTATGTATTCAATGACAACTTGTTAACCAATGTGGTCCTACAGCTGGAGGCTGTCCACCTCTGCTGACAGTCAACACAGTGCTCAGCCTTCCAAAACCATGTGGGTTGCCAGTGACGATGGTTTGTGCCACTGGTTCAGCCTTCAACATCATGATTCTCAGCACTCTTCACTGGGGACATGTTGGCAAACCCTGGAACCATCAACCTGCAGAAGGCATCCTCATGTCTCCTGTTGGGAGAAGCCCTGATAAGAGAGCCCTCCGTCTATAAGCAGGGTGTGCTTGTTTCTGCCCATGTGCTCCAGGAGATGCCAGAGAGAAGCTGTACTCTAATGGCAAGATGGGGTGAGGATACCTGCAAGATGGCGGTCTCCTTCCGATTCCTGGTCAGTGGCCCAACCTCCAATCCATGTTACCACCTAATCAAACATTTAGAGGCAATCCATGTTTTAGTCCTTGCCTGTTTTTATTTGAAATTCTTGATTTAGAATTATTTGCAAGGAACAAATTTAAAATAATTGGATTAGCATGTCAAAAGATCTCACATTATAGAAAGTGAAGATCTGAAATCAAATTGGTATTAATCGAAAACGAAAGGCCAGCAGAACCTAGGATGATCAATAAATTAAAATTAAGAGTGGGAGTATGGCAGAAGTTGAAAGAACGTATCGTTAGCATTTATTCATTCTAACTTTTAACACTGTGTTTCTCCATGGGGTTGTTTTCCTATAGAACAGGTTCAGAGGGAGTCAGTTATTTCTGTATGAAATAAAAATAAAAGTGCAACCTCATTCAGATCAGGTTCTTCTGAGTGGTGGTGCTATTGAAAAATTATGTATGGAGCTGGAGAATGTTCTTCTGAGCAAAGTATCACAAGAATGGAGGAAAAAATATCCAATGTACACACCCCTATTATGAAACTAATTTAAACCTTTTTATATGAAAGCTATAACCAAATAGCCTAAGAATATGGGGAGGGGGGAGAGAGAAGGGAGGGGGGAATGGGTGGAGGGAGGGGGTTTGGAGGGATTACTTCTGAGGTTTACCTTATAGGGGTACAGGTGAATCTTTCTAAGAGTAGAATGAGAACGGTTTAAAGCAATAACTGAGAAAATGACATGAAGGCTGTGTTGACCAGTTGATGGAAGTATTTCAGATTGCATGTGAAAACCCCACACTGTACCCCAGAAGTGCATTAATGTACATAGTTACCATTCAATTAAAAAAAAAAAAAAAAGAAACAGGATGTAAAAGAAAGAGAGCAATGGACAGGATATAGGAGAAAAAGGTTAGAAGCAGGAAAAGATGTATTGGCTTGGGCTTTGGAACACCCAGGTAGAGACTGTTTAAGCAGTTTTTTAGTGTCTTGGTGGGCAGGTGGGAGGAGGTGTCAAGAAGTTCAACACACATAAAAGGAGAAAAATAAAATATTAGCTGAAGAGGGAAGCAATATTGAAAAATATTTTCTAGGAAAGGAATGCATTGAGCACATTTACAGACACAAAGGAATAAATCAATAGAAAGAAAAAAATTGAAGATGGAGCAAGGAAAGGCAGAGGAAAGAGCAGGGTGGGCAGTTCTCTAAAAAAAAAAAAATAAAAAAAAATAAAAAAAAGAAAAATTATGTAAACTAAAAATAGAAACACACTTTCTCAAATACTTAAATTGCAGCCTAAGTAGTGGGACAGCCGCTATTTACAGAGTACATATCTACTTTAACCAAACAACTCTATTGACCTGGGAAGAGAAGGGCTAAGGGAAGACAGACTAACTACCTCAAGGCAGACAGGCAGTGCCCTCCGCGGATTTTGTTAGGAGTTAGGGGACTCTGCTCCCTGAGGCAGTGGGAGCCCCCTCCAGCTGAAAGTGTGAAGTGGCAAGGAGGTGGCTGCCTGCAGGACCTCAGAGCAGCTCTTTATCTTTCCCCATAGCAGGCACAAACTCGGAAATCCTGCTGCTCCACTTCCAAGTGAAACCTGGTAATTCCTGGGTAACTAAACCAGCCTGAAGTAACAGGGCATTCTCTGACAGGAGTCTCACCCCTTCAGAGCCAGTAACTAAGTCAGTATGCTGTAATTGATTCTTTTATTTGCTAATCAGCCAACAGTTCCAACTTAGGGTTTTCTTCCCTTTTTTCGCAATGACTGTCCTTCTCCAGAGAAAGCCACGAATCTGCCTCCAGCTTCATCCTAGATATGAGAAGAAAATATTATTTTCAAAGACTGCCTAAAGGTTAAAAATGAGTGCCTAATTATTCTGTGGACTCATTTTTAGGCACTGGCTTTTTGTGAAGCCTGGACATGGCTTGAAGGAGGAACTGAGGTTTGATTGGAGACCATGTTTGCTCTGGAGCCTGCAAAGTTCCCAATACCGTGAATTTGAGGAACACAGAGGCCAAGAGTGTCTGTGAGGTGGCTGGAATGTGTAAAAAGCACAGTAGTCTCTGTCCTCAACCCCCTCAAGGGCTAGAGGGGAAGAGTTCAGTAGTCAGTAGGGACTGGTGATGGGTCCTGCAACCGGTCTGGAACAGGCTCATGACACATTTGCCTTCTGTCTGACTCCTGAATCTCCAAAGGTCCACTCTTTGAGAAAAGGAACCAGGAAAGCAATGGACCTGAAGTGTTGATGTTCTAGAAATCCATACCATATACAGATGACTGCATTCTAGCCAATGCTGGGCCTAGCCATGTGGCCACCGTGCCCATGTCTGCAGGATACTCAGTCCCCACCATCTTCTCCTGCAAACATCCCACTTGGTGTCCAGAGATTGGAAGCTCAGGTCTCTGTTAGAATGTGAGGCCCACCCAGGGCATGAAGTTTTCTGATGCCGGAGACTGGAGTTGGCCCTGCCCAGGACAGGCTGCCTGCCTCCCATGCTGCAAGGCCTTGACATCCACACCAGCTTTGCAGAGAAAGCAGGTGAGCAGAGAAGAGAGGCACTCCAGGAAAGGGGAAAACATGACAGGAAGACCCCTACCCAGAATGGTAAGAACCAGTCATCACTTGCAAATAAAACTTCTCATTACTAATGAAATACACTCACCTCTTCAACCTTTTTGACCAGTGGACGTGAATTTCTGATGAAAGTGATCTTACCAAGTTTAAATTCATAATTGGGAATTCCTCTGTAAAGGACACAGACAAGGAGGAGTGTTAGTTCCAGGAAGTAAAACAGGAAAAATTCATTTTGCCACAACCAAGAGGACAGTGAACAGAACAGATGCTACTGCACTGAGCCAGGCTTGTGGCCAGCCCTCTGGAGCACCCAAACACCCGCCTTAGGGAGGTGGAGGCTGGTTTCCTGGTTTGGCATAAACACTGGGTGTAGGGAGGGGCTGCAGACTCTGGACCCTCCTGTGGCGAAGGGCCATCTGACGGCTTGGGAGGTCCTCACTGTCTCTTACAGAGCCTTACAGATCCTCCTGAACAGGCTACACTCACTTTGCTCCTTAACAGAATGGGTAAACTCCATCTCCAGCATCCCCCTCCTGCTTACACATATGCAGTAGGCAGCTGACACACCCCATCCCTGCCCCTGCTGTGATCTGCTCTGAAAGTCCCAGGACCCAACAGGCAGCTACTGCCTCCTCTTCTTAGTGGACTAATGTGGAGATAATGTGACCTGATTGATTATTAAAAAATTACAAAACAGGCAGGTCACCAAAGAGGAACTAGAAAGATTTTGAGTGAGAGATCTGGTCAGGTGCATATCTTAGGAAAGCCACCAGGAGGCCGGAGGAGGCTGGCTCTCTGTGGTCCCGGGCAGGCAGAGTGGAAGCAGAGACATGTGTGTTCCAGCCTACCACAGAGAGCAGGTAGGGGTTTTAGCTCCCCCAGTAACTACAGACCCAGGCTTTGTCTCTGGAGTTGGAGTGAGGCTGCCCTACTTCAGGGGCTGGTAGAGATCCTCCCTGGATGACAAGGCTTTTGCCAGGATGGACCTACCTTTTAATATCTCCAGGCTTGATGGGAGAGGGGCTGGGCTCTACCCCTTTCTTCTTTCCATCTAGTCTATTTCCAGAGCCAGAGAATGCCTAGATGGGCAAACAGGAGAGTTGCACCATTAGCCCTGAGGACAAGCATATACGCACTTTACTCAGAGGTCCCTGCAGTGCTGCCCAGACCCCTTCAAGACTGAAGCCCTCACTCCCCCACTGCTAGAGCGCTGGCAGCTAAGAGCTCTCTGCCCAGCCCCTTAGGGGACTGCCCTGAGCTGAAGACAACCACTTGGCCCAAGGGCTGCCGACAGCTAGTGTTGAGTTGACAGGTCTGACCCCAGCCTCTGCAGCACCACCCAGCTCAAGTCCCTGTGAGTGGGTGAAGGCCTCGGATGTCCATCCCACAGCTCAGCTTCCTGTCTGCTTGGTCCTGACCCTCTACTGCCTCCTGGCACCCCAGTGCCCATACATGAGCTACCTCCACTAGTTTCCTAGGGTCCCTGGGCAGCAGCTGGGCTAAGGGTCATGTTTACAGCTTACAAACAGTACAGACATAGAAAAAAAGGAGAATGTTTTAAGATAAACCAAATGTATGAACTCAAGGGAAGGGTATCTGTATATCTATTGTGCTACTGAAATTCTTTGGTAGGTTAGAAATTTTTGAAAATAAATAAATGGTTGGGGCTGTTGGGAAAGGATAAAGTGGATACAAAAGAGTTTGGTAACTGAAGTACCTGGGGCTCAGCCCTCTGATGCCCACAGAATGTGACCAAGAACACCTTGAAGAGGACACCCTGGTCCCAAGGATCAGAGGGCAAAGTCAGAGCACAGAAAGTCAGCTGAGCAGCCCGGTACTCACGCGGAAGCCCAGCTCTCCAGCATAGCCACTGTGGTCAGCTTCACCTTCCTGAAAGGGAGACAGAAAAGCAGGGGGTGAGCTTCCTCCTTAAGCCTCTTGTTCCCCTGTTCCGTAGCTGCTCCCATTTCCCACAGCTAGGCTGGCCCCCAGGAGCAGAACTGGAAGGGAAGCAGAGGCCACCCACAAGCTGTGGGAAGCAAAGAGCAGCTCCGTCACAGGACTGGTGTGGAGACGCCACTTACTGTTGACTCCTCGTGCGGGGCTTGTCTCTCGGGTTCCTTGTAGCCCAAGGGAGCGTCAAAATCCACCTGTGTTTCCAAGATGGAAAGTACAATTTTGTTTTTGTTTTTTGAATCTTGCTTTCGATTTCAACTGGCTTTCACTCATCTTAGTTTGAAGTTTTGTTTTTATAATTTTTTTTCTTCCTTTAGTGATTTCTTGCCTTTTACCTCCCAAGTAACTGGGACTACAGGCACCCACCACAACGCCTGGCTTTTTTTGGGGGGGTAGAGATGGGGTCTCACTCTGGCTCTCTCACTCTTGAACCTCTGAGCTCAGGCAATCCACCTGCCTCAGCCTCCCACAGCGCTAGGACTACAGGCATGAGCCGCCATACCCAGCTAGAAAGTACAATTTTTGGACTTGGCCACACTGGCCTTATGTGTGAGACGACTGCAGACTCACACACGCTGCAGTGAGGAGTGACAGCAAACCGTGCCTTGTGCAGTGCTCAAGTGTTATGCAATGACAACATTTTATGAAATCACAGCAGCACAATGCTGTATAACCCACTGCTCCAGTCCCCTGGCCCACATGTCCTCATCTGTTTAGTTCTATCCAACTTCAACACGGTGTAGGACTGTGCATCTGCCACAGTTTAGACAGTTCCAGCACCACAGGGGTCCCATGTTGTCCTTTATAACAACATCCAGCTGCCTCCCAGCCTCTTCCACCAGCCCTAAGCCCTGGCAGGCACTGATCGGCCTGCATTTCTAGCGTTTTGTCACTGAGGACGTCACATGACAGGGTGACTTCGTGACACTGGCTTCGTTGCCCAGCACCATTCTCTCACTGTACATAGTTTGTTCTTACTCAGGAGGCCCGGGAGGCTTCCTCAGCTCACAACTGTTCACTCCTCAGCAGGGCAGAGCCAAAGATGCATCTAGCCACCTCAGGACTGGCAGCAAAGTGGCCTGAGACAGATCACAAGGTCTGTGGCCTCCTTATGGCATTCAGACTGCATCTCCCTTTTTATCACCCAGTCAGTCCCCAGGGCTGTGACACACACTTGAGGCCCTAGCCTGGAGAGGCCACGACCTGCCCATCCTCCCGAAGCCAGAGCTCACTGTAACGGGACAAAAGAACTCACGTTCATATCACACTCAATGATGGACACAGCCTTGTCAGGTTTGGTCTCCATCACCCGCAGCTCGTAGATCTGCAGGAAGAACACAAATACCAGTGGGGCAACTCTGCACCATGGGGGCTGATGCCCTCAGGTAACTGCGGCTCCACCACCTCCTGCAGACACTCCACTAGCACCCAGGACACGAGCCGTCAGCACCTCACGCTGGGAGGATGACACTGTGAGGGGTGGCCTTCGTGCCCTTCGCTTGACAAAGGCTGTTCCCCACAAGCGGTCAGATTATGTAGTTATGTGTCAGGTTACAAAAGACACTATGACCTTTAAACCAGAAAGTTCACTTCTGGGCATTCATTCTAAATAAATAATTAGCTACATACCCAAGGAGAAAATTCTAGAAATGCTAATTCCAATATTGCTAATGATGCAAATGCTCCTCACCTTATGATGAGGCTATATCCCAACAAATGCATCCTAAGCTGAAAATACTTTAAGTTAAAAATGCTTTCATCACACCTAACCTGCCAAACACCACAGCCTAGTCCACCTGCAATGATCTCAGAACACTGACATTAGCCTGCAGTGGGACAAAACCACCCAGCCCAAAACAGAACCACAGTAAGTTGGGGATTATCTGTACCCAAAATGCCTATCAATAGATTGGTCAAATGAAATACTATGTAGCCAACAGGAAAGAATTTAAAAACCAGATATGATGCTGTGTCTAAGATACCTCATGTCAAATGCACATTAAAAAGTTTAGACATTTTGGGAGGCAAGACACGATTGTAAGAGGGACTTTAAAAATAAATAAATAAATAAAAATAAAAAAAATAAAAAGAGGGACTTTACCTAACAAATGCAATCAGTGAAACCTGGTTTCTTGTACCCTTAATGAATTCCCAACAATAAATTTTTTAAAAAGTTCAGACACATAAAAACTAAAAGTGGTCCTATCTACCTTTTCCTGCATTATTGTAGGTTCCTTTTACCACGAAGATATTTTGCTTCTTAACAAAAACCTAAACAGGACCCAGTGTATCTTATTTTATTATTTTTTTTCATGTCAGATGGGTAATGTGCCGACATCATAACCAGATTTGTAGGAGGGACATCTCACATATGCACATGAAAACCCAATCATCACACTTACGAACTACAAAAAGATCCCAGTGTATTTTTAAAAGTATCTTCAGCCAGGTACAGTGGCTCATGCCTGTAATCCTAACACCCTTGGAGGCTGAAGCAGGAGGATCGCTTGAGCCAGGAGCTTAAGACCAGCCTGAGCAAAAGCAAGACCCCTAACTCTGCTAAAAATAGAAAAATTAGCCAGCTGTTACGGTGGGTACCTGTAGTCCCAGCTACTAGGAAGGCTGAGGCAGGGGCACTGCTTGAGCCCAGGAGTTTGGGTTGCAGTGAAGTAGGCTGAGGCCAAAACACTCTAGCCCAAGTGAACTTGCCCCCACCCCAAAAAAGTGCCTTAATTATTTAACAGATAAAGAATAGAAAAGAATAAGCATGTTCTGTGCCGATGTACCACAAATTATCTCCTCAGCATCTAGGTTGTCTCCAATTATATGAACATCTGTATGTGTCTCCTGGGACTCGTGCTGACGTCTCTACGGTTGTATCTCCGGTTGCACACCACAACCAATACGTTCTATGACCAGCTGGGTTGGGAGCAGAGCTGAGAAGAAAAAACTGGACGACAGCCCACTAGAAATGTCAGGATAGTATACTACACGTAATAAGGGCAAGAATTCTTGTGACACTGTCCTTTTAGTTTCATCTATTGGCATGATATTAAAAATACTATGGAGCCACTTTTCTAGGCTAACACTCCTCTAATTACCTATGAAGGACCATTTTTTTAAATGCCCAGTATCCTGGGCTGACACTTGGTCCTTCTGCACAGGAGCAAGACACAGCTCACAGAAGAACCCCCAGAGTTCACCAGGGACGGGTACTGTGGCCACATGCTGAGGGTTATGACAATTCCAAGTCACTGCAAAAGTTTCTAAAATGTTCGTTCTCAGTTCCCTCTTCCCACTAACCTCTGGCAACAACCATTCTACGTTCTCTTTAGAGACATGACCACTGTCAGACCTTATATAAGTGGAATCATATAGTACAGTATTTACCTTTTTGTGTCTGACCTCATTTCATGATTGCTGTAACATGCAAAATGACAGTATTTCTCTTACCAATTTAAGAGTTGTTTTTAGTGTAATTACCTTAACATTAATAACAAGCTGGAAGATATTCTTCTTAGCAAAGTATCTCAAGAATGGAAGAAAAAGTATCCAATGTACTCAACCCTATTATGAAACTAATTTTTAGCTATCATAGGAAAGCTATAACCCAATTTTAGCCCAAGAATATGGGGAAAGGGGAGAGGGAGGAGGGGGGGAGGATAGGTAGAGGGATGATGATTGCTAGGATCATGCCTATGATTTATCCTATAAGGATACACGTGAATCTTTTTAAATGTGGAATATAAATGTCTTAACACAACAACTATGAGAATGACATGAAGGCTATGTTGGCCAATTGGATGAAAGTATTTCAAATTGTATATGGAAACAACACACTGTACCCTATGATAGTATTAACGTACACAACTATGATTTAATAAAAAAAAATTAAGAATAACATTACGCCTGTAATTAATTGTAAGATCTTAAAGTATTCAGTTAAGACACACAATACTTAAAACATTCCCCCCAAAGCTAAAGACAATAAGAATATTCCTTAGTTGAGAAAAAAATAGAAAAGTATGCTTAGAACTACAAAACCAAAGAATAAGGATTATCAGCACCAGAAGCCTCAAATGTAAGGGTGCTGTCCAAGAGGAAGCTGCTCCCTACGCTAACACCAAGGGAGAGACATGCTGAACCCCAGGTGGCTGAGATGTGGTTGTGAGGGCCCAGGCCAACAAGGACCAGAGAGTGCTGGGAAGGAGCTTGCTTCCCAGGCGCCCTGTAACATTGCATGACCCGTCTGCTTCCAGGCGAGGGCACAGCCAGGACAAGGACCCAGCTGGGTTATTTCTGGGCTCAGCTCAGACTAGAGGTATAGGGGAAACTTTTGAAAACAAGGCAGAATCAGCAGTCTTGCTAGCATAGTATACCAACATATGACTGATTATATTACATATATCACATAGAACAGCATTGTATGACACATGATACATATAACAGTGCTAAGTTCATTCACCTGCAAATGCAATCCTTCCTCAAAAGAGTTCTGAATGAATTAGGGCTCTAAACATGAACCCAGGGAGATTTAAAAAAAAGCAAACAGTAGGCAGTAATTAGGTAGTAAGATTGAGGCACAACTGGCTTTTAAAAAAGCTCCATTCAAATACCAGAAAGGACCCTGCAGCTGGCTCTTGTCGGATATGACTCAGGAAGCAGGGCTCACCTTCTCATTGTAGTTGATGGCGATCACATCTCCAGTGGTGAGACAGGCAAAGTTTCTCAGTGCGTTTTCTAATCTGCAGACACACACTGTCAAGGCAACATAGCAAGACGGATACCTTAAATTCGAGACAAGTTTCCAGGGTGGGTTACATAATCTTTAGTAGTAGAATTATTAGCAGACAAGGGACCACACACAGCTTTAAGACAATGAAGTGTTACGTGACAATTAAGAGGGAACAAAGCCAGACTTGCAATGACATGAGTGAGCCTTACAAATGCCATGCTGGGACAAAGGGAGGCGGAGAACCAGACATAGAGGGGACCAGATCCCCTTTCCCCTGAGAAAGATCTCTGAGGCTGCACGTCAGCTGAGAGGGTGCTGGGGCCAGGGATTAGGGACGGACTGGCAGGAAAGCACCCTCTAGGAAGACAGATTACATGGGTGTATGTGTTTGTCAAGCTGGTGAAAACTGTGCACTTTGTTTTATATAAATTATACCTTTAAAATAAAGGTAATTTTTAAAACTTTTCTGGGGCTGGGAGCAATGGTTCATGCCTGTAATCCTAGCACTCTGGGAGGCAGATGGGAGTGGACTGCTTAAACTCATGAGTTTGAGACCAGCCTGAGCAACAGCAAGAACCTGTCTCTACTAAAAATAGAAAAAAAAAAAAAAAACCCAACCCTCGCCAGGCGTTTGTAATACCAGCAACTCAGGAGGCTGAGCCAAGAAGATCTCTTGAGCCCAAGAGACTGACATTGCTGTGAGCTATGATGCCACTGCAGCACTATACCCAGGGTCTTAAAAATACATACAAACATACATACATAAATAGAAATAAAAAAATCCAAAGGGAGCACAGAAGAAAAAAAGACTGAATGAGGGCCCCTAAAATGTTCAAAGATGCTTTCTTTCATTTATACTCCTATTGTTTCCAACTTTTTTTTTTGGTAATTGAGACAAAGTCTCACTCTGTTGCCCAGGCTAGTGCCATGGCATCAGCCTAGCTCACAGTAAACTCAAACTCTTGGATTCAAGTGATCCTCCTGCTTCACTCTCCCGAGTAGCTATAGGCGCCAGCCACAACATCCATCTAATTTTTCCATTTTTAGTAGAGACAGGGTCTTACTCTTGCTCAGGCTGGTCTTGAACCCAAGGGATCTTTGCACATTGGCCTCCCAGAGTGCTAGGATTATAGGCATGAGCCACTGAGCCACTGAGCCACTGAGCCCAGCCTACTGTTTCTTTTCTTTTTTTTTTTTTTTGAGACAGAGTCTTAAGCTGTCACCCTTGGTAGAGTGTCATGGCGTCACAGCTCACAGCAAACTCAATCTCTTGGGCTTAAGCAATTCTCTTGCCTTAGTCTCCCAAGTAGCTGGGACTTCAGGTGCTCACCTCAACGCCCAGCTATTTTTTGGTTGTAGTTGTCATTATTGTTTGGCAGGCCCGGGCTGGATTCAAACCTGCCAGCTCTGGTGTACGTGGCTGGCACCCACATATGCCAGAGCCAGCCTGTTGTTTCTATCTTCTAAACTGATAACCAAATTGTAGGGGTATATTTTAAAATAAAAATGAAAAAGGAAGAAGTAACCAGCAAGCCCTTTTTATAAAAGTACAAACTTTTATTTTTATTTTTATTATTGTTATTATTATTATTTTTTGAGACAGAGCCTCAAGCTGTCCCCCTGGGTAGAGTGCTGTGGCATCACAGCTCACAGCAACCTCCAACTCCTGGGCTCAAG
>NW_003852613.1:1494512-1572892 GCF_000181295.1 Otolemur garnettii
CTTAGGTGTATGTGGCTGGCGCCTTAGCCGCTTGAGCCACAGGCGCCTAGCCGAAAGTATAAATTTTTAAAAGCTATGCAACCCTAATGCCCACACAAGGAAATGTCTATTCACATGGACTATTTTAACTACATCATCATCATTAATTTGTGGAACTATTTTGTACATAGAAGTCAGACATGAAGCATGCCTCCAGACTCTGCCCATGACATACCCTATCCTGGCCAGGATTCCCAGAGTCTAACTCAGAGGCTGGCAGAGCAGGGTTATCCAGGTTCCCTTCTCTTGCTCAAAGCTTTCCACAACACAGCTTTGTGGGAAGTGTGGCAGGCTTTTGCGGCCCCTGCACAGGAAATGGCACACTGCAGGGGTGCCCTTCCCTCGTGCCTCCCCCTAACCCTACAGCTGGAGGGCCCGAGGGTCAGATCCAGAATTGCTTGTACTTCTCTGCTCTGTACTAAGAAAGCTTCATCCAGACCCTCAGCTGACCAAGGAACACCAGGCCAACTCTCCAATGATGAAACTGACTCCCTTTCTCCACAAACTAAGTCAACTGCGCTGTGAAAGCATGAGTCTGCATCCCAACACCTGAGAAAACCCAGGGCAGGCCACACTCTCAGTCACCAACAGCCACGCAAGCTCAGCACCTGCAGACTCAGTGACCCAGCTCTCTGAAGGACGTCCCCCGCCTGTGGGACAGGAAGCCTTCACCACTGATGATGCTGTAGGCAGTGTGCACACAATCCCCTCATCTAGGACCTGGCCAGCTGGGAACCCAACATGCCATCGTGTCCAGGACTGGGTCAGTAAAGGACTGAGCACAGCCATCTGCACCCAGGACATGGCCCACTGACCAGCAGCAGCACATCTAAGGATGGCCTGGTGAAAGGAGGCTGACAGGGTGGGAGGCCGCTTTTTTTCTTAAACTTTTTACCTCTCCATTTTGTTCAGTTGAGCTTTTGTCTTTTTCTTAAGAATGCATTTTTTGGCCAGGCATGGTGGCTCACACCTGTAATCCCAGTACTTGGGAGGCCAAGGCGGACAGATTGCCTGAGTTCACGGGTTCAAGACCAGCCTGAACAAGAGCGAGACCCTGTCTCTAAAAAATAGCCAGATGTTGTGGTAGGTGCCAGCTACTCAGGAGGCTGAAGATACAGAATCACTTAAGCCTAAGAGTTTGAGGCTGCTGTGAGCTGTGACACCATGGCACTCTACTGAGAGCTAAAAAGTGAGACTCTATCTCAAAAAATAAAATAAAAATAGCCGGGCATTGTGGCGGGTGCCTGTAGTCCCAGCTACATGGGAGGCTGAGGCTAGAGAATAGCTTAAGCCCAAGAGCTTGAGGTTGCTATGAGCTAGGACACCATGGTACTCTACCCAGAGCAACAAGGTAAGACTGTCTCAAAAAAAAAAAAAGGCAAACCAGGGCCATGGAGCTGGTGGGCTCAATCACAGCACACACAGAGCACAGCACACCCCTCACCCAGCCCATCTACTTCCTAACACAAATGCCTGCCTAAAAAAGTCCACTAGAACCTAGCTCCTTCCTTCCCTTACTAAGAGACAGAAACGTGCTCATCACTGCTACCCACCACTGGGGTGAAGTCATACGAGTTGTCCCATCCTTCCATCAGACACATCCTGCACTCTGGGCTGTGTGGCAAGTGGCACAGCCCAACCACAGAGGAGCTCTGCTGTAGCCTCCAGGAAGTGCCTGGAACATGACAAGACAAGGCTGAGACCACACAGCACACTCCGCCAGGGCCAAGGAGACCTGCCAGCTGAGCAACTTCAATCCCAACAAGCATATGGCCCCCAAAGCAGCTGCAGGTTCAGCAAAACGCTTATTGTTGACTGGCTGCCAACATACTTCTCCTCTGTCACCCTTTTTATTTCCAAAGGATACACGGCTTTCGGGTTGGTGATGTCCAGGAAGTCGGGGCTCTGAGGCTGGAATTTGGAGTAGGTAGCCACCTGAAGGTTGACACTCTCCACCTGGACCAGGCCCCCTTCTTCTAAGAGCAAGTTCTGCATCATCTGAAAGGAAGAAGCGGCCACATGAGACTCCTGGGGATTGACTGGCCTCCACGACTGCTGCTGTCTGCACACAGGACAGGCTGATCTACCTGGGTTCCTGGAAGAGGAGCCTGAGACCAGACATGTAATTTAATCATGATACAGCATTACAGAGGAGGAAAAAATCAGGTGACATGGAAGGAAGGAAGACCAATAAAGGTGCTACCAAGGCCTCTGCCTGGCCACCCAGACGAGCCACCGGCACTGGGCCTCCCAGGGGCAGAGTGTTCCCCAAGCACTCACCCCCTACACTTCTAGGCTGTCTCACAGCAAGGAACACCATGGGGCAAAGGGCCACACTTGAGGGAGGAGCTGACAGTGCAAGGGGAGGCTGACTGCTCAGGAACAGCCCACCACAGCTGAGGCCAAGGGATAGTGGCAAGGCCCCAGAGATGTCTCCTATGGGACTTATAGAAACCAACAAAGAAGCCCCCCACAGGCCTCTACTAAACTACTCAGCAAAGTGGACAATGGCCAATGAGAGCCATGGACACCTGGTGTGCAGGGAGCCAGGACTCGGGCCACAGGCCAAGAATGAGAAATCCTGCGTGTCCTAGGATGGAATTTTGTGTTTATTATTTGAAACCTTCTTAAAAAGAATACCAAACACATCTATGAGTAGAGAGAATCATATAAGGGAGCCTCTGTAAACCTGGCCACCCAGATTGGAGCCCTGACGGCTCAACAGTCATCAAGTCACGGCCTTCCCAGCCTGTCAGAGCCCCACTTACTACCTCGCTGCGGCCCACACCAGATGCCCTGCAGTGAGCCCCAGGGGTCATTCCCTTCAGGAGAGCTTCACCCAGAGCAGCAGTTAAGAGATGACTCTAATAGCCCAAGAATCAGGGTCTGAGGACATAGGAGAGGAGGGAGCGTGTATGGAGGGAGGCGTGCTGAGAAACAGCAGGTGGTCACTGACTCTGCCAGACGTCACAGGAAGGCCTGCAGGATGGAGAGGCCTGGCTGTGGTGGCTATGGATCCTAGTGGCCCTGGGGAGGTGCAAGTGCTTTAAGGCTCTGAGTCTGCTTGCCACAGCCAGATGCATGCATAGTCTCTTAGGCAGACTTTTTTTTGGAAATCTGTCTCTGCTCCTGCGAGATATCAGTAGGCACACACCTGGCCCAACATGTGTACAAACCCCATGAAGAGGTCACAGTTGAGGCCAGCCTACAAGACT
The DNA here is from genome assembly GCF_000181295.1 of Otolemur garnettii. Lineage (NCBI taxonomy): Eukaryota > Metazoa > Chordata > Mammalia > Primates > Galagidae > Otolemur > Otolemur garnettii. The sequence continues at coordinate 1,497,767 of NW_003852613.1, forward strand.
TTACCTGCTACAACAGCCAGCCCAGGTTAGGTGACCTGAAGAAGCTCAGGAGCTCCGGCTAGAACGAAACTTCCCATCAGCCAAGAGAAAGCATTTGCTCACATATCCCATGGTGGCCATGGGACAGCAGCTGGGGACACCAGGCACCTGCCCATACCACACACCAAGAGCTAAGAGATCAGCCAGGAAGAGGTGGCCTCATACCCCACGCTGGCTCCAGGCCCCCCAGATAGGGTTCCCAGGAAGTATGACATCTCAGAGAAAGGAATTAAATTTGTTTTCTGGTCCAAAGTGGTCCAAGAGCTTTGACAAACAGCCACCAAACACCAAGGTCTAAAGGCAAAGCTTCAAGGTCCAGGGCGCCCTCAGTGTCACCACCTCCTATCTCTCCTCTACACTCCAGAGGGGCATGGGGAGTAGTCACTGCCTGGTGTTTCAGCCATGTTGAGTAGCTTCTGTGCCAGGTGCTCTAGAGGCTGAGCAGAACAAGCCTCAGGGCTGGAGAAACCTGCAGGCACACACAAGAGCAGCCAGGGATGGGCACAAGAGCTGGGGAGGGTGCAGGCGGAGGGGATAGTGAGCCGTGTCTAGGCTTTGAGGTGCAAGGGCACTCCTCAGGCCAGGTGAGGCAGGCCCGCCCAGCAGGGTGACACCAAGACACAGCATGGCACACGTGCTCATACAGGGGAGGCGTTGGCTAGGCCTGGGACCTGGCAGCACCCCAGCAGCCAATGGCAAGGTCTCCTGGTGCAGGAGGGCAGGGCCTGAAGAACTTCCACTCAACTTCATAAAGGATTAAGCCCACCCCTTCTCCAGTGTGCTGACCAGTGACAGGGGACCCGCAAGAGAGGCGTCCAACGGCTGAGGAGCTCGCACTCCTCAACACAGAGGACACCTGGGTCCACTGTGGGCTTCGAAGGCAGCACGTCAGACTGGGGAGGACGAGGGGGTGGAGGCAGTGAGCGGCCCTGAGGCCACCATGTGGCACTTGCACCCAGAGGGCCCCCCCTCACACACAGCCCCCCCACGCTGGCTCCAGGCCCCCCAGATAGGGTTCCCAGGAGGCATGACATCTCGGAGAAAGGAATTAACTGGTTTTCTGCTGCTGGCCTCTCAGAGGTATGTAGCCCCAGGGCAGCTCTGTGTGGCCCAGGGCAGCTTGATGGTGCAGGTGCCCTTGATATCCCAACCCCAAGTCTGCAGTGACTTCCTTCAGAACACTACACAGAGAGTGCCCGGATGCAGGAAAAGGGCATTGTGCCCAGAGCTACTTGGGGGAGTGTTTCTGGAGGGCTCAGTCACAAGCAAGCATCTGAAAACATACACATTGTGACACATGGAAACAGCACAGAATCCTAAATATCTTACTTACTAGACCACTTAAAACATGGTCTTGCTCCATTATTTTAAAAAAGCCTGACCCAAGAAATCACAGATGAACAGTCTGGCTGTGACTTCAGGGCAACCAGCCGAAAAACTGTCAAAGCAAAGGCTGTCCCCACAGCAGAGCACCCCATGTGTACCTCACAGCCAAGCACAGAGCAGGCATGGGGACTGTCCTAGATCCCCCTCTTGCCAGGCAAGGTCAGAGCAGCCGAGCCACGTGCTCTGAGGCCAGGCCTCCTGAGCGGATGTAGGCTCACACATGCACAGCTGCGGCTGCCCCTGCCTACAAAGCCCTCCAACCTGACAGGCCAAGGGGCATAGACTCTCCAGAGCCCGGGTGGCCCGGCTCACCCAGTGTGGGAGGTAGCAGATGCCCTCGTCAGCCACAAACTCCAGCACGCCACAGTGTGTCATGCGGTCCGAGTTCTTATTGGTCAGTTTGAAGAGCATGGGATAGGTGATGTTAAGTCGGCCTAGAAGGAAGAGAGAGGATGTGAGGCACAGCTCCTGGGAAGACAAGCCCTATCCCCAAGGCTCGCCCCCTGGGGCATGCAGACTCAGGGATCATCCCCCCTCAGCCGCTAGGCGCGCCTTGGTTGGAGGTGCTGTTTCCCCATGACACTCCCTGTGATAGCACAAGGCATGGCCCAGAGGAGCTTGTGAAGTGTGAAGACTCAGTAACGCAGCACTGGCATAGATCTGTGATTTCCTGAAATCACAGTTTTAAAAAGTGATGTTTGTTTACTTATTCATTAATAATTTAAGGCCAAACACATAGTGGACAAAATCCCTACCATTAAAGGTTTCTAGTTATAACAGAAAAATGAGAAAGAAAACAAAACAAGGTGTAGTGGCTCACACCTGTGACCCTGACACTCTGAGAGGTGAAGGAGAGAGGACTGCCTGAGGCCAGCAGTTCAAGATCAGCCTCAGCAACATAGACCCTGTCCCTGCAAAAAATAATAGGAAAATTAGCTGGGCACAGTGGTGTGCACTTGTAGTCCAGGTACTCGTGAGGTTGAAGCAGGAGAATTCCTAGAGCCCAGAAGTTGGAGTCAGCAGTGAGCTATGACAATGTCACTGCACTCCAGCTGGGGTAACAGAGCAAGACCCTGTCCCAAAACAAATAAATAAAAAAACAAGCATGCTCAGCGGCTGTGGGCAAAGCAGGGCAAGGCCAGAAGGACAGGTTCATGGAGGCTGAGTTCTCCAGGCTGGTCTCCAGGCAGGTAGGCCAGGGAGAGAACTCTAGGCAGAGGGGCAGCCTGAGCAAAGTTGCCCTGGCAGTTTACGAACCAGATAGGGCCAGGATAGCTGTAGGGATAGTGAGGAAGGTAAGGGAGCCTAGGCCAGGCTATTGCATGGGGCTGAACCTAGTACACAGGCCTGTGGGCTCTCAACAGGGCCACGACGCTGGGTGTCCCCTCACTCTGGTGGTCGTTGAGGTGGGGGTGCACAGACGGTGGAGGCAAGCAGACATGATTTGCAGGCATGTGGACTCGGGAGGTGCAGGGAGCACAGGAGAGGGGCAGCACCACAGGGCAAGAAGGCAAGGAGACCCAGGGCCCTGGGGGAGGGGCCTGAGGAGCTATGCATGGTGGTGCTGGTTTTTGCCATCTACAAAGTCCTTGTTCAGTCTTTCTGGAATAATAGAGTAGCACTATCACTGTTCCCTTTTATCTATGGGGAAACTAAGGCATGCAGATTAAGTACCATGCCCAGAGCCACACAGCTTATGAGTGGCCAGGATTCAAACTCAGGCTGCTGATGTGTCTGGGGATTCAACCATCTGGGCAGACTTTAGTTTGTCATTTTACCCAATATATTAACAAAAGTCCCATTCAGCATTAAAGGTGAAGTAGACTGTCTGGGATCTCCCTGAAAGTTTCAATAAAGCAAACCAAGTGAAGAGCCTGGGCTACAGAGAAGAGCATCCGGAGGCAGAATCTCATGAGGGAGGTGGCAGGGGACAGGCGCTCCCTCCTGTTACCAAGGGTGCTCATGATACTGGAGCATGGGGCCACAGGCCCTCCATCCCCAGGGCACTCCTTAGAAGTAGAGCTGTGGAGCTGACCCATAGCTGGTCCAGGGTGAACTGGGTCTGAGCTTGTTCCAAGTGGAAGAGAAACCCATGTCTCTTAGACCAATGCCTCTCAAACTGTACTGGGTACCCCCGAGCCTTCTGTACCCCTCACCTTGTCCAAACAGAGCAATAACCCTATATTTTATAAAACAACTCCCTGTAAGATTTTTTTTGGACATTTATAAAAGAGTTTCTGACATCACTAAAAAGGTTTGAAGACTGATCTGATATACACCCCACTGACCCAGTCCCTGAGTCTCTCTGGATAGTTGTGCTGAGGTCACAACTGGGGCCTGGCTCCTGGGTCAGCACATTGGAAAGGGAGAAGCCCTGGCCATTCCCTCCCCTATGACAGCAGGGTCTTTTTGAGGGCTGTGAGCTCCATGGCTCTGTGCACCTGCTGGTTGAGTGGCGGCCTCCACTGGGTATAGCCATAGCTGGTTCTAGCTCAGTGGTCACCTCCTTGTGGCTGGCATCAGATGGATTTGGTCTGTTCACTCTCCTCCTACAGGACCTCCTGACCACTGAGATGTCTCCAGTTAAAGAACAGGACACTAAGGTTCGGAAAGGCCAGATCACTACTGGAGAGTCAGGCAGGGCAGTGGGTCCGATGTGAGTGACAGTGGGGCCAGTGCCTGTTCTCCACGAGTTGCCACCATGTGCCCTCAAGATTGAGTGTGAACCCATCCCCCTGGACAACCTCTAGGCTCCTGCCTTACATAGGAGGAATTCACACCACAAACACCTCTAAATCTCAAAAAGCAATGGCTGTGTTCATGACCCGGGTTGTCTGTAACTGGGATTTTCTATGTCCAAGGAGCTTGGGGCTGCAGCATGGGGTCTCCAGATTGCTCTCATGGCCTCAGGGGGTGGGGAAGAGAGAAAGGCTGGGCCAATCTCACAAACTGTGGGCCTTTCTCACCACTGGTAAGGACTTCTAGGTGAAGACCAAAGTTTGGTGTGGCCATGCCGAGGAGCCACTGCAGTGGGGGTCAGGAACTTGGGCCAGGAGCTTAGGGGAAGAAGGCCCATGAGATAAAAACCTGCCTCAGGGCGGCACCTGTAGCTCAGTGAGTAGGGCACCAGCCCCATATACAGAGAGTGGGAGGTTCAAACCTGGCCCCAGCCAAATTGCAACAAAAAACAGCCACAACAACAGGTGTTGCGGCGGGTGCCTGTGGTCCCAGCTGCTCAGGAGGCTGAGACAAGAGAATCACCTAAGCCCAAGAGCTGAAGGTTGTTGTTAGCTATGACACCACAGCACTCTACTGAGGAAAACAAAGTGAGACTCTTTCTCCTAAAAAAAAAAAAACAAAACAAAAAAAACCCTGCCTTGTAGCACCCTCCCGTGAACTGACTGATTCCTCCATTCAGAGGAGACCTAGGGAGCCCATCCAATGGCATCTGCTGCCCTGGAACTTGATGCTCACACTTCATTCAATCCTAACAGAATCCTGAGACTCCAGGGGTGGGACAGAGGAGGGACCTGAAGCACCCAAGGGAGAAGTGAAGCTGGACAATCCCTGGCCCTGGTCAGGACCACCCTTTGGCCTGGTCATGTACCTTCCAGGGACGATTCACAAACAGATGTTGACAAAGGACACCTGTGTCTAGATGCACAGATGAGCTTATGCCGATTCCTGATGTCAGTATTTACACTGTATCACTGTATCAGTATTTATCACTGTGTCAGCTCCCAAATCACTTAGAAGAAAATACTTACTGAGTTGATCCAGTGCTGAGGGTGGCATAATTACTGTGGAGAGAACATTTAAGAAGTATTAAAAAAGTAAAAATGAAAAAAACAGACTAAAGGCAATTTCTATTATGTCAAAAAAAGGTTTTAAACAGTATTTTCAGGATAGCCAGAATTTAACAGATCTCTCATAAAGAATTTCACTTGATGTATCTTGTTTTGGGGAACTGAATGGCTACCAGCCACAATCTAACAGTTAATTAGTACCCCACCCACTCCCAGTCAGCAAGACAGAGACAAGCACCATTTCCACAGTAATTCTAGCTTCTGGCTCCCACATGCAAAGTCAGGACTGTTGAAGGCTACAAGCATCACAGAAAGGGCGGTAAAGGTGACTATTCAAAATAAAAACAAGCACATACTCTTCCCTCCTTTCTCCACATCTGACCTGTCATTAGGCCCCGCTAGCATGGACACGGAGAAGCAGCGGTACTGCGTGGAGAAGCGGTTTTGGAAGACCCGGGGAATCGGGTGGTCGAACATGTTGAAGGAGAACTAGAAGGAAGAAAGAGAAGAGGGCATCAGAACAGAACAAATGCACTTTTTTTTTTCCAGTTTTTGGCCAGGACTGGGTTTGAACCCACCACCTCCGGCATATGGGGCCAGCTCCCTACTCCTCTGAACCACAGGCGCCGCCCACAAACGCACATTTCTTCATGTCAAAAGATGAAAGACCTCTAGGTAGTAGATGCTGCCAAATGGTGTTGAAGAACACCACGTACTGACCACTCTGATTTCCTGGCCAAACTCCAAATCCTTTCTGCTGTGCCCAATCTAATCACTCGGGTCTAGTCTCCATCATTTTTAGGAAGTGTGATCTTATTAAAATATAATGCTGGCCATACCAAATATGTCCCAAACCTTTTTCAGGGCTGCCCCCCACCCCCTGTCCTCAGTATATGATAAAATTTAATTTATAAATTAGGCACACCAAGAGATTAACAACTAATAACAAAACAGAACAATTTTAATAACATACTATAATAAAAGTTACGTGGATGTGGTCCCCTCCTCTCAAAATATCTTAATATTTTCAGACCACAGCTGACCTTGGGTAACTGAAACCATGAAAAGCAAAACTAAGGATAAGATGAGACTATTGCATTGGAGTAACTATGATATTTTAAAAGAATATAAAATCCCACTTTAATCTTCCCCCACCTTTCTGATTATAGGTCCTAAGGCCCTTATTCCAAAGAGCGCCCATCCCCACACCTTGAAGGCTGATCACATTTTTGACACAGCTGATCATAAAACCCAAGAGGACTGGGTGTGGAGAGCTTCTAGATAGCTGAACACAGGGAGGGTGCTGGAGGGTGGGTGCAATCCTACCACATACCTCACCCTATGTATTTCTTCATCGGTATCCTCTGTGGTATCTTTACAATAAACATAATTAATTGTTGCCCTGAGTTGTGTGAGCCTTTAGAAAATTAACTGAGCCCAAACAGTGGGTGATGGGAATCCCCAACTTGCAGCCGATTAGTCAGAAGTTCCAGAGGCTTGGACTTGTGGGGGCCTGGGGACTGGGCCTTCACTCTGTGGGATCTAACATTTTTTCCAGGTACACAGTTTCAGGCTTCAATTAGAAGACCCCCAGCTGGTGCCCACATTTGGTCACAAAAGTCTCCTTCTGTGTTGATGATTATTGTAGTGTTAAGGACACAGTTTGAGAGTTTCCCAAAGCAAGTATAGATCCAAAAGAATTGAAAGCAAGATCTCCAAGAGATTATCTGCACACTCACATTTGTAGCACCATTATTCAGAATAGCCAAAAGATGGAAGAAACCCCTACAGATGAAGAATAAACAACATGTGGCATATAGAGACAATATTCAGCCTTAAAAAGGAAGGAGATTCTATCAGATGCTATAACACGGATGAACTTCAAGGACATTATGCTAAGTGAAATAAGCCAAAGTTAAATGACTCCACTATTCTGTTTTGTTTTGTTTTTTGAGATAGAATCTCACTCTATTACCCTTGGTAGAGTGCTGTGGCATCAGCATAGCTCACAGCAACCTCAAACTCTTGGGCTCAAAAGATCCTCTTGCCTCAGCCTCCCAAACAGCTGGGACAATGGGCACCTGCCATAGTGCTCAGCTGATTTTTCTATTTTTAGTAGAGACTGAGACTTTTTTAAATCACTCTTGCTCAGGCTGGTCTCAAACTCCTGAGCTCTTAGTGATCCACCTGCCTCAACCTCCCAGATTGCTAGGATTATAGGCGTGAGCAGTTGTGCCTGGCCCTTAAATGATTCACTTAACTTAGACTCTAGGGACTCCTAGAGTAACCAAATTCATGGAAAACAGAAAGTAGAAAACATTAGGTTGCTAGGGGCTATGGAGAAAGGAAATGGAGAGTTATTGTTTAATGGGAATAGAGTTTTATTTCTGCAAAATGAAAAAGTTCTAGAGGTCTGTCGCACAACTATGTGAAATACTAAACACTCCTGAACTACACACGTAAAAATGGTTATGATGATAATATTTCTTTTACCACGATTAAAACAATTTGTTGTAACAGAGTCGGTGCCTGCAGCACAGTGGTTACGATGCCAGCCACATGCACTGAGGCTGGCAGGTTCAAACCCAGCCTGGGCCTGCTAAACAACAATGACAACTTCAACAAAAAAACAGCCTGGCACTATGTTGGGCGCTTGTAGTCCCAACTACTTGGGAGACTGAGGCAAGAGAATCACTTAAGCCCAAGAGTTAGAGATTGCTGTGAGCTGTGATGCCACAGCACTCTACCCTGAGCCACATTGTGAGACTCTGTCTAAAAATAAAGCCATAACAGACAAATATTTTTTGACTTGGTTCCAACATACATTAAATAGAGAGAAAGCCACTAACGGAATCATTTATTAGCAATCCCAAAACTATCGAGCTGAATCAGCTATCTTCCTAAAATGCAAATATAGCATGCTTCTGCCTAAAATCTTGGATGACTCTCTGAAACTTTAGCACAGTAGTTTCCTTTTTTTTTGGAGACAGCATCTTACTCTGTCGCCCTGAGTAGCTGGGACTACAGGCACCGGCCACCTCGCCTGTCTTGCTATCCCCACATAACCCCAATACTTAGCACACTGCTTGGCACATACGATGTATTGTTTCTGCCAAGTGAACAAACTTGGAAACAGAAACGTGATTTGACAATGACAAACACAGGATAAGATCTAATAATCACTCCTTGTTTTTACTAAAATAAAAAGGTTCCAGAAAGGCAATGCTGTAGAAAGGTAGAAGAGAGTTTTGCAGCCAGACAGACTTGGCTTCAAACCTCCCCTCTTCACTTCTGCAACCTCCAGTAAACTATCTCTGTACATCCTTAGTTTTCTCCTGGTTAAAATTATATTAATAATCCTCGCCTCCAAAGGGATTGTAGGGATTAAAGGGGAGAAGGTGTGATGAGGCATTAAAGATGCAGGCGCTAAAGAAAAACTAGCAGAAAAAGTATTAGCAAATAGCAACTAGTGTTGGTATCATTACCGAACACAACAATCGCCGTCCACACAACCGAAGACGTGAACCCGGGGGGCACAGAGCTGCGGAAATGGGGAGACAGAGGGGTTTCCTTGCTCACGAGGAAGTCCCCCGCGGACAGTCCCCGGGCAGCGCCAGCCTCTGCTACCACCCCCGAGAGCATTCCCGTTCACTCCGTGTGCACGGACACCTGTTGCGTGGCCGGCTCTTTCAGAGACCCACGGGTGGACACGAACGCCGGTTCCCTCCTACCCTCCTACCCCACAGAGAGGGAACGCTAACCAAGCACCAGACGAGCGGACGTGACCAGAGGCAGTTCACGGTCCAGGGTCCTCCTGGCACTCGGAGCGCCCCGGATCGGCAAGACAGGCCGGACTAGGCCTGGGTGACTCGGCATCTCCGCCGCTGTCCGGCCCCGCGCGCCAAGCTCGGGCCCCGGCCCCACTCCTCGTCCTCGGAGCCCTACACGGCTGCGCTTACCATGATGAACACCGCCTCGCAGACGCTGTTTCTCTCAGAGGACGTTACGAAAGTAGCCCTCCGCCTGCCCTCCGCCAGCTGCCGCGGCCGCACTGAAGCCGGGACTCTCCGAGAGGCTCACCGGAAGTGCGGGACCCGAGACCCGGGGGGCGGCGCCGCGGCCAAGCTTCGCCTCCAAAAAGTAAAAAAAAAAAGACGACGGCTCTAGGCTATAAAACCTTATTACCAGTGGTGTTAAAATAATCTTTCCTAATTGGGTTCCCCGTCTGAGTTCTATTAAAAATTATTTTAAATTACGTTTTGATAATCCTCCCCTCCAGACGAATTTAGTAGGGTCCATTCTCCGGAGGACTACACTACCCAGAATGCACGTAAACCTTTCGGTCTTTCCTTCAGCCATCAAGGACTCGGGCGGAAGTTAGTTACGTATCCTCCTTTTGGCCGGACCGAGCACCTATTGAAAATGCAACTGTCACCGTTATTCAATATATAACTAAATTTAATTTATGGCTAGAAGTGTATTTTTGTCTTCTGGGGTTCCCAACGGGTAGTAGGCTTCTCTTCCCAAAGTAAAGATGTCTGCCGTTCGTTGGGTTTCTGGGTAAAAACAAGTTGGAGCTGGGGCGGGGGGGCGGGGGTATGGTGTTTACGTCCTGCTTCAGAAATGACGCATCTTTGGGGGCGGGCCGCAGTGTTCCAGCCCTGAATGGCGGAACAGTAGTGCCCGCCCCTAAGCGGTCCCATCAGAAGAGAGAAAAGTCTGGGACCCAAGAAGCTATTGGTTGGGGACCCCTGGGCCAATCTGGGAAGAGCTGTAATTTGGCGGGAGTCTTGACCGCCTCCGGGGCTCTAGGTGTCTTGGAGCGAGCTCAAGGCGTCTGCTCGCCGTGGCTATGTTCGTGTCCGATTTCCGCAGAGACTTCTACGAGGTGGTCCAGAGCCAGGTGACTCTCAGTCCAGGACCCCGGCAGAGTCCTCATCAGGGAGAAGGGATGGGGGGAGTGGCCGCGGGGTGACCGGGAGGGTGGGGAAGGGCAGGAGTCGGGTCGTGGTGCTCAGCCCGCGCGCTTTTCCCGGACAGAGGGTCCTTCTCTTTGTGGCCTCGGACGTGGATGCTCTGTGCGCTTGCAAGATCCTTCAGGTGAGTTCTGCGGACCGTGGGAGGGCAAGCCGGGGCGAGAGGTGAGGGTTCAGGGAGGGTTCGGCGCCGGGATGGGAGTTGAGAGCTTAGGGTGGGAGTCAGCAGGACGGGAGGTGGGGAGCAGGTGAGAGACGGAGGACTCGGGGATTTGTACACCTCCTGTCTGTACAGTGTTGAGTCAGTTAGAGAAGGATTAGGTAAAAGGCCAGGAGAGTAGTTTGTAGTTTTACAGTAACCTGGGGCAAAAACTGGTTGCATTTGGGAGACCTTTGGACCAGTAGTGTGACCTCTCAAATGTGGGGTCTGACAGATGAATTGGTGACATCTGAGGGCATAGTGGTACCATAAACAGAGCAGGGGATACTGGTCTTAGGGAGAGAAAATCATTCGTTTGGGTCCAGGCAATTCTCAGAAGACCTGGAAGTAGGATTAGCCTTTCTCCCCAAGTTTTACTTAGGTAATTTTTTATAAGTCAGCAAAGTTGACAGAATGGTATGGTGAACACTCAAATTCTCACTGCTTAGCTTTTCTCATTAACATTTCACTAATTGTACATTATCCCACGTCTTTTGTCTCTCAACCCATCTAGTTTGTTTTTTTTTCCTGGTGCATTTCAAGGTGTAATGCAGACATCTTAAATAAGATAGATTTTAAAAACACTCTCTCTGCAGGCCCTATTCCAGTGTGACCACGTGCAGTACACACTGGTTCCAGTTTCTGGCTGGCAAGAACTTGAAACTGCATTTCTTGAGCATAAATCACAGGTATGAAAGATGCATTTTGTAATGATTAGGCTTTTGTACTCGATGGCAATTTCTTCTTAACATTCTTTCTAGTCCAACAATAGGTTGGGAGTATATTTAAATACCAGCTATGATACTTCTCAATGTGGAAGAGAAAAACATGCCCTGTATATACTGCTAGTTTATCTTCAAGTTGTAGAGACAAAAAAGACCAAAAAAAGATGCTGAATGTGGACAGCCTCTAACTTTGAATTTGTATTTCAATTTGATTATAAGATCTTGGAATTTAGTCTTTGGCCTAAAGTTATTTTAAAATGCACCACTATTTTACATTATCTCTTCAAGAACATGCATCCTAGTTTCCAAATTGAAATCTAGGAATGCAAATTCTCCCTTTGGAATTTAAACACCAGAGGCCAGGGTTCCTTCCACCTAATGTGGCCCCCACGGGGAAGGGCTAGGGCATGGAAGACTGTCGCTAGAGTCTCTGCTACATCTGGAACTGTTTTGGCAGAGGTAAGTCCTTACCTGGAACTCCTGTCATCATGCCAGGAACCTGTGCCGGTTTGATATTTATAAGGAAAGAATTCACTATAGTGATAAAGTGTGGTAAAGGACTTAATATTTAGGGACCCATAAAGTATTTGCTGAGAATTAAAGCTCTGCAATGCTACTAGCACTGAGAGGCCATGTGATCTGGAAACTCCCAGCTCCATGTTTGAAGTCCCAGTCTGCTCATTGGTTTCTTGGCTCCATGCATGAGATTGGGGCCTGCTGAGCCTCTGCAGGCACCTTGTGATCTCGGAGAAAGCAAGGCGAGCCACAGGACCTACTCCATGGTGTCACTGTGGAAATAATACGCAGAGTGTGTTAGAGTACCAGCATGGGCCATTTTTGGAGCCCATTGCCATCTGGGCCTGGCCACATGTCATGGGGCTTAACGTGTCTCAGCCTTAACATGTCTTAGCAGGACACAGAAGCCTAACATGGTGCTGGGCAAGGGGCCTCCTTAAAGCAGTTGCTTTAAAATATCTCCTTTCTAGGCCAGGCCTGGTGGCTCACGCCTGCTGTCCTAGCACTATGGGAGGCCAGGGCGGGTGGATCACGTGAGCTCAGAGGTTCAAGACCAGCATGAGCTGGAGTGAGCCAGAGTGAGACCCTGTCTCTACCAAAAAAAAAGCCGGGAACTGTGGCAGGCACTGTAATCCCAGCCACTTGGGAGGCAAAGGGCAAGAGAATCTCTAAAGGAAGAAAGAAAAAATAAAATTAAAAAAAAAAAAACTTCAAACTAACATGAGTGAAAATCAGCTGAAATTGAAAGCAAATTAAAAAATATATATACATATATATGTGTGTGTGTGTGTGTGTATATATATATATATATATATATATAAGATATCCTTTCTTTTGGGTGGTGCCTGTGGCTCAAGAGTAGGGTGCCAACCCCATATACTGGAGGTGTTGGGTTCAAACCTGGCCCGGGCCAAAAACTACAAAAAAAAAAAAAAACTTTCTTTTTCCAGTTCCATTATTTTATTCTCATAAACTGTGGAGCTAACGTAGACCTCTTGGACATCCTTCAACCTGACGAGGACACTATATTCTTTGTGTGTGACACTCACAGGCCAGTCAACGTTGTGAATGTGTACAATGAAAACCAGGTACCCAGGCCATTGTGGCCTCACCTCTTCTGTGCTCTCCCCTCAACCTGTCTACAGCTTTTCAGGCCACATATAATATTGTACCAAGTGGGGTGGCGCCTGTGGCTCAGTGAGTAGGGCACTGGCCTGGAGGGCGGTGGGTTGGAACCCGGCCCCAGCCACACTGCAATAAAAAAATGGCCAGGTGTTGTGGGTGCCTATAGTCCCAGCTACTCAGGAGGCCAAGGCAAGAGAATCACCTAGGCCCAAGAGCTGGAGGTTGCTGTGAACTATGATGCCATAGCACTCTACCGAAGGCAATATAGTGAGATTGTCTCCAAAAACAACAATATTGCACCGAGTGTCATGGGCAAGGCATGGACCTGACTCCCCTGTTGAAGTAGGAGTAGCCTGAGCACAAGAATATGTTCTTGGCTTGGCATCTGTAGCTCAGCGGTTAGGGCGCCAGCCACATACACTGGGGCTGGCAGGTTCAAACCCAGCCCGGGCCTGCCAAACAATAACAACTGCAACCAAAAAATAGCCAGGTGTTGTGGTGGGCCCCTGTAGTCCCAGCTACTAGGGAGGCTGAGGCAAGAGAGTCGCTTAAGCCCAAGAGTTTGAGGTTGCTGTGAGCTCTGACGCCACAGCACTCTACCAAGGGCAACCTAGTGAGACTCTGTCTAAAAAAAAAAAAAAAAAATGTGTTTTTATCCATCTTTGACAAGAAACATGGCTTCTCATCCTTGGAGATGCTTGGAATGTATTTGTGGAGTTCACTTGACCTGGGAGGTGTAAGCACCCTGTAATCAGCCTGCTGTTGGTTTTAGAGATCATTCTATGCACTTAGGGGACCCACATCTTCCTGCCCTCTCTCAGAGGATATGTAGTGGGGCATTCATCTTGTTGATGCCATAAGAGGGAGCTGCTTTTCCAGACTTCTGGACAATAGATGGTTTTCAAAAAATTCTTTTCAGATTTTCATAATATCTCTATACTGGGTGTGACGCAACTCTAGTACCTCACTGAGCTGTAGTGAAAACAAGAAAATTCCTGAGAATTCTGGAAATCTTCTTAAATAGGTAGTGATCTATTTGTCCAGGAAACTATGAGTCAGCTATTAATAATCAGGAAGTGATAAGATTCTGCAGGAGAAGTACACATTGTGATGGATACTTTTCTGTCAAGCCAGGAGGCACCTGATTGCTTTTTGTTTTAAACTTAGATCAAGTTACTCATTAAACAAGACGATGACCTCGAAGTTCCCGCCTATGATGACATCTTCAGGGATGAAGAGGAGGATGGAGAGCAATCAGGCAATGACAGCGATGGGTCAGAGCCTTCTGGGTCAGAACCTTCTGAGAAGCGCACACGGTTAGAAGAGGTGTGTTTGGGCCCCTCACATCATCCTGAAGGATTTTGTACTCCCAGAGGTCAGGGGTTGTCTCTAGAGCCTGCTAGCCCAGGCATAACGGGGGTCATGTGGCAGTGGAAGTGGAGGAGCTAGCAGGCATGGGGGCTGACCCTAGGCTCTGCTGTCCCCTGGCCAGGCCCAGCCCCAGATGGTCAATCCAGGGGAAACATCTGGTGTGTGAAGGAATGAGTGGTTTGCACCATGTTGGCCCCAAATCTCAGCTGCTCAGTGATTTGGGGCTCAGTCAGCAGAAGGGACCATCTGAGGCTCTGCCTTCTGCAGAGGCAGAATTACAGGGGGAGGTGTTTTTTCTACTAAAAATAGAAAAACTAGCTGAGTATTATGGTGGGTGCCTGTAGTCTGAAGCAGGTGTCTGAAGCAGGAGAATTGCTTGAGCCCAAGAGTTTGAGGTTGCTTTGAGCTATGAAGCCACAGCACTCTGGCCCCAGGGCAATAGAGTAAGATTCTGTCTCAAAAAGAAAAAAAAAAGTGAATAATGTCTCTTTTTTTGTATTTTTAGTAGAGACAGGGTTTCACTCTTGCTCAGCCTGGTCTTGAGCTCCTGAGCTCAGGCAGTCCACCTACCTTGGCCTCCCAGAGTGCTGGGATTACAGGCATGAGCCACTACATCCAGCCCTGAATAATGTCCTAATTTCATCTAATACTTTGCCCACGTTGAAGTTTCTTTAATCCTCCTCAAAATACATTTTGTAGTCACTTTTATTTGTGAACTATCCTTCAGTCAAGGGTGCCACGTTTACTTGTTTAACTTAGAATGGTATTTCAACCTCCACTTCTTTTTTTCTTTTGTTTTGTTTTTAATGATGTTGGTGGCCAGTCCTATTGTCCAATGCTTCTTATTTGCTTCTTCCTGGAGTAATTTAATTTTCTTCTCCGTCTCTGCATTTTTGATGACCTGTACATTAGATCTAGAGGTTTGATTTTAGTAAGATTAAGCACTTTTTTGAATACTTTTTGTTTTGTTTTGTTTTGTTTTTTGAGATTGGGTCTTGCTCTGTTGCCAGGTTAAAGTACAGTGGCAGAGCTCACTACAGCCTCAAACTCCTGGGCTCAAACAATCCTCCTGCCTGGCCAGGATACTTTTTATATAACTAAAATCTATATGAGTTGTAAGGATTAATATATAAGGTATATCCTCAGAAATGTTTTTATTAATGAGGTGCACATTTAAAGAAATTTGGAGACAACAGACAAATGTGCCATTACGGCTGTATGACCTGAGGCAAGTGACTTAACCTCTTTCTCTCTGTAAAATGAAGATGATGATGGGACTGCGCTGTTGTATTCCTACTGATCTCTAACAAGTACCCCAGAATTAGCAGCTTGAATCCACCATTTTCTTATGCTCCTGGATTCTGTAAGTCGGAATGTGGGCAGAACCCAGCACGGACGGCATTAAGTCTTTCTGCTCCAGGGTGTCTGGAGCCTCAGCTGTAGATGTGAAGGCTGGGAATGGGATCATAGGCCATTGTTGGTTCTTGTGTCAGTCGTCTGGTTAGCTAGGATGGCTCCCAGCCCAGACTGCTCAGCCAAGCACCTGCAGGGGCTGTGACATTGCACATGGCTTCTTCACAAACATGGCAGCTTGGGCTCCTAGCAGGAGCACTCCAGTCAGCTGGGCAACCACTCTCTGGGTCTTCTACTGGTGTTGGGGGCCCTCAGTACCCTACAGCCACAGGCAAGGGAACAGGACCCCGCCAAGCATTGTGGAAGGGTCAAAGAAATCTCAGGCTATGGAGGTCTTATTAAATCAACTTTATTGAGGCCTAATTTCTATACAGATTACCAGGTGTATAATTTTATAGGTGTTATTTTGTTTTGAGACAGGGTCTCTCTCTCTGCTGCCCTGGGTAGAGTGCCAGGACATCATAGCTCACAGCAACCTCAAACTCTCTTGGACGTGAGCAATCCTCTTGCCTTAGCCTCCGGAGTAACTGGGACTATAAGTGAGTGCCACTATGTCCAGATAGTTTTTTCTGTTTTTCGGTAGAGACAGGGTCTTGCTCTTGCGTGGGCTGGTCTCAAACTCCTGAGCTCCAGCAATCCACCTGCCTCAGCCTCCCAAAGTGCTGAGATTACAGACATGAGCACCTGACCACCAGGTATATAATTCAGTGAGATTTAACATATATATATATAAAGTCAAGTGACCACATCGTGACAAAGAACAGTTCTCTTACCCCAGAAAAGGTCCCCCATCGGGACCTGGCTTTTTTAATTAAACTTTTTCTTTTGAGATCATTGTAGATTCACAAGCAGTTGTAAGAAGTTATATAGAGAGATTGCTTCCATTCTTTGCCCAGTTTCCCCAGTGGTAGCATAGCATAGTGCAGGGTCACAGTCAGGGTATTGACTTGAAAACTGGGCACTCCAGCTCCTCTTATGGCCACACCTGCTTCCCTTCTGCCCCTGCGCCCTCAGCACCCCCCAGCAACCACTGGAGGTCTTATCCACCTCTATAATTTTGTCGTCTCAGCAATGTTATATAAGTAGAAATGGAATCACACAGTGTAGTACCTTCCAGGATTGGCTTTTTTCACTCTGCGTGATTATCTGTAGATCATCTCCCCAGCTCTCTGGAGAGTTGTTACATGTGTCAATAGTTTATTCATTTCTTTCTTCCATCAGCATCGCACAGTTTTCAGTGTACAAATTCTGTATATGTTTTATTAGATTTACACCAGTTTCTTTTTTCATATTTTTTAAAGCCAGCCTCTGCCTTTCAGTTGATGTACTTAGCGCATTTACGTTTATTCTAATTATTGATATGTTAAGGCTTAGGTCTGACATTTTATTTTCTGTTGTTCCCTCTGCTCTTTATTTCTGTTTTCTTGCTTGTTGTATTTTAGGGTTCTGCTTCAGTTTATTTCTAGTGTTTGTGAGTATATCTCCTTGCATAGATTTTCTATTCTTATTTTCATTTATTTTTGTACTTTTGTTTTCTGACCAGAGATGCAGAAGAAAGCTGTAGATTATTTTAGCAGTTGTTCCAGGTTTTACATTGTACATCTGTGACTCATCACAGCCTACTGGTATCATCATTTTACCAGTCTGAGTCAAATGTAGACATCTTACCTCCCTTTATGTCCTTACTCAGACTCTTTTATAATATAATTTTCTTAAATATTTCCTCCACTTTAACAAAGTTGTCATTTTTGCTTTAGTAATCAAATGTAGTTGTAAAATTTGTGAAGAGAGGTTCGGCACCTGTGGCTCAAGTGGCTAAGGCACCAGCCACATACACCTAAGGTGGTGGGTTCGAATCCAGCCCCGGCCCACCAGACAACAATGATGGCTGCAACAAAAAAATAGCCAGGCATTGTGGCAGGCACCTGTGGTCCTAGCTACTTGGGAGGCTGAGGCAGGAGACTCGCTTGAGCCCAGGAGTTGGAGGTTGCTGTGAGCAGTGAAGCCATGGCACTCTACCCAGGGGGATAGCTTGAGGCTCTGTCTCAAAAAAAAAAAAAAAAAAATTTGTGAAGAGAAGGATTTTGAAGAAATGGAATTAGTGGGAGGCTCGTCTGATCCAGGGACCCTGAACCAAGGAGCAGGAGAGTTTGAAAAGCCAGAAGCTTGGGGTTCAGTGGCAGCAGCCCCATCAGCCCGAGTTGGGGGGCTGCCAAGCACATGGGTTGGCAGGGGTGGTCTTTGTTTTATTTACTTGGTCCTGTTTCAACAAGCAAACATGTCATGTCCTGTCGTAAATAGGAAGGTTATTGGTTATTCACAGTTTCTTTTTTGTTGTTGTTGTTGAGACAGGATCGCCCTGGGTACAGTGCAGTGGCATTGCAGCTCACAGCACCCTCCAACTCTTAGGCTTGAGCAGTCCTCTTGCCTCAGCCTCCTAAGTAGCTGGGACTACGGGTGTGCTCCACTACACCCCACTAGTTTTTTTCTATTTTTAGTAGAGATGGGGTCTCACTCTTGCTCAGACTAGTCTCGAACTTCTGAGCTCAAGCAATCCACCCACCTGGGCCTCCCAGAGTGTGAGGACAGCCGAGCATGAGCCACCACGTCCAGCCTAGTCACAGTCTCTAGAATCTGATGATGCAGATGAAGATTATGGAAGAGCTTCAGACCCTGCTGCTAATAAAATCTGATCATCTCTCTGAAAAGCTAAAAATAAGAGGCAATCTGGAAATAATTCACAGGATAGTGAGAAGTCAGAAGAAAAAGATGTCCGAGGATCAAGTAGGAGGTTTCTCGCTCAGCAGAGGACAGTAAAGATGAAAGAGAAGATGCAAAATGTGTACCAGCAGCAGCAGCAGCAGCAGCAGCTTCTGAACAGAGAGGTGCTCATGGAGAGGTGGGCAGTGAGGAAGAACAAGAAGACGAGGAGGAGGCACCATGTCAGCAAAAAGATGCTGGCAGCCGTGAAGATTCCCGAATGGAAGGTGATGATGATATTGACTGTGGCAGTTCAATAAAGAAAAATAAAAGCTGGGTAACGAGTCAAAACCTGAGAGAAAAGAAAAGAAAATGGCCAACACCGGCGCCTGTGGCTCAAAGGAGTAGGGCGCCGGCCCCATATCCCAGAGATGGCAGGTTCAAACCCAGCCCCGGCCAAAAACAGCAAAAAAGAAAAGAAAATGGCCAAGCCCAGGCTGAAAGGGACAGTGGGCTGCCCCACAGCTTCACAAGCACCAAGGGAAAGACTCCTCCCAAAGAAGGAGCCAGAACATCCTCCAGGAAAAAAAGTATCTGTCTGGGGCTACGCCTGTGGCTCAGTGGGTAGGGCTCCAGCCCCATATCCGAGGGTGGCAAGTTCAAACCTGGCCCCAGCCAAACTGCAACAAAAAAATAGCCAGGTGTTGTGACGGGTGCCTGTACTCCCAGCTACTCTGGAGACTAAGGCAAGAGAATCACCTAAGCCCAGGAGTTGGAGATTGCTGTGAGCTGTGATGCCTCGGCACTCTACCAAGGGCAATAAAACAAGACTCTGTCTCTACCAAAAAGAAAAAAGAAAGTGTCTGCAAGCCCCCTACCCAAGAAGTCTGGGGATGCAGGTTCTGAAGACGAAGCCCAGTCTGGGAAGGATCAAAAGTGATGATGGTTTGGCAAAAGATTTTTTTTTAAAAAAGGAAAAAAGAAAAAGAACATAGTTTGGGGTATGGCTTAACTCAGGGGCTTTCTGTACTCTTTTCACATTTCTTAAAAGTAACATTTTTTTTTCTTGCTTTCTCTCTCTTACTCTCTCTGATTTTTATTTATTTGTTTATTTTTTTTTTGGCAGTTTTTGGCCAGGGCTGGGTTTGAACCTGCCACCTCTGGCATATGGGGCTGGTGCCCTACTCCTTTGAGCCACAGGCACCACCCTGATTTTTATTTTTTTTAAAGAAAACTATGATATGTGTAAGTTACCTTTTTGTCTATTGGTCTCTTTGCCACCACCACCTCTTTCCCAGTGAAAGCCTATCAAATGAATCATGCAAGTTACTGCTTCATCTTTTAATTTTCTTTTATTTTTGCAGTTTTTGACTGGGGCTGGGTTTGAACCGCCACCCCCAGTATATGGCGCTGGTGCCCTACTCCTTTGAACCACAAGTACCACCTGAATTTTATTTTCTATTTTATCCTTTAATTTTAATGGTTGTAAAGCCGTAAGATTTTAGATGAGCACTGTGGAAACTGTTTTTTGCTAAATGATAGTGAGCTGAATAGTAATCCAAAAATGTAGAGAAGATTTTTTTTTCATTTTATCATATAAAATTTATATTTGCTATATATGATGAAAGCATGGCAAAAAGACTGTGTTAATCCTTTCATTGAGATTTTCTGTGAAAAATAGCATTTATCTCCTAATACATTATACACATTTCTGTACAGAATGTCTAACTTTGGTGGTAATGAATGTCTTGGGATGCAAAGTATAAAACTGAAAATACATCCAAAAAGTGCCAAACAGTAATCTCCGAGAGCTAGGTCTTTTCCATTGCAAGGCAGATGCTGTGGGGTCATCACTCTGTAAATGTGGTTTGACTCTCTGAAGCCATTCATTCAGATGCTCAACAAGACCTCATGCATCTGGGACAGTCCCTTCTGAAACGAATTTCAGGAGAACTGCCATTTGGATATCTCTAGAAGAGCTTTTGTCATAGAGCTTTTGTGATACCTCTGCCCCAGAATACGGATACAAAACTCAGAATCATCTATTTCAGGAATGCAATGGCTTTTCTCTGTTTCTTCCCAGTTAAGACTCGTTAGTTTGTTCTGAAAGCATTTTTGTACATGAGTTGCAAGTAAGTACCAGAAGGGAGTACTACGAAGCTGTGTAGTTCATCACGGTGATATGAATGACTGTTTCAAAAAACTGTAACTCTTGCAAAGCTACTACTTCTCACCCAGGAAAGTAGTTTTTCACAGAATGACTTTGATTTGTACTTAATAAAAATGGATCTTAATTGAAGAGCCACTAGCTTTCTTGAAGGCAATGAATATACTTCACTATTTATACTAAGTTCTGTGGAATTTCCTTCTGCAGTCGCATATGAATAGTTAACCAACCGTTGGCACAACACAGTTGGTATAGCAGTAACCAACCTTAGATGTATTCACTGTAGAGATAATCAGATCTATTGCAAGCTGGCCAACATTTCCCATGGAGACTGGTGGCATCAAGAGGGTGAAGCCTGTAAGGTCAGGGACCAGCTCCCCACAGGGAACAAATATGGTTGCAGCAGGCTGGAAAAAAGGGGATAAGGATGGGCCTTGGAAAAATGAGGGATGCAGGAACGCAGATACCCAATCTTGGAGCAGGATCTGTGTACCCAAGTCCCTGGGGCCTCGCAGGATACAGATGGGGTCCTTCAAATGTAAAAAGCTTTTGATTGCTTATTTCTCTACCTGGACTTTTAAAAAATGAGTTGTCATCTAATAATGAGTTTATATGTCTACATACACAAGTATGAATGTCTGAAAAAATTCTTGACTTTAAACTTCTGTTGATGAGGCAGGTAGGAGATAAATTCTGAATTGTTACTAAAAGTATTCATATTCTTTTTACCTTGAGGGAAGTGTGAGGGATAGGGTTACCTGACTTTATTTTAGGGTGTAGGTTTTCTTTTTTTTTAATCTCATCATTTCCTTATCGCAAAGAGACTCAGAGCTGGACCTCTTTGCCTACTTGCCCTGGCAATGAAGGCGGTTTGCCGTCTCTGGCGAATGTATCCTAATTTGTAAGCTTTCCTCCTCTTTTTTTTTTTTTTCTTTTTTTGCAGTTTTTGGCTGGGTCTGGGTTTGAACCTGCCACCTCTATCATCTGGGGCCAGCGCCCTACTCCTTCAAGCCACAGGCAATGCCCCTAAGTTGTAAGCTTTCTAACTCTGTAAGCCTATCTTTCTCTTCCTCAATAAACTTTGTTTCATGCTTGCCTTAAAAAAAAAAAAAAAAAAAAACAACTAAGGAACTTGGAGCTAGTGATTCTTCTATCCTGTAAATCCTGTAACAGTTTTTAAGGAGCTTTAAAAATAAGAGAGAGCAGAGGGCTGCCAAAACCAGAATCACTCTTGATTTCACATTTCTTTCTCTGATGGTTCATGCTTGGGGTTTTTTTTGCAGTTTTTGGCTGGAGCTGGGTTTGAACCTGCCACCTCCGGCATATAGGGCTGGCGCCCTACTCCTTTGAGCCACAGGTGCTGCCCCGGTTCATGTTTTAAAAATACATATGTATCCTGGTTTTTAATTCTGTTTGATAAAATTTTACCAAGGACCCACCAAAATAATTTAATTGGCAGGATCAATCTGCATATCACAGTAGATTTCTTCTCAAACTAACAATGTTTAGGTTTTAAGCAAATAAAGTTCAGTTAATGTGAAAAAAGAAAAGGAAAGCCTATTACCAAATTTTTGCTTATTGTATTTTTTCTTCCCTATTTCCAAAGTTTCTTTTTTTCCATTTCCTTTCTACTTAAGAGCCTCTTTTAGCCATTCATTCAAATGAGATCTAGCAATGAATTATCTCTATTTTTCCTTCTGAGAATTTCTTGATTATCTTTCAGGAATGAAGGAAAAATATCTTTCTTTTAGCACTTGAAAAGTATTCTGCCACTCCCTCTGGCCTCCATGTTTCTGATAAGAAGTCCTCTGTCTTTTAAGTTGAGTTTGTTTGTTTGTTTTCCATTTAGGTAAGATACAGTTTTTCTTTGGCTGTCGTTAAGATTTGTTTTGTTTTAGTGTTTAGAAGTTTAATTATGAGGTGCCCTGATGTGGACTTCTTTGGCTTTACCCTTTTGGGGATTCACTCAGCTTAAGTCTATAGATTTATATGATTTTTTTGTTTTTGAGACAGAGTCTCACTCTTTTGTCTGGGCTGTAGTGCAGTGGCATCACCATAGCTCACTGCAGCCTCCATTTCCTGGCTCAAGCAATCCTCCTGCCTCAGCCTCCCAAACTGCTAGAATTATAGGCATGAGCTGCCACATGGTGGCCATTTTGGCCACATTTTTTAGCCTTTATTTCTTCTAGTACATTTTCAGAGTCCACCCTCTTTCTCTTCTTCCAGGGCACCAATGTGACTGTTGGATATTTTGTTGTAGTCCACTGGTCCTTAGGATCTGGATTTTTTGTTGTTGTTGTTGTTGTTGGGGATTCATTGAGAATACAAGAAACCAGGTTACACTGATTGTATTTGTAGGTTAAGTCCCTCTTACAATCGTGTCTTGCCCCTAAAAGATGTGTCACACATCAAGACCCCACCGCCTCCCTCCTTCCCTCTCTCTGCTCTTCCTTTCCCCCACCCCTCCCTCCTTCTTTCTCTCTCTGCTCTCCCCTTCCCCCACCCCCACCATGTAATTAGTTGTCCTCATATCAAAATTGAGTACATAGGATTCATGCTTCTCCACTCTTGTGATGCTTTACTAAGAATAATGTGTTCCACTTCCATCCAGGTAAATACAAAGGATGTAAAGTCTCCATCTTTTGACAGCTGAATAGTATTCCATTGCGTACATATACCACAGCTTGTTAATCCATTCCTGGGTTGGTGGACATTTAGGCTGTTTCCACATTTTGGTGATTGTAAATTGAACTGCGATAAACAGTCTAGTGCAAGTGTCCTTATGATAAAAGGATTATTTTCCTTCTGGGTAGATGCCCAGTAATGGGATGGCAGGATCAAATGGGAGGTCTAGCTTGAGTTCTTTGAGCGTTCTCTATACTTCCTTCCAAAAAGGTTGTATTAGTTTGCAGTCCCACCAGCAGTGTATAAGTGTTCCTTTCTCTCCACATCCACACCAGCATCTGCAATTTTGAGATTTTGTGATATGGGCCATTCTCACTGGGGTTAGATGGTATCTCAGGGTGGTTTTGATTTGCATTTCTCTAATAATCAGGGATGATGAGCACTTTTTCATATGTTTGTTAGCCATTTGTCTGTCTTCTTTAAAGAAGGTTCTATTCATCTCTCTTGCCCATTGATATATGGGATTGTTGGCTTTTCTCATGTGGATTAATTTGAATTCTCTATAGATCCTAGTTATCAAGCTTTTGTCTGATTCAAAATATTCAAATATTCTTTCCCATTGTGGGGGTTGTCTGTTTGCATTGGTTGTTGTCTCCTTAGCTGTACAGAAGCTTTTCAGTTTAATTAAGTCCCACTTGTTTATTTTTATTGTCATTGCAATTGCCACGGCAGTCTTCTTCATGAAATCTTTCCCCAGGCTGATATCTTCCAATGTTTTTCCTATGCTTTCTTTGAGGATTTTTATTGTTCCATGACTTAAATTTAAGTCCTTTATCCATCTTGAATCAATTTTTGTGAGTGGAGAAAGGTGTGGGTCCAGATTCAGTCTTTTACATGTGGATATCCAGTTCTCCCAGCACCATTTATTGAATAGGGAGTCTTTCTCCCAAGGTATGTTCTTGTTTGGTTTATTGAAGATTAGGTGGTTGTAAGATGTTAGTTTCATTTGGTTTTCTATTCGATTCCAGATGTCTATGTCTCTACTTTTGTGCCAATACCATGATGTCTTGACCACTATGGCCTAAAATCTGGTAGGATCTGGATTTTTTTTTTTTTTGAGTCTGTTTTCTCTCTTGTTCAGACTGGGCAGTTTCTATCTTTCTATCTGCCTAGTCACTGATTCTTTCCTTTGTTCTATCTGCTCTGCTCTTGGGCCCATTCACCAAGTTAATGTTCCAGGTGTGATTTTCAATTTCATTTCTAAACTTTCCATTTGGATTTTCATTTTTTTTTTTTGAGACGGAGCCTCAAGCTATCCTCCTGGGTAGAGTGCCATGGCATCACGCTCACAGCAACCTCCAACTCCTGGGCTCAAGCGAGTCTCCTGCCTCAGCCTCCCAAGTAGCTGGGACCACAGGCGCCCGCCACAACGCCTGGCCATTTTTTGGTTGCAGCCATCATTGTTGTTTGGCGGGCCCGGGCTGGGGATTCGAACCCGCCACCTTGGGTGTATGTGGCTGGCACCTTAGCCGCTTGAGCCACAGGCGCCGAGCCCCATTTGGATTTTCTTTATGTTTCCTATTTCTTTGCTGAGATTTCTTTTCTTTTTGTTTTTTCTTTTGAGACAGAGTCTCACTATGTCACCCTGGGTAAAGTGCCGTGGCGACATAGGTTGCAGCAACCTCAAACTCTTGGGCTTAAGCAATTCTCTTGCCTCAGCCTCCCAAGTAGCTGGCACTACAGGCACCTGCCACAACGCCTGGCTATTTTTGTTGTTACTGTTGTTGTAGTTGTCATTGTTTTGTTGTTCAGCAGGCCGGTTGGACTTGAATCCACCAGCCTCGGTGTATGTGGCCGGTGCCCTACTCACTGAGCTACTGGGTGCCAAGCCAGATTTCTCATTTTTAATTTGTTTCAAACATGTTTGTAAATACTTGTCCAACCATTTTTTATGATGGTGGCTTCAACATCTTGGTTAGATCACTCTAACAATCTGTCATCTTGGCATTGGCATCTGTGGTCTGTCTTTCTCCATTTGAGAGCATCCTCGTTCTTTGTATGTTAAATGCTTTTCAAATGAAACCTGGATGTTTTCAGATCCTGTTAAGAGACTGGGCTTTATTGAAATCCTCTGTTACAGCTGGCTTGCTCTAACGCTGCTGTGCCAAGCAGTGGGTGGTGGTGCTGGGTGGAGAGAGAGGGTCCAGACTCCCTGCCCTGCCCCTCTGACCCCCTCAACAGGGAGGGGAGGGTTGTTCCATCACTGAGGGACAGGCTCTCCCTCTGGTGGGATGGGGCTGGGGTGTATACTCATCACCCAGCAGTAGGTGCATGAGTCCCAGCTCCTCTGACACCACTGGGCAGAGGCTTGGGGCACCTGTTAACCTGTTACAGCTTTGCTAAGGGGGGCGTCTAGGCTCCCACTCCACCTTTGCTGAGGTGGGTGGCATGGATGTTGGCTGGTGTTGCCTAAAAGTTTTCTGCCTAGGCTCTTTGGCTAAACAGCACAGCTTTGCTTGGGGATCATTTGGTACATACCTGTCAGTGTTTCTAACTTGTTGGTTTCTTCAGCCCCAAGTCTGGGATACTTATAAGGGCAAAAAAAAAAAACCTACCCAGGGAGCACAAGCCGTGTGTTCCCAGGTCCTGCGTTCCCTGATGGGTCTGTTTTCACCTCTTCCTTTCAGAGTCTTGCTGAGTTTGCTTTTCCTATAACGTCCCGGGGTGGTGGTTTATTTAGCGGACGTGTAGGAAAAAATGCATCTGCTTTACTTCCCAGAAGCAGAAGTCTCAGGACCATGGATTTTTAAAACCAGCACACTAGACCACTTCTCTGTAATGAGGATTAAACGAGATGCTGTCTGTAAAGTTGGAATAGTTGTTAGCACATGGTAGAAAGTAAGAAATATTAGCTCTCATTAATCACAGTGGGGAAGCTGGTCCGAGGTGGGCGTGGGTGTATCTGGATCCTGCAGGGCTGTGGGTAGTGGGTACTGAGGTAGACAGACACGGTAGCCTGGAGCAAGCACTTAGGAAACAACGGTCCATTCTCTCTGCCAGTGCTGGGGCCAGCCAGGGTCCTGGTGCCACTGCCTCCGCAGCTCCCTTCCCTAGGAGCAGGTGTGCTCGGAACATGGGGATGACCGTGTTCTCCCTCAGGGGAACCCCACTGGCTTCTGCCAGATTGGAACCTTCCCGGGCTGTGGGGATAAATCCCTACACGTTTGCCTCACCTTCTGTTCTCTTTGTCCCCCACCAGGAAATAGTGGAGCGATCAAGGAGGCGGCAGCAGAGGAAAGAGTGGGAGGCCCGGAGGTGAGTGTGTGTATCAGCCAGCGGCTGGCGCCAGGAGCCCACTTGCCCTGGTGTCTGTGGTGCCACTGACGCCTATTTTTTTTGCATACTATAATTCATTTAGTTTAGAACCTCTGGGCCAGTGGCTCCAGGACTGACCATGTGACCACTGCATCTGGGTTGTTCTCTAGTCCCACGAGTCACAGAATAAGCCTTTGTGGTCTCCCACATAGGTGCTGTCTGTTAAGGGCCAGGGCTGTTTTGTTTTTTTTTTTTTTTTGCTTGCTTTTTCTGATGCAGATATTTTTACTTACAAATTCTTTATAAACAAAACAGGTGCGAATTATGTAAAACTCTCCATAGGAAAGGAAGCTAAGTTATTCATAATTCGTCTTCCTATTGCAAATGTAAAAATATTGAAGTGCTTTAAAATGAAAATGTTGGAAAGGTCATTCTAGCTGGGAGTGAACATGCGGCAGTGCCCTTGTGGTGGTTCCCAGGGGAATTCCTTGCCGGATCTGGGCCATCCAACTGATACTTCCCTTTGTTCTCACTGAGGACGCGCTCCCTCTGGCAGCCTTGGCAAGGAAGGCCACCCCCTCCTAGGAGGACATTGTAAAACCATTTCAGGAAGGGTAAGGAAAGAAAAGTGAAAATAACCCATCATCTCATGAGTCTCCTAATCTCATAGGACTTAACTGGCAATTTTCCCTCTTTGTGAAACGTAGATTATTTCTAATATTTTTGTCATTACAGTGAATTGACTGTGCACACACAGCAAGGTTTGTCTTGTTTCTCTGAACTGTGGTTTTGGAATAATTTCTCAGAAGTGGGATTCCGAAACTGCACCTTTTACACTCCACGTTATCCCCACAAGCAGCTTCTGTTGATGTCCCAGCATGGCACCTGCGCCCCTGCTGCAGAGTCAGTCAGTAGAAGCAAGTGTCATGGAGACTTAATTTGCATTTCTTTGAACGCTGCCCAGTGTCAGCATCTTTCCCAGCCTTTGGCTTCCTGTACTGCCCTCCCTGTTGAAGACCTGCATTCTGTGTCGTTACAGAAGGGACATCCTCTTCGACTACGAGCAGTATGAGTATCACGGGACATCGGTAAGTGAGAATGGGGTAACTCGCCTGAAGTTCTGACTCTAGGGGTCTGTGCGCTAACACCCGAGGAAGGGGCATAGGCCTCCAGAGTCACCAAAGTGCGGTTTGACTCAGCTCCACAGCTCCCCCAGTGCAACCCTGGGCTGGTGCTGCAGCCTCTCCAAGACTTAGACTCCTCTTCTATAAGGAATATAGTGTACTTTTCACTGTAAAGTGAAGAGAATGATCCTCAGTCCAGAGTCAACTGTTAAGACATCCTTTGCAGCCAACAGGTGCTCACAGAACAACAGCTACTATTTTTGTTCATCATCAGCAGTACAGAGTAAATCTTCTAATCTCTGGGCTTGTAACAGCACATTAGTGTTTGTGTTTTACAGAATGGAGTTTAGTGTAGAAAACCTACCCTGTTGATGCTGTTAGTGTTGAACAGAGCTCAGGGCCTTATGGAGCCCTGGAAAACTAAGTTTCCAATAAAACATCCTGTATTGAGTCTTAGAATTGGACCCTGTGACCTTGAACTCTAAGCACCGTATTTCCAGCATCCCTTTTATCATCAAGTTTCCATTATCCTCCGAAGGATCATCCTTTTGTCGTCTCTGCTTAGCTCTGATCTAAGCAGTGGGTGGGGAGGGTGTTGACACTTGCCCAAGGAAGATGCACCTCTCCCTCCAGAAATGTGGATGGTTCCCTTAGAAATCCGCGCCTGGAGGAAGCCAAGCATCTCATGGCTAAGGGGACTTCAGAGTCTTCTGGATCTGTGCTGATCGCCCTTGCAGTCTTCCTAACCCAGATCCTCTGCCCACAGGAGGCTGAATGCTTCCTCCCATCCATGGACAGCCCTCTTGGAAAGACCTTCCTCACTGTGGGGTCCCAAGGTCCCTCCCACTTTAGTTTCCAGAGCCCGTGCTCACCTAGCCTTCCTGGGAAGGTATCTGAGGCTGCCACCCAACCAGGGGGAGTGTCCAAGTGCAGGGTTGGGCAGGTGATGGGGTCTCCTGCCCTGTCAGCTTCCCAGGGAGAGGTGTACTGCACGTGGGCACCCCCACCCAGTGTGGCCCAGTCTTCCCATTCTTTTCTTGCTCCAGGATAAAGTGTGCAGACTAATGACTTAACAGGGGCACGAGCAGTCTGCTCAGGTACCCTCCGTCTTCCCCCCCACCTTTGGTTTAGCATTCACTGGTTCCCTGCTTCAGACTGGAATCCACCCACATCCACTTGACTGCCAGAACCTCCATCTGCAGAGGCGTGGGCAGGGCCCTGTGGGCTCAGGACAGGCCTGGCCCTGGCGTGAGCCCCTCCCCGGATGGCAGCCCTTGTTCTCAGTTCTCTCTGCTTCCTTGCAGTCAGCCATGGTGATGTTTGACCTGGCATGGGTGATGTCCAAGGACCTGAGTGACATGCTATGGTAAGGAGCCTGCACTGTCCGCTTCAGAAGGTCAGAGCCTCATGAGCAGCTCTGTCCTCTTGCAGGAGGGGCACCTGCCTTGTCTCCACCAGGAATGTGGAACACAGCCCCTTTCTGGGAACATGCATGAGCCTGGTCTTCCTAACTGTGAGGGTCTGGGCGCTTCTCAAAAAACAGAGTGTGCGGCGTCAGTGTCAGGGGTGGGAACTCCACCCTCCTCATCCCCGCTGTGCAGCCTTGGGCGTGGCAAATTCAGGTGGCAGAAGGAGTGTGAGGTTTGAATGGAGCACCCCTTGCTAGGCCTCTTCTCCCTCTGGGCACGTGGCGACACCCCGTACCAGAAGAACCCTCCTGCTTCTGAGTGCTCGGCCCATAGGCAAGGAGGCCTTGGCTGGGCCCTGTCAACTTGGGTTGATCTAGAAATAGAATCTGCAGAGCCTTTCTGAGGGAAGAGAGTATAGGTCCGGCCCTGCTGTACTACCTCCACACTCTGCTAGGGGTCCTGATCTCTGTGGCGTGACAACCTGATTAGGCCCCTTCCAACTCTCTTTCTGATCTATGCAGAATCAGGCAGCTGGGGTGCCAGTGCAAGGTGACCATTAAGCCTGGGTGCTCTGTTACCTCTACGTGAGGCGGCCAGCCCATTGGCCCTAGCAGCCCTGAGCTGTCCTCCCTGCACTGTAAGCTGGCACCTGGCTGCATGCCCACCAACTCTCAGCCTCCAATTCTCCTCCATGGTGTGGAAGTAACACTCCCCAATCCAGGATGGGGACTCGGGTTCTCACGTCAAGGGTCATGAGTAGAGTCAGGTAGGATTCCCACAGCACTGACACGGCCTGTAAGTAGACACTGTTATAGGAGCCCCTATCCCAGAACAGCCACCGGCCTCTGGCCCTCATGGGAAATGAAGGGAGATGGGTGTGGTGTTCACTGTGACTGTGAACTGGTGTCACTTTCACGGGACACTTCTCACACCTGATGCCTGGCTATCTGACCAGGCTCCCTCACACAGGACCTTGTTCACACTGGCACACACCCTTGGGCTCTCGTCTGGCCTGGGTCCTGTTATGCTGAGAGCTCAACCTTGGGTTCTTCTTGGTGTTCTGGGGAAAATCCAGCCTGGGGCAGCCTCTGGTTCTATGGACAGAAGGCACAGATTCAACATACCACACTAGGAAACAAGTTTCAAGATTTTTACTTACAGATAACTGGGCAGGGAGGATTCTGTGAATCCCAGGGTGGTTCTCTGTCCCTTGGTCATGGGAGGCAGGAATGGAGAGTCAGGCAGAAAGAGAAGCAGGTGGCAGCTGGAGGGCCATGTGCACAGGGGATGGGGTGAGGTCACTTTAAGCTTATAGCCTTGTGGTCTGATAAAGGAAGCAGCGGAAAGCAGAGAGCTCTGTCTTCCTGGCAGAGATGCCTGTACAGTGTCATTTGGCTGCTGGCTGCTGTGTATCGTGTTCTGCTGCTCACACCAGCCAGCAGCCCCTGCTGTGTGTCTACATGCAGCACAAGGAGCTGGCACCTGTAGGGGCACCTGCTGTGTATTCAGCCAGGCCTCGGCAGCCCACCCACCACAAGCTTGTTGCTGTGGTGGTGATGACAGAAAACCCTGGAAATGCCCCAGAGCAGATGCAGAATCACATGATTCAGAAAGCAGATGCAGGAGACTGGAGCCGGGGCTCCGAGGCGGGGAGGGATGGGTCCACTGGCAGTCTCTAAAGAGTGCTTCTGTGGCACACTGTGCTGGGTATGCTCCCATTGCCCCGTGAGGACTTCCCAGGGCCTCCCTGCCTCAGTGTGTGTGGAATGTCCCCTGCTGCTCTCAGCTGTGAGCCCAGGGGAAGTCTTGAAAGTCAGCTCCTGGAGACCTGGCAAGACTGAGCATAGCCAGGCCCAGGGCACCCTTGCTGTGGGCTGGCACTGTCCTGGGGGTCTTTAGTGAAGGATGAACCTGGAGATAGGGCCTTTGAAGGTTCTGCAGAGGCCCCAAGGCAGTTACTCTGTGTCCTGCCATATCACGCTGCAGGACGAGTAGATGGTGGCGTGACCAGGGTCCCCCGTGCGGGGCGGGTGGACTGAGGCCTCAGCAAGGTGAGGCAGCACCAGGACCACCTGCAGCTCAAGTTGGGCCTATGGCTGTGCCCAGCAGGATGACGGCAGAGCTGGCCTGTGAGTAGCCAGGAGGGGTGGCCCTGGCCTATCTGCTGCCTGAGTCCTGAGCGATTTCCCTCCTGTGTGCGCTCAAAGACTCCACAATGGTGGACACTATGCCATAAGCCCCAGCTGACCCTCTACACGCTGCACCTTGATGGGGCAAGTTCTGTCTGAGTGTGGGCCACGGTCAGGCTCTACTGGCTGGAGAACATTGGAGGCCCAGGAGTGCCAAGCTTGGGCAGCCGTTCTGTCACCTTGCTTCTCCAGGCCAGCTCCATCACTTTCTCCTCTCCCTCCAGGTGGGCCATCGTTGGACTGACGGACCAGTGGGTACAAGACAAGATCACCCAGTAAGAACTTGTTCCCCTCTTTCCCCAGGCACAGCCCCTGAGTTTGCTACAAGGGTGCCACAGGGTCCTATTGACAAGGAGGGGCCTCGCCTCCTCCTTGGCCTGGAGGCTTTGTCACTGAGGACAGGCTAAGCACTGGGACCTATGGCTGAGTGACCGTGGCCTCTTTATCCACTAGGTGGAGGCAGCTGTAGCAGGAGGGAGGGTGGCTGTCAGCCCTCTTTCTCAGTGCCCTGCAGGGAGGGGGCCAGGCCCAGAGGCAAGCCTGAGCAGTGGGGTGGGGGCACAGGGGAGCAAC
Organism: Otolemur garnettii; assembly: GCF_000181295.1. Classification (NCBI taxonomy): domain Eukaryota; kingdom Metazoa; phylum Chordata; class Mammalia; order Primates; family Galagidae; genus Otolemur; species Otolemur garnettii. The sequence continues at coordinate 1,529,425 of NW_003852613.1, forward strand.
TAGGGGAGGACGGCAGAGGGCTCCTGGGGGCCAGCAAGGGCATGTGGGTTTCGTCCCAGAGCAAGGGGTGGCTGGAGAGACTTCAAGGAAGTCTGGCTGCCCCAGAATGCAGATGCTGAGGAGGGCTTCTCTGGTGGCCCACAAGCAGAACCACTAAGGGAATCAGCTGGGACCTCAGCCACCTGATGCTTACCCCCTCCTAGGGTGCCACACTCACGTGCCAGGCTGTTACCTGGCACAGCCCAGGTACAGTCTCTGCTTGGGTGCTGCCTCCTTTGAAGAAGCCCTTTGCCATCTGTTTCCTTCCTCCAGCCCGCATCTGTTGAGTCCTACAGTGTGGCTGGTGGAGACGGAGGGGCCAAGTCTCAGACCAAGGGCCACTACCTGGACATGTCACCTTGGCACAGTCCATACTGGGCCTCCATCCCCTCCTCTATTAAGAATAGTGTGGGAGGGCTGGGTGCTGTGGCTCACACTTGTAATCCCAGCACTCTGGGAGGCCAAGGCGGATGAATACCTGAGCTTAGGAGTTCAAGACCAGTCTGAGCAAGAGGGAGACCCCATCTCTAAAAAATAGCTGGGCATTGTGACAGGCACCTGTAGTCCCAGCTACCAGGGAAGCTGAGGCAAGAGAATCGCTTAAGCCCAAGAATTTGAGGTTGCTATGAGCTGTGACACCACAGCACTCTACCTAGTGTGACTAAGTGAGACTCTGTTTCCAAAACAAAACAAAAGAAGATTAGTGTAGGGTTTGCACATTGTTAATTTAGGGCCCAGAGCAACACCGGTAGGTGTAGTGCCAGGCACATCCCTGGCCTATCACATCCCTCAGGTGAGGCCCCATTGGCTCCACCTGACTGCAGGTGCTTGGGATACAGAGTGGGGCCTGCCCCGCCTCTGTGCTTGGTGGTACTTCCTGACAGAGTCTGCAGATTCTACAGTGGGCTCCTGTCACTCACAGGGTCTATCACTTACCTGTGGGGGGCTGCTGTCCTGGGCCGTGTCCTCCACAGTGCCCACCCCCGGGAAGTGGCAGAGGATAGGAGGTGGGAGGACAGAGGCCAGCCTTCCCAGCTCTCCCAGTGCCTACTCCCAGGAAGTGGCAGGATAGGAGGTGAGAGGACAGAGGCCAGCTCTCCCAACTGTGCCGGTGCCCACCCCCGGGAAGTGGCAGGATAGGAGGTGGGAGGACAGGCCAGCCCTCCCAGCTCCGCTGGGTCACATTTCCTGCTGCTTATTCTCTGTACAGAGGGCGGCCAGCTTTCTTGGGCCTCATGCAGGACAGCCTGCAGGGAGGGCAGGCCCTGAGGGCGGGAGGGAGCCTGGGCCTCCAATGTTCTCTTTCCAGAATGAAGTATGTGACCGACGTGGGCATCCTACAGCGTCATGTGTCCCGGCACAACCACCGGAACGAGGACGAGGAGCACACCCTCTCCGTGGACTGCACCCGCATCTCCTTTGAGTACGAGTATCCTTGCGGCTCAGCCCCAGGGTGGGGACAGCACGCCCTGCCTCTAGCATTCTGCTCAGCAGTTTAGTGGGGACCTGACCCATGTCCCCTGTGGATGCCAAGACACCAGTGGATGTTTCAGAAAGAAAAGCCGTGGTGTACTTGCCCAACTCATCTGTGGCTGTTTGGAAGCATCACTCTAAGACATCCCTGGGAAGAGCTGGGCATACACGGTGACTCCACATGGGGCCTTCCTAGGCAGAGTGGCAGTGCAGTGAGACAGGAAAGAGGTGAGCCAACATGTAATCACAGAGTGCCACATCTCTGAGCAGAAGGTGGGCACTGACAGTGTCCAGAGAGAACGTGAAGATCTGGGGGAGGCCACACGAGGTGGCAGGAGCTGTGCCAGGTACGAAGAAGGGCTGTCAAGACAGAGGAGGTGGGTGGGGTTGAACACCAAGGAGGCTGCCATGGGCAGCTTTGTAAATCGAGGGCAGTAGGAGGTCTCTACAGCCAGAGTAGGGTTTTGAAGGTCCCTGGGCTGCCCGGTACTGGTGGCAGAGACAGGGAAGTGGTCACAGCCATCCCAAGGACACCTAGTGATAGTTCAGGCCAGACCACAGCAGCAGCTGTGAACAAGTAGAGTGATGGGTGGATGCGGCTGCCCTGGCCCTGTGCTGGGACAGTTGGGGAGGACGTTTTTCCTGGATTCCCCCACTTTGTTCCAACCACCTTGGTTGCAAAATGCAGCAGCTGTCTGTCCTGCTGTAAATAACTCACCCGGGCCCTAGAACGTCATCTCTGCACATCTGGGGCGCCCTTATCAGTCCCGGTTCTCAAGGCTCTTTCTGCCTTGTTGGTGTGGAGTGCATGGGTGGTGGCACATGAGGAGTGTGAGAACCTAGGGAGGGGCCGCACGGGCTGCGGCGCCGACTGGGCTCCTGGAGAGGAGGGCCCTGGTGCATGGGAGCCCTTTCAACACATGTGCCCAGCTTGGGATCAGGGTGGGGACTCAGGGACCATGGGGAGGAGTGACTGAGGAAGAGGTGGGACGTCGGAGCTGAGGTCCAGACTCCAGGAGGCCAGGTGGAAAGGGAACCCCTGGAGGGCAGGAAGGGAGGATGGTGGTCCCAGAGTCTGGGGATCAGGAGGACAGTGGTGAGGACAGGCGTTCCCAGTGTCTGGAGGAGCCGTGGCAGAGTGCCAGTGTGACCCCAGGGAGCAGGCCGGGTCAGCCTCCTGGTCTGTGGTACAGGGATGGTCCGTGTTCACAGCCACATGTGACTCCAGGGAGCAGGCCAGGTCAGCCTCCTGGTCTGTGGAGATGTCTGTGGTACAGGGATGGTCCGTGTTCATAGCCACATGCACAGTGCAAGAGCACTAAAGGGTGTAAGGGCCGGGGCAGTGGCTCACACCAGCACTTAGGGAGGCTAAGGGGGGGTCACTTGAGGCCAGGAGTTCAAGAATAGCCTGGGCAACGTAGTAAGACCCCATCTCTGAAAGAGTTTAAAAATTAACTGAGGATGGTAGCTCCATGCCCTACAAAGCACGGGTCGCTGAGGTGGGCTCAGGTGGGCACCACACCACATGCCCCTTAACCACAACCCAGCCTCCGCCTGGCCCTCTACCGGCACTGGTCCCTGCATGACAGCCTCTGCAGCACCAGCTACACCGCGGCCAGGTTCAAGCTCTGGTCTCTGCATGGGCAGAAGCGGCTCCAGGAGTTCCTGGCAGACATGGGGTGAGTGACCACCTAGCCCCAGCCACCCCCAAGGGAAGAGCCCCACTTTGTTCTGACCACCTTGGTTGCAAAATGCAGCTGCTGTCTGTTCTGACCCGGGTCCTGGAATATCATCTCTGGATGTCTGGGGTGTCCTTGTCTGTCCCGGTTCTCAGGGTCTTTTTGCCTTGTTGGTGTGCAGCGAACTCACCCCCATGACCCGGGCTTGCTCTTTGTTTCCAGGCTCCCCCTGAAACAGGTGAAGCAGAAGTTCCAGTCCATGGACATCTCCTTGAAGGAGAATTTGCGAGAAATGATTGACGAGTCTGCTACTAAATTTGGGTAGATGCACATTTTTCCTGGATTCAGCTCTAAAGTTAAGGCTTCTGCTTTAAAGGGGAGGCTCTGCTTTAACCATCATAGAGTAACGCAGAAAACCTGGAATGTGCAAAGTGAGCGTTATCTGAGGCTGGCCATTCCTAAAGGTTTAATTAAGTTCTTCTTTTGGCTTGAAAACAGGCCTTCTTAAAACCTGCAAGGTTTTGGGGCTGTGGTTCAGACCTGTGAGGTCAACCCAGCCCACTCTTCACTGGTGACGGGGAACTGGCCACCAAGGGCAGGTTCAGGCAAGCTCAAGGCCCCACACCTGGCTATTCTTGTCCCAGCTAATTGGCATGCTAGCATGGGAGAGCACCCCACACAGCCTCTAGCTGGATGGGCCGGCTCTGTCCCAGGACAGCTGAGCAGCTGTGGATGAGAAAGTGCTCAGCCCTCTGCACTGCAGAGCTGGTTGTCTGGGTGGCCTCACCTGCCTTGCTCTCTGAGCAGAGTGGTTGTGTTGGCAGCCTGAGAGGGGCTCGTGAGGGACGGTGGTGTGCCTGCTGGCCCGGCCTGCAGTGAGAGCTCACGCATAGCTTTCAGGTGACAGTCCTGCCACCTCCCCTGTGATAGGATGAAGGACATGCGTGTGCAGACTTTCAGCATCCACTTTGGCTTCCAGCACAAGTTCCTGGCCAGCGACGTGGTCTTCGCCACTACGTCTCTGATGGAGAGCCCCGAGAAGGACAGCTCAGGGATGGGTCACTTCATCCAGGCTCTGGACAGCCTCTCCAGGTAGAGGGTGTGGTGTGGGCTGCCATCCCTGGGGAGGCCGGGTGCAGACCCCCAGGCCATGGGAGTGACTTTGTCCTGCAGAAACCGCGTATGAATCAGAAGCTCAGCACCAGAACACTCGGTATCCTGCCTGCCCATCTCCAGTCCTGCTCACCTCCCAGTCCTTTCCACTCTTTTTTCTTTGTGATTTTTCAAGTTTTTCATCTTTTTTCACTTTCTGTGTCTGTCTTAAAGCATTATTTCTTGTGTTTATTCATTCTTGTGCTTCTTCCAGTTTGTCTTCATTTCTCACTTATTTATTTAAAAAAAAACTTTGTGAGCCAGAGTCTCTCTCTATTGCCCCAGATAGAGTGCAGGAACATCTTGACAGCTCACAGCCACCTCAGACTCCTGGGCTCAAGCAGTCCTTCTGCCTCAGCCTCCCCAGTAGCTGGGCCTACAGGTGCACATTACGACAAAAGCTAATTTTTCTATTTTTAGTAGAGACGAGGTCTTGCTCTTGCTCAGGCTGGTTTCAAACTCCTGACCTCAAGCGATCCACCTGACAGCCTCCCAGAGTGTTACAATTACAGGTGTGAGCCACTGCACCCATCCTTAATTTTCTTTTATTTCTAATTCTTTCTTATCTCTCTTTCCGAGTTTCCCTGTGTTATTTTTTCCTTGTCTTTTGGCTTGTTTTGAGATAGAATATGACAGTTTTGATTTTTTTTTTTTGGCATATTGTTCTAATGTCAAATTGAAAAACAAAAAAAGACATCTTAGATAGCTGGGTGTTGGGGCAGGCGCCTGTAGTCCTAGCTGCTTGGGAAGCTGAGGCAAGAGAATTGCTTAAGCCCACGAGTTTGAGGTTGTTGTGAACTGTGATGCTACAGCACTCTACAGAGAGTGACATAGTGAGACTCTGTTTCAAAAAAAAAAAAAAAGACATCTTAGGAAAATGTCTTCAAATAAGATGACTTTATTCAGAAATTATAAAAGAGGATTATAACCTGAGAGGCACAGTTGTGACAAGCCACACGTGCATCGGAAGAGGGGAAGGCCAAAGGGAGGGTTTGATCAGCAGGAGTTCGCATAAGCTGGTTTCAGAGACTCAAAAGCCAATGCATTGGTGGAGATGCTGTTACTGGACAGGTATTCTTTCCCAAGCATCTTAGCAGAATTGCCACAGTCCCACAGCAGAAATTTCTTGGGGTGTTATTTTAGAACATCCTCAGCTTGGTGTTTCCTCAGACATTCACGGGATTTCTGGCTCCTTGAACTCCTGGCTCTAATTTCTCTGGGGCTAACGAGAAGCGAGCTGGTCTGGGGTCTGTGCCTTTCACCCAAGTGTGCTCTCACCATCCAGAGAGATGTGATCTTGCCCCTGTTTTCGAGATTTGACCTTCGTGCTTCTCTGATGCTCATTTGTGAATTTTGTTTCCCTGACGTTTTAGGAAGAGGCATGATTCAGACAGCGTTCCTAACTTCACACAGCTGCTGCTACTTCTGCTGCTTTTGTGCCATGTTAAAAAGAAAATGTGCAGAACTTCCATACTTGACTACCTCCTTAAGTTGACCTCATTTGCATAGACTGGACACGTACCATATGTGTGTGTCAGCACAGTAGGCCCAGTTCCTCGTGTTAACCATTGGCACAGTCCTTTGTGTGGTCAGCTTACAGAGGTACTGGTTCTGCTCCCTAGCATGCTTTTTAAAAAATAACTTTATTGAGAGGTAATTCATATAGCATACAGTTCACCCACTGGAAGCGTACAGTGCAGGCCAGGCACGATGGCTCACACCTATAATCCCAACACTTTGGGAGGCTGAGGCAAGACGATCACTTGAGGATAGAAGTTTGAGACCTTGCTGGGAAACATAGCAAGACCTCCTCTCTACAAACAATAAGAAAAATTAGGCAGGCTCCGTGGCTCACACCTGTAATCCTAGCACTCTGGTGGGCTACCCTAGGAGGATTGCTCCTGGAGGTCAGGAGTTGAAGACAAGCTTGAGCAAGAGTGAAACCCTGTCTCTACCAAAAAAAAAAAAAACAAAAAAATATATATATATATATACACACACACACACATATATATATATATATATTCTTGGGAGGCTAAAGCAGGAAGATTACTAGAGCCCAGGAGTTTGAGGTTATAGTGAGATATTCTGATGCCACGGTGCTCTAGTGGGAGTGACAAAGTGAGACTCTGTCTTAGAAAAAAGAAAAGAAAAACCAGCTGGGTGTGGTGGGCACACCTGTAGTCCTAGCTACTTGAAAAGCAATGGTAGGAGGATCAGTTTAGCCCAGGAGTTTGAGGCTGCAGTGAGCCACTGTACTCTAGTCTGGGTGACAGAACAAGACCCTGTCTCAATCAATCGATACATACATACACATAAATAAATAAGTACAATGCCGTGGCTTTTTGTATATTCTCAAGGCTGCACGGCCCTCACCATTCTCTAATTTTAGAGCATTTCATTGCCCCAGAGAGAAACCCTACATCCGTAGCCTTTACCTCCCAAATCCCCAATCTCTTCCAGCTTCTGGCAACCACTGACCTTCAAAGTCTATGGATTGCTATTCAGATCATTTCATACAAACAGCTTCCTTCACTTAGCATAATGTTTGCAAGTTCATCTATATTGTAGCAAGCACCAGGACTTAGTGTAACTTTTTATTGTAAATACTCCAGCAGATAGGTATGCCCCGTTTTATTTATCCACTCCTCCGTCATCACGAATGATTCCATTTTTCGACTACATATAATGTTGTTAAAAAGTGACGTGCATGTGTTTTTGCAGTCATGCTTTCATTTCTCTTGTTATATACCCAGGTGTCTAGGTTCGCTGAGGACCCCGACCTGGGGCGGGGGTCAGCCGGGGAGATGATGCTGGGGAGCTAAGGAGACTTTACACCAACCTCATGTATAAAGTCTGAGTGGCCTAAGAGGCTACGTTGGCTCACGCGCCACAGGGCAGACCTCTGACACAAAGGGTACATGTAAAATGACAAGGTGCCAAGATGGGATCAAAAGAATCCAAAGCCCCCAGGAAGCCTGGGTAGTAATCAGGAAGATGGGATAGTGAGGTGTCAGCAATGCCAATAAGGAACTTAGCAAGGGGGAGGGGAAAACAAGTTCTCTAATCTACCTGCTGATGGGGAGTTCCGCCTGCCTGCTGACTGTCCCAGCAGGGGTGGTCTGAATAACTTTGTCCCTGTCTGGGACACCTTTGGGCTCCTTCAGCTATGGTGGCTCTGATGAGCCCCCTGGGGTGGCCCATAGGAGTGCTTTGCCCTGGATTGAGGCCAGGTGCCCCCTGCCTGTCTGCCTCCACACCTAGGAATAGAATTTCAAGGTTTAACCTTTGGGGGCACTGTCCATTTACATTCCCACCAGCTGTGTGTGACTTCCAAGTCTCTGCGGCCTTGCTAGGCATGCCTAGTGGGGGTAAAGTGGCATCTCACTGTGGTTTTCATTTGCATTTCTCTGACAGTTAGAGAGGAGCATCTTTTCATATGTTTATTGATTATAGATCTTTATTTTTCTTGGAGACAGAGTCTCACTCCCCCCCTCCCCCAGTTGAGCACGATGGCATCATAGCACACAGCAACCTCAAACTCTTGGGCTCAAACAGTCCTCTTGCCTCAGCCTTCCTCGTAGCTGGGACTACAGCCACCCTCTACAACACCCAGCTATTTTTTAGAGATGGGGTCTTGCTCTTGTTCAGACTGGTCTCAAACTCCGGAGCTTAAGCAACCCCCACACCTCAGCCTTCCAGAGTGCTGGGATTACAGGCATAAACCACTGTGCCTGGCTCCTGGCCTCTGTTTTTGGATCGTGTTTGGAGAATTATCCAAGCAGTCTGCTCATTTTTAAATTGGGTATTTGACTTTTTACTATTGAGTTGAAAAATTGTTTTATATATTGTAAGGATCCCTTATAATTTTCTTCCATTTATAGCTTTTTTTTTTTTTTTTTTTTTTTGCTGTTTTTGGCCGGAGCTGGGTTTAAACCCTCCACCCCTGGCATATGGGGCCAGCACCCTACTCCTTTGAGCCATAGGTGCTGCCCAATAGCTTAATTTTTTTTTTCACTTTGTGTCCTTTGAAGCACAAAAGTTTTGTTTGGATGATTTTCATTCTGTTTACCTACTTTCTCTTTCGTTTCTTGTGCTTTTGGTATCATATCTAAGAAACCATTGCCTAATCCAAAGTCATAGAGACTTCATACTATGTTTTCTACTAAAAATTTTAGCTCTTCCTTTCACTGTATGATTCATTTGAGGTTAATTTTTATGTTTAGCATAAGGAAGGAGTCCAACATAATTCTTTTGCATTTGGACATCCGATCATCCCAGCACCATTTATTGAAAAAGCTATTTGTTCCCTCATTGAATTATTTCGACACTCATGTTGAAAGTCAGTTGATGGCGAATGTATTTATTTCTGGCCTCTCCATCCTCTTCCCGTCTGTGTGTCTTTCCTTATGCCAATCCCACGTCGTTTAGTTTACTGTAGCTCTGCAGCAAGTTGTTTTTTTTTTTTTTTAATGATGACTTATTTTATTTTTATTATTTTTTTCTGCAGTTTTTGGCCAGGGCTGGGTTTGAACCCACCACCTCTGGTATATGGGGCCAGCACCCTACTCCCTGAGCCACAGGTGCCTCCCACTGCAGCAAGTTTTGAAATTAAAGATTGTGAATCTTTCAATTTTGTTCTTTTTCAGATTGTTTTGGCTATTCTAGGTTCCTTGAATTTCCATAGGAATTTTAGGACTAACTTGTCAATTCCTGCAAAGACATTAAATTGCCTTGAATCTATAGATCAGTTTAGGGAGTAGTGCCATCTTAACAATGTTAATTCTTCTAACCTCTAAATACCATGCTTTTCTTTTTATTTAGAAGCTCTCTCATTTCTTTTTCTTTTTGCAGTTTTTTTGGCTGGGGTTTGAACCCGCCACCTCTGGCATATGGGGCTGGTGCCCTACTCCTTTGAGCCACAGGCGCCGCCCCAGAAGCTCTTTCATTTCTTTTAACAATGTGCAAGTACTATTGTTTTTAAAGTATAAACTTTGTGCTTCCTTTGTTAAATTTACTCCTAGCTATTTAGGCTTTTTTACTTTCTTTTTTTTTCCCCTCCTTTTTTTTTCTTTTTGAGACAGTCTCATGTGTCGCCCTCAGTAGAGTGCTGTGGCAGCATAGCTCACAGCAACCTCCAACTCTTAGGGCTTAAACGATCGCTTGCCTCAGCCTCCCAAGTAGCAGAGACTACAGGTGTTCCCCACAATGCCCAGCTATTTGTTGGTTGCAGTTGTCATTGTTATTTGCTGGATTCGAACCCACCAGCTCTGGTGTATGTGGCTGCCGCCCTAGCCACTTACCAGCCAAGCCAGGCGCCACCCCAGCTTGTTTTCGTAATTTCATTCTTGGTCTGCTCATCTCTGCTTTGCAGAAATACAGCTGATTTCTATGTGTTGATCTTGTGCCCCGCAACCTTAGTAAGCTCATTTATTCTAATAGTTTCTTAGTGGATTCCTTAAGCTTTTCTGTGTGCAAGATCACGTTATCAGCAAATGGAGATAATTTTACTTCTTTCCAATCTGGACTCCTGTCCATTTCTTTTTCTTGCCTCACTGTCTTGGTTAGAATCTCCAGGACAGTCCCAGTGCATTTTTAGCTGTACCTTCGCTTCCCTTTTCTTCACTGTCTGTACCAGATGCTCAGTATTTATCATTCTCAGCACTTGGTCCTCAGTGTAGAAAGAAGCTCTGAGGGACTGGTGGGAATCCTGCAGGCTGGGCTGCGCTGGCCCCTGGCCCTTTACCATGCCCCCATGTTATTCACCAGAACTCCCTGTGCTTTAGGGAGGTGTCTGAGACTTCACCACAGCCCCTTGCACTTTGTTTGACCCACTACATCCACCTGCTCTTGGACAGGGCCACACTGCTCCCAGTTTTGACCACTGTTCTGAGTTGCTGGAGTTCTGAACTATTCTTAGTCTCTCTACCTGTCTGCTTTCCCCTTTGCTGAAGTTCACAGCATGCCAGTCTTTGTGCCCAATGTGGGGGTCGGGTCCCACCAGCTTATACTGTGGGGTTTGCCCCGCCCTACCCGCCTTGTTCTCTCATTTTGTTAGAAATGTGCCTCCTACCTAGGTTTTCAGTTTTGCAATCTAGTGGCCCTGTCTCTTTTTATCTAGAAATTTGAGCAGATCCAAAAACTCTCCTACCAATGCTTCTGCCCTCATCCCAGCACTGATGGTTCTATTTTTTACTTTGTCTCCCGCTATGACAGAGAAACATCAGTCCCCCTCTCCTCCTGTCAGGAGAGTTACACCACCATTCTTAGCTTATATGTAACTCTGACATACACCTTCTTGCATCACAAGTGCCTTGTCTGCTGCCTTGTAAGAAAAGGATACTAACTTCTCCCCTTTGCTCTTCAGCTTCCTTCTCCCAGGTTCTGAAATAGATGCTTTATACATTCAAGGTTGATAACAATCTTGGGTCAGAGAAAAGGATGTAAGTCATCTCATCTTTGGCTATAGATGATTTTAGAAGATGAAAATCTATGAATAGTTTTACTTTACTGTGCTAATAAGCTAGTCCAGAGATCATATAGACACTCCTCAACCTAACGATGGGGCCACGTCCTACAAATCCATTGGAAGTTGGCCGGGCATGGTGGCTCACGCCTGTAATCAGGCAGATTGCCTGAGTTCAGGAGTTTGAGACCAACCTGAGCAAGACCCCATCTCTAAAATCAGCCAGGTGTTGTGGCAGACACCTGTATTCCCAGCTACTCAAGAGGCTGGAGCAAAAGAATTTCTTGAGCCCAAGAGTTTAAGGTTGCTGTGAGCTATGACACCACAGTACTCTACTGAGGGTAACAAAGTGAGACTGTCTCAAAAAAAAAAAAATCCATTGTAAGTTGAAAATATCATGAATTAAAAGTGCATATAATATGCCTAGCCTACCAGACACCCTAGTTTACCTTGCCTACCTTAAACATACACTGGCCTGCAGCTGGGCACAATCGTCGGCCACAGAGCGCACTGTGGAGTATCAGTTGTTTGTCCTCGAGATTGTGGGAGCTGCTGCCACCCGGTATCACATCAAAGTATTGTGTCAGGCCTTGCTAGCCTGGGAGACAGTCAACACCCAAAACTTGAAATGCAGTTTCTACTGAATGGGTGTCACTTTTATACCACTGTAAAGGTAAAAAAAATTGTAAGCAGAACCATCCTAAGTCAGAGACTGTACACAGTGCAGTGAGATGGTACATTCTGGCAGAGTAAGGATGCGCATGAGTGAACGTTCAGAATTCTTGCATGTCTAACAGTATTTTTGTTTACCCTCATCTGGTTGCTGGTTTTGCTCACAGAGAATCAAACCTTATTGCTTTGCAGCCATAAGGCCAAGATCAAGTGCAGAGCTGAACATTGAGTATGATTGCCCATTGGCTGTGGATTCATCACACCCCTCTGACCTCTGGTCCAAGCCATTTTGATGCTTGTTTCTTTGTGAATGCCCTGCCCTGGGCTCAGTGTTACGGTGCCAACCACATACACCAAGGCTGGCAGGTTCGAGCCAAAACAACAATGACCACTGCAATAAAAAACCAAAAATATAGCCAGGTGTCATGGCAGGTGCCTGTAGGCCCAGCTACTTGGGAGTCTGAGGCAAGAGAATCGCTTAAGCCCAAGAGTTGGAGGTTGCTGTGAGCTGTGACGCCACAGCACTCTACCCAGGGCAACATAGCCCCACCCCAGGAAGCTTTTAGGATGAGTTCTTTTACTCTGTGTTTTAGAACTTCATAGTAGAGCAGATGTCGTCTCATGTATTGTGGCAGGTTCTCAGATGAACCCCTCAGCCCAGGTTGACCCAGGCTTCCCAGGTTTGCACTACTGCTCGCTGCTCCAGTTCCCTCAGACCATCTGTGTGGTTTTCCTTCTTGCCCCCAGCGCTTCCTGGAATAAGGCTGCCTTGTGCTTCTCCCTTCCGTTTTCCGTGGCTTTGTCTTACTACCGATGGCAAGAGAGTTTTTCCTGCCTCTGTCCTCTGGCTTTTGAGTGAATATTTTGTAGATGTTTTATTAAGTGTGTGTTTTTTTGTTGTTGTTCTCCAAATTGTGTTTCCGCCATGTCAAGTTTTCAGGCTGCAAGTGTTTCTCAAATGGTCTGATGGCCTTCTTATTCAAGAAGGGGACTGTGGAGCTGTGGCTGAGCCCTGGGTGTCTGGGCACAGCTCGCTGCTGGCAGACATCACATCCCTTTATCTTGGCAGGCGGGGGACCGTGACATTTTTGGACTCCTAACTGCAGGGCACAGAGGCTTTGCCTGAGCTGCTTCTCCAGAGAGGGGTCATTGCACATACTCAGAGAAGAACCCTCCCTTTTGGGGGGAAAAAGCAAAAGCCCATGTGTAGGGGAGGCCCCTGTCCCCCTCCTTCTGGAGCCTGCTGACACCTCCCTGGCCTCCACAGCAGGCTCATCCTTCAGCTGGCTCTCCGTGTCCTCCCTTCTGACTCTAGCAGCCTTCCCCACCTCCCATTTACATCATCGTGTCTTTATGCATTTTTTATTCCTTTCTGTCATTGGAAAGGGAGCTTAGACGACCAAATGATACCACCAGACCACTTCCAGAGTCAGGCTTCAAGCAGTGTATGTGCAACTTTGGTATTTTACCAGCAGTCTCCAGTAAGCCACACCAAAACCATGTGTCTGCCCCTTCACAGGAGTAACCTAGACAAGCTATACCTCGGCCTAGAGCTCGCCAAGAAGCAGCTGCGGGCCACCCAGCAGACCATTGCCAGCTGCCTCTGCACCAACCTCGTCATCTCCCAGGGGCCCTTCCTCTACTGCTGCCTCACCGAGGTCAGGCTCCCCTCAGACACCAGGGTGGACCACGCCTTCCTCCGCCACCTCTGACTGTTGCTCTCCGCCCCCACCCCCCAGGGCACTCCAGACGTCATGCTGTTCTCCAAGCCAGCATCCCTGAGCCTGCTCAGCCGAAGCCTGCTCAAGTCCTTTGTGTATTCGGTGAGGAGCTGGATGGGCGGCACTGTGGGTCTGGAGGACAGGTGCTTACCAAGCCTGGGTCGGACATGGGATGCTGACCTTGGGGTGCCATGGCCATTCACCAGCAGCACTCTGGGTCTGGTGGACAGGTGCTTACCGAGCCTGAGCCAGGTATGGGAACTCTGGCCTTGGGGTACCCATGGCCATTCACCAATGGTACCATGGGTCCAGAGGACAGGAGCTCACTGAGCCCAGGCTAGGCATGGGACTCTGGCCTTGGGGCAACCCATGGGATTCACCAGCTGCCAGGCCTGGGGAAACCCCTTACTTTTTCAGAGCTACATTTCCTTCAGCTGCCCCTAGGGATCTTCCCATTCTCACAAGCTTTGATTTCATTGCTCACTATCCAAGTCAGCTAGAGGAGGGAGGAAGGGCCCACACAGAGCAGACGGGGCCGGTCAGGGAAAGTGGGGAGGCTTATAGCATAGACTAGCTGAATCTGGCTTCTAGGCTGATGTTCTGTATGTGGCTTTGACTTCCAGGTGGCCCAGCACCCTTTATGCGTTGGCCTGGGGCACACCCCTAACTCAGCTGGCATTAACAGAGGGTGACCATGGAAAGGACTCAGACTTTTTAAACAGGGGCCCAGTTCACTGTCCCTCATACCATTGGAGGGCTGGACTGCGGGCCCTGGGACTAGTCGACTGCTAAGCAAGACAGGCAGCGGGGGCAAAACACCCAGCGGGCGGAATAAATGTCCTAGGTGGGCTGCATGTGGCCCACGGTCCATAGTTTGAGGACACCTGGGCATAGTTCAGTAATCAAAGTTTTGGCCAGGTGCAGTAGCTCATGTCTATAATCCCAGCACTTGGGAGGCCAAGGCGGGTGGATTGCCTGAGTTCACAGGTTCAAAACCAGCCTAAGCGAGAGCAAGACCCCCATCTCCAAAAGTAGCTGGGCGCTGTGGTGGGCACCTGTAGTCCCAGCTACTTGGGTGGCTGAGACGAGAATCGCTTAAGCCCAAGAATTTGAGGTTGCTGTGATGATGCCATAGCTGACAAAAATGAGACTTTCAAAAAAATAATAATAAATATAATAATCAAAGTCTTATTCTGCTTTGAGGGTTAGGGTTTATGCCAGAGGCTATTGCAAATGAAATGTGTAACAGGAAATTGAAATTTTCTTGTTCTGCTTAACTTACCAACAAAGTAATAATATGCCTGCTCTACGAAGTCCATCATATAATATGAGGAGATGAACTAGGGGTCGGGCTCGGTGGCTCATGCCTGTAATTCCAGCAGCAGTCAGGGAGGCTGAAGCTGGTAAAGCACCACAGATGCTGACTCAGGTGGGCGGAGGTCAGTTCCATCACCCTACCTGGGACCAGCAAAGGAGAAGCTGTCTGAGGGCCATGCACCCCGGTCAGTTCTTCTATTCAGATCTCACTGTGCTCCTGGGGAGAAGCGCTCGGCCGCAAGTTACAGGGTGGCTCAGTGAAGCGGAAAGCCAGTCCGCGTCCTCCCCAGCCTGGTGCACATGTGGAGCCATGCACCTGAGAATTTAGATTGGCTTTAGCCTCTGCCCAATCCCGCCACACCAGAGATCTGGGGCACTGGCTCTGCACAGACTCTGGGTCTGAGCAGGGGGAGGCCTGGGGGTGTGATGGGCACCGTCTCACAGCTCAGCTTGCCCTGCTATAATGCAGGGGGAGCACTAGGCACTGGTTCTGTCATCCTATTGTTCTCTGCTTGTTCTCTGTCATTCTCTGCTTGTTCTCTGGCCTTGTCACATGCATCTCCCGACCCTGTATTCCACACTGAGTGTCCCGTGTTGCTTCTATGTGGTTTGCAGTGCTGCTTCAGAGAAGAGCCAACTGTAAAGACAGCTACCTGAACCTTTCACTCCTCTCCTTGGCTGGGGCGTGCTGGCAGGCTGCTTGTAGTCTGACATTTTTTTACACATTTATCAGATTTTTTTTTTTTTTGGAGGCAGAGTCTCACTATGTCACCCTCCATAGAGTGCTGTGGCATCACAGCTCACAGCAACCTGAAACAGGCTTAAGCGATTCTCTTGCCTCAGCCTCCTAAGTAGCTAGGACTACAGGCACTTGCCACAACGTCCAACTATTTTGTTGTTGTAGTTATCATTGTTTAGCAGGCCCTGGCTGGGTTCAAACCCGCCAGCCCCAGTGTACGTGGCCAGCGCTCTAACCACTGAGCTACAGACATTAGCCTTATCAGGCTAATGATGAAATGCCGAGCCTTATCAGACATTTTTGAGCAGCCTTCACCTGCCAGGCACTGTTGTCCCAGTAGCTGGCTGGTCTGGTTTGCATCCTGGACAAGTCAGGATGGTTGGTCACCTGTGTTGTTGAGTGGGTTCTGGGGGACAGCAGTCAGTGAGACACTCAGTCTCCACCCATGGAGCACACAAGCAGCTCCTGGAACAGAGGAGAAATGGGTGTGTGTCCAGTTTCAGATGGGGACATGTGCCACGAGAGGACAGGGCAGGGCAGGAGGGTTGGGGGACCTCCTAGGGAAGGTGGTGGCTGTGGCAGGATCTGAGGGAGGTGCGTGAAAGGACAGTGGGGCACACAGCCTTGCAGGGAACAGCCATGGGGCAGTGGGACGGGGCCAGTGCATGAGGAACCTGAGGGGTGACAGTCCAGGGGCCCAAGGTCTCTGGAGCTTTGGGGAGCAGGGTGACTGGCACTGTCGGGCTCTGGGTGTTAAGTGGTGTTCCCAGGCCTGCCGTGCCCTGACTGGGGTGCCCTTTATGTCCACAGACAAAGAATCGGCGCTGCAAGCTGCTGCCCCTGGTGATGGCCGCCCCCCTGAGTGCAGAGCAGGGCACGGTGACTGTGGTGGGCATCCCTCCAGAGACTGACAGCTCGGACAGGAAGAAGTAAGCGGCTTCCCCTCGCACTGCACAGGGGCGTGGGAGTGCCGGCTCGTTGACTCACCAGCCCTGCTGACGAGGGCAGTGGGCAGGAAGGTGTGTTGCAGGCAGCCTGGCCCCTGATGTGTCTGTCCTGTGCCCACAGCTTTTTTGGGCGGGCATTTGAGAAGGCAGCAGAGAGCACCAACTCCCGGACGCTGCACAACCATTTTGACCTCTCAGGTGAGTCTCCTGCCTCTCAGCCACATATCTCCCGCCTGACCCTTCAAGGTCAGCTCCAGCCTGGGCGCAGGTGGCTTGGCACGGCTGGGAGCCTGGCATGGCAGTACTCTCAGCCTCTTAGACCTGGGCCCAGGCGGAATACTCCAGGTAGCTCAGGGAACTCTGGGAGCCCTCAGGCCCCTCAGAGAGGGGAAAGGTATTTCCTGTACAGTGATAGGCCTGGCTCCGGCCTGGCCCCCGGCCTCCCTGGTCAGGGTCGTTTCCTTCCCCTGGAGCAAAGGAATAGTGGAGGCTGTGGTGACCTAAAGGCCCCACCTCCAAAGCTATGTCAGCCCCCCACAGGTTGGAGTCTGTGTCATTGTGATGTAGACCCTGGCCCCAGCTGTGCCTCAATGGGCCCCTCTCACAGCCAGTTCCTAGATGCCAGCTTGAACCTGGTTCCCATTTGGCCATTTTTGCCTTTTTATTCTTGTTGACAAGTTTTTAAGTAAAATGGTTTCTAGACACCACTCTCTATACTAGTTGACTGCAGGTGCCATAACTAAGTACCACGGACTGGGAGGCTCAGCCAGTTATTTCCTTTCAGTCCTAGAGGGAAGGAGTCCAAGGTCAAGGTGGAACAGGGCTAGTTCTCCTGAGACCCCATTTGAACTTAACTACTTATTTAAGGGCCCTGGCTCTAAATACACTCACAACCTGAGGGGTTAGGGCTTCCATGTGGGAATTTGGGGGCACATAGTCAGCCCATGACACCCCTCAGCGTCTTCCAGAAATGACATTTTCTTATATTACTATGACCCAATTCCTAAACAATGTAATGGGAGACCCAGTCTTTATTCCAGTTGCCACAGATGTCTCAGAGCTGGCTTTAAGCCAGGGCCAGTCACTCAGGTCCCCTGGGTGGTGTCGGCTCACCCTGAGCAGCAGCCCTGATGTGGGAGAAGTTGGTGCCCACCAGCCTGCAGACTGACCCACTTTGTCATGCGGGGAGGATTCAGAGCCAGAGCTCCCCAGCTTCCCCCCAGAATGGAGAGTGTGGAGTGAGCTGATCCAGTGCTCACCTCAGTGAGCTGGACCTGGGCCTCCTGGGGCTGTGCCCCCAGCACCAGGTCAGCCCCTTTCTAGGACCTGATTTTGCCCTATGTGATGAAGGTCTGTGGATTGGCTGAGCCTAAGGTTCCTGTGAGATTCAGGCAGTTTGCAGTGTGGCCCCTTGTGCAGACAGGGGCACTAAGGCTGAGGCAGTGGTGGGAACAGTGCTGACCATGGCTTGTCCTGCCTGGGGCCTCTCTCAACCTACCATGGAGCAAGGTCCAGGTCCAGCAGGCTGAGCAGGCTGTCCCTGTCTGGGCCTGTGAGGTTCGGAGTTGTCACACCCCCACATCTCTGCTATTGGCTATGACCACTGAACCCCACGGGGTCCTCCCTGCAGGTACCAGCCTCTCTACTGGTGCAGCCAGCATTTCTGAGGATTAGATGCAGTGGGACCGGGAGATATGATCAGTACCTCAGAGCACTCCAGGGCTGGAGGAGCCTGGTGTCACTGGAGTGTGGTGGAGGCTTGTTGTGGTGTGAGGTGGGCAGAGAGAGTTCTGTGCCTTGCTGTTTTCTCTCCTCCCCCTCACATGGTGTTTTTCTTTCATTACTTCAGTAATTGAACTGAAAGCTGAGGACAGGAGCAAATTTCTGGACGCACTCGTTTCCCTCCTGTCCTGAGGGTGAGTTCAGGGGGCACTGGGGGCAGCCAGGGGTAAGCGCTTCATCAGAGCCCAGCCCAATGCCTTGTCCTCCCTCAGCAGAGGCTTCTGCTTAGGATTCAGAAGGATCAGGCTCTTGAGATTTGAAGACAACCCATTTTTTCCAACCGTGTCCATCCCTAGCCTGCCAGTAGGGCCACAGTGGGGCGTTTCTGAGGAAGCTAATTTCATTAAACTTCTGGGATCCCTTCAGAAAGAGGTGGCATTCCCCTCTGCTGACCACAACGTGGGTCTGGGCACTGTGTATACAATGTATGTGACAATAGACTCCCGGGCACTGCCCTTGAAGTCTTCTCATCAGACCCTAGCAGGAGCTTACAAGGCGAGCCATCCAGGTTTTTGTGTGCTCAGCCCTTGAGAAAGCAGGGCTGTCGGCAGCTGCCACTCAACTGGGAATTGCAGAATGTCACTCTCCTCTGGCCTTCCCCAGCCATCCCCAGCGGGCACATCCTGAGGGGCCCTGCTGGGAGTCTCAGACAGGTTGCTATGACCCAGGGCGCTTCCCACTGCGCCACATGCCACCTCTTTCTTGAGAAGCCCTTTACAAAATGGGTAGGGGCTTATTCCTGTCTGTGTGACCATCTCTCAGCCCAGGGCCCCCCCCAGTAGATGCTAGATTCAACCTGCATCTCCCTGAGCCTCCCTCTGCTGGAGGCCACAGCTCCAACATAGCAGGTCCCCTTGTACCAGAGGTCCTCCCTACATCCCTCATATGTGGACTTCTGGGAGCCATGGGGGCTTCTGTTCCCCTGTCAGGGCCAGTGTGGGCTCTTTTGAGAGCCCTACAGTCCCTCTCACAGGGCTACAGGGGGCCCTGTGCTGGGGGAGGGACTCTGGTCAGACCCTTGGGGTTTCCATGAGATCTGTTGTTGGCTTCTTGGCAGGGACCTTGGGCCAGGTGCCTAATTAGGCTGAAAATGAGGCTGACATCCTCCTTAAACAATGAGTGTGGCCCATCAGCACAGGGCTCCTTAAGTGAGCAGAGGCATAAGGTTACAAGGAAGGGCTCTCGGGCAGTAGAGTCTGCATTGGAGGCAGACGCTCCCCCACCCCCTGATCTGCAGTCCATTTCGTGATGGTGCCAGTGTTGCTATGGGTGTCCGGCCACCAGGGCAGGAGTGCAGTGGGCCGGGCTGAGGGTGGGGCTGGAGAGGAGACTGGCCATGCAAGGGAGAGGCTGTGTGAGGACAGATATGCATCTAGATGGGGTCCTCATGGTGAGGGCATCAGGGCTATCGTGGAGGACAGCCCAGACCCAGGCAGGCGGTGCTGTGAGGAGGTGCCCTGGGCATCTGGGCTAGCCCTCACCCCTTAACCCTCAAGTAGTCGAGGCTACTCAGAAACAACAGCCCCACCTGTCAGTAGGACGGCCTGAACAGCTGTAATTTGGGAGACACATAAAAGTTGTTTGATATATTTTTTTTCTTTTCCAGAGTTCAACTTTTTCAGAAATGGCATCCTCTCTCTATTTGTATTAACTGGCTTTTATTGAGATTGTAAGTTATGGACATAGTCTGCAGTACAGGACTGGTGGTTTTAATACAATAAAATGCTCATTTTAGCTTCTGTTCCCTATCGTGGCTCTGCTTGAGAGGCCTGTGCTTGAGTGTGCCCTGTGCTTTCTGTGGGCCTGAGGAACCCTAATCCTGTGCCATGGGTGCTGAGGCCTCGCAGGAAATCAGTGTGGCAGTGTAGCCCTCACTCGGCTGCAAGGATAAGGTCTGTCCACCCTGTCCTCCAAGCTCCCTCCCAGAAGGAGGAAGAAAGTTCCCACTGCCTAACAATGCCAACCAGTCTGGCCTCGGCAGCACCGCAAGTCCACTTTCCTGCTGCCCCGGCCATGGCCCTCCTCTCGCTGCCAGCACCTTGCTCCATCTGCCTGGCCTTGGCAGCACTGCAAGTACCCCCACCTGCTGCCCCGGCCATGGCCCTCCTCTCATGCCCAGCACCTGTCCAGGTGCCTTGCCCTGTAGGCGCACTGCTGCAGAGGAGGAGGGATAGCACAGGAGGCCTCATGCCAAGAAAGGCTGGGTCATGAGTCAAGATGCCCGAAGGCCCCAAAGTCAGCATCACCCACACCTGGTCACAGAAGGTCGAGGTGGATAGGACTCAGCACAGCTGTCAGGACAGTGGGTCCCTCCCAGTCAGGAGTCAGGGAGTCAGCTGGTCCTACCCATCCCTGATTGCCCTGAGCACCTGTGAATGTTGAGGGTGTGGTTCCTGCCCTTCCCGGGGTGTACTGTGCTGTTCATACACTGCGGCCCTGCAGGTTTGGGGGGATATGTCCCTCTTTGTGAGACACCCAAGCCATTAGGGGTAGGGGTGGCACTGGAAAGGGTTGCTGAAGGCAGCAGGTTTTAAGTCAGTGGGGAAAGCCCAGGGAGAGTGACCGGGAGATGAGGACATGGGTGGGCAGGGCTGGGTGGGGGCACTCTTCTCCCTTCCCTCTGTGGGGGTGGAGTAATACCTGCCATCTGACATGGGTCACGAGGATGGTGGCTGGGCTTTTGGGGTCCTTAGGCTGCCTGCCACCACCATCTAGAAAAGCTGTGCACCTGCCCTTCTGTGCCCTTCCTTTGTTAGCAAAGGGCCCGTGTGGGATGAAACCCTCCCAGGCAGCCTTGAGACTAGCTCCTGGCTGAATACCCTGGACCTGGCACTACCCAGCCCCAGTGGCTAGGTGCCATAGTGTGGGGACCTTGCTTCTAGCCAGGTCAGATTCACAGCTCCAGGATCACACATTCCAAGCTTTGGAACGGTTCTCAGTTCCTGCTGCAAGGCACAGAGGGTGCTGTGGGTTAGGCCTACAAGGACCTCTGCACCCAGGGTCCATCTTGCTGTAGCCTGTCCCACCTGCTGGCTCCTCCTTGATTCCCAGGAACGGCCACAGCAGCTGTCCTGAGCCCCTCTGAGCCACATCCTTGCAGTTCTTCCCCACCAGGCAGAGCCTGGCCAGGACTGGGAGACTCCCTGCCTCTGGATGTGACCCAGGCATTTCTGGGCAGGACCTCTAAGGCCCGTTTGGGGGGCAGGTGCCAAGCCTTCCTGCTGGCTGGGCTTGGAGCCTTCCCTACATACAGCTCCTGCTTCCATCTACTGCTCTTCTGTGCCTAGCTTTCTGGCAAAAATGTAAAAATCCATTTATTCAAAGTGCCTACAGTAGGGCTGGAAATAATGAGCTCTCAGGGGCTATACTATAATAGATAGCGCTGCCCTGCCCTCCTGGGGCCCCCACCCCCAGGTGCCTGGCTGGAGCCAGCACTGGCTCCCAGGGCTCCCTACAGGAGGAGGGTCACACAGGATGCCCCCAGCAGGGGCAGACATAGAGGTGCTGATGGCACCATTCTGGGCTGGCTGCCAGGCCAACAGGGTGGGCACAGGCCCTCTGTTGGGAGCCACACTGACTGACAGAGGAGCCAGGGCAGCGGCCGGGAGCCAAGCCGAGGCCTTCTGGGCAACCAGCCGCCAGGGCCTCCTCCCATGGCAACGCCGCTGCAGTGAGCTCAGCAGTAACCGGCACACATCCCGGATTCACCCTGTCCCTGCCCCACCATTGGGAAGGGCCTGGTCAGTGTACAGATATCTGTGGCAACTTGAGGGGACCCAGAACTAGGTAAGCCCTGAGAGGGCAGGTAGAAAACATGACCCTGGGCTGTGTGGGCCCAGGCAGGCCTTCCTGGGAGAAGCTGGCTGCTGGCTGCTTACCACGAGCACCTCTGCATCCCACGACCCCACTCATGGGCTTTGGCTGGGGGTCCTATCCTGCCTCCTCCACTGGGGTTTGCCTCTACCCCCACCCCTGCCCCAGACTGGTCCCATGACACAGCACTGACCATCCAACTGCAACTCTCACTTTCCTGGGTTGCAGGTGGCAGTGGCTGTGTGTCCCACCTGGTGAGGCGGCAGAGTGGTACAGGGAACTGGAGAAAAGGCCATAGGCCCCAGGGGTCAGCCCAGGAGGAGCTGGCCAGTGGGTGGATGAATGAGGCTGCTGGGCACAGGAGGTGACTGGACAGACAACAGGACACAGGGGGGAGAGTGTTCAAACCATTTACTAAGCAAATTCTTAACCTCCTGACTCCCACCCCACAAGCTGCAGAGGAGAGCAGGGCCCCAGCCAGCTCTATTCTCTGACACCCACAAGCCTTGCCTGGGGAGCTGCTGGGGATGAGACAGGGAGGTTGTGTCCTGGGCTCGGTCCGGGTCCATCAGCACAGGACCCTGACAGGGTAACAGCGGCTGTGCACATCCCTCAGGCTGGGGTGATGTGCCTCTGGACTCCGCTGGAGGCCCCTGGGGAGTCAGTTGCCAAGAGGAAGCAGCGCCTTCGGTCTGGTGCCCACTCTGCCAATGAATTCCAGCACGCGCCCAGAGAAGGAAAACGAATCAGGTCCTTGCAACTGTGTGTCGTCTGTCCCGGCCGGAGAGGCCGCGCTGCGGGCGCCCGCAGGAGCCGGCCCACGGGCTGCGGCCGTGCGCGCAGCCGGTAGTCCCACGGAGCCTGTGCGCGGCGCGACCCGGCCGAGGCCGCTGTCTGCGCGGGTTCCCCAGGCCGGCCCGACGGCTCGCGGACGTGGCTGGCAGGAAGGGCCCAGCCGTGCCCGGCGCCCTCAGACGTAGTTCTTCTTGTCGTAGTCGCCGCTGGCCGTGGGCCGCCGCGGCGCCGAGTACTTGACCGGGAAGCTGAAGTCGGGGCGGCCGGCGCAGGCCCAGGCGCCGCAGCACACGAGGCCACCTCCGCACATGAGCAGCGCCGAAGCCGCCCAGCCGATGTACAGCGCCGCGCCCAGCTCGTACTTCTGCGACACGGGTACGGTCGGGTCGTAGAACTCGCGGACCACGATGTTGGCGAACCAGCAAAGCGGCACGAGCGCCAGCAGCCCGCACAGCGCGTAGAGCGCGCCGCCCGTGAGGGCTACGCGCGCCTTGGCCGGGCCTGCGGGCACGCAGGTGGTGCACTGCGCGCCCGCCAGGGTCACAAAGAGCGCCACAAGCGCCAGCAGCACCGCGCCCACGGTGAGCGCCCTCGCCGCCTGCACCTCGGTGCTCAGCGCCAGCACGGAGTCATACACCTTGCACTGCATGTGGCCTGTGCTCTGCACCACGCACGACATCCACAGCCCCTTCCAGGTGGTCTGCGCCGTCACGATGTTGTGGTCCAGGAAAGCGGTCACCTGCCACATGGGCAGCCCGCACGCCAGGATCAGGCCCACCCAGCCCACCAGGCACAGCACCAGGCCCATGATTTCCAATGCGGCCGACCCCATGGCTGGAGGCTAGATGCGTGCTCTACGGCCCCCGGCGGGCGCGGCGCTGCCTGGGCCGGTGCGGCTCGGCGCCCGGCGCGGGCCGGTTCCTTTGCACTTCCCTCCAGCCGTCCGCTAGCCCCGAGAATCGTGGTACCGTCTCGATTCTGCTGGCGCCTCCCGGGTCTCCCCATTTGAAGGCTCCGGGGTGGACTCTGCCCGCCCGGCCTCAGCCCCCCCGGCCCGAAGCAGCCAATCCGCGCGCGGCCCGTCGTCTCACAACCAATCATAGGCTCCCCGGCAGTACCAGTTGGGTGAACAACAGCTGGTGGGTGGGGGTAGCTGAGGCGCTGGACGGCCCCCAGCACCGCCACCGCCCAGACCCCACCCGTAGTCGTCCGGGTCGCCGCCGAGCGTGTTCCTGGTTGGCCTGGGGCACTTCGCCACTTCAGCCACCCTAGGTCGCCCGGTGTGCACCACTTCCTCCACCCCCAAATCCCGACTGTGCCTGATGCCCCTTTCCTGCTAGAGCAGCTCCATTCCTCCCTGACCAAGGTCTGCGGGAGCCTCCACCCCATCACCAGCGCTGAAAGGCCTGCCTGGGACGCTCTCCGGGTCGCTGCTCCCGGGGTAGACGCAAACAGCTGGGCCTCCCTCCAGCGCGCTCTCACTCTGGGTCGCTCCCGCCCCATGCCAGGCCTGCGGGGTCAAGTCCAGGGGCCCCGCCTCACCGCCCACACATTCTCACCGCCTCTCTGGAGCCTCAGCCCCAGCACAGGGGCCCTTCCACGGTCTGGAGACCCGCGGCAGGGCTTTCCAGAACTCTCAGCCTTGTGAGGTCTCTTTTTCCTGCGGCGCTGCCCACCCCCATCCTCCTGGGATGGGGGTGGGGGCCCAACTCAGGCGACACCACTTCGGGAGGTCCCCAGTGGGCAGCACACCGGTTGTGCTCCCAGGGGCAGCGGTGGCCTCGGGCTTGGCGGCCCCTCTGGCCCTCAAGTGAAGGGACGCGGAGGGGCTGTGCCTGCCTTCCCACCATTTGTGATGGTGTCTTAGCATCCCAGCCCCGAGGCCACCCTCCGGAAGTCTACTTGGAGTTTCTTGGCTGGGAGGAAGAGCCCCCAGCCTTGCTAGAGGAGGGAGGCGCGGGATTTCCGGGCATTCTTCTGCACAATGGCCTAGCCATTTCTCGAAAGGTCCACTGGGGTGGACACTCCAGTCCCCCTGAGGCTCAAGTGGGGGCACCAGGCCCTGAGGCCCGCAAACCCATGGGGGCACAGCCCCTCTGCTTGCAGCCCAGTCTGTTCTCCCAGCCCTGGACTGAGGCCACTGAACACCAGCCCTTTTATTTGCCCAAAGTGCACAGCTCCGTGGAGAAAGCATGGCCAGGCCCATCACAGACATGGGGCTTTGATAAATCTCCCTTCCTGGACCCAATCCCTTCTCCCTCTTCAGATGGCTCTGAAGGAGGTAAATGCTAGTACCTGGGTCATCCAGCATGGGTAAGTCTGCTGGGCCTGGGGCTGGAGGACAGTCTTTCCCCACCTGTTGTCTTCTATGGCTAGGGCTCCCAGGGCTACTGTCTCCTCTCAGGCACCAGCTCACTTGCTGTCTTCCTCCTGCTGCAGATCTGATATCCCCTCCCCTGTCTATTCCAGAGGCCCAGCAGAACCACCCACTCCACACTTTTGATCCTGCTCCGCCCTGGCCCAAGTCCAGGGGCCTTCCCAAGGTCCCCACCTTCCATGCCACCATCTTCCCAGGATAACTGCGGCAGCCTCCTCAGGTCATCTAGGCTCCACTCTTGCCCGCTGCCCAACCCCACCACCACCACGGACCCCTCTCCTGGGTTACACTCTGCCTAAAACCCTCCAAGGCTTGAGTTGCCTGTGGACAAAGAACTGACTCCCAGAGCAGCCTGGACGGATGTGCGTCTGCCTGCACTGGGACTGACCAGTCCAGCCACTAGACTCAGCATGACCCTGACAACACATCCTGTGCTTGCCAGGTTCACCTTTCTCTAACTGGCCTGTCTCTCACCTACAGCCTCCTCTTCTTGCAGTGTATTTCCTCCCTCTCCTGCTTTTACTCACTGGTTTCTAGGAATAATAAGCCTTAACACAATAGCACCTGCCCCAGATGGAGGCTTCCTGCACCCGGCCAGACAAGGTAGGATGGCAGCCAGCCCCGGGCTCTCCCCCTTCACCTCTCGGGTATCCTTTTCTCCACCACTTTGGTCTATCCTCAGCTTATCTGTCACCTGAGGGAGCTCATATCTCTTTGATGACAGCCTCACAGTGTTTCTTTGACCCAACAGAAGAGCCTTAGACTCTACCCATCACAATCTGATTTCTAGACTGACAACACCATGCAGGTCATGGGCTCAGCCTTCAGTGGAGCCACACCACTGCAGAAAGGCCCAGATAGGGCAGCGGGGGGTGACACTTCCCTATCTCCCCCCAAACTCACCCCAGATGGAGGGTGAGCTCCAAGTGGCCCAGCCCAGGGGAGTGTGAGGAGGGCACCCTTCCTCACATAGACTTCCTACTACTTGTCGAGCACTGTCTCCAAGCAGAGCACACAGGAAGCTCCTGCCCTTGCAGAGCTGAGAGTAACCTGCCCGCCTGTAAATGGGCAGAAAAGAGTGAAGAAGGCCCCTCTTGAGGAAGTGACAGTTCAGCAAGGATCCGGGGAAGAGATCCCAAGCAGAGCAGAAGCAGTGACCTGTGGGAAGGAAGTCCATGTTGGAGGAGCTGGTGTGGCTGGAGCCCCAAGTGGGCCAGGGCCTGCAGACCAAGGACAGAGGTGTCCTGGCTGGGCAGGGACGTGAATCCCTCATCTCTGGTGAGGGGCCCTTGAGGCAAAGCGCTGGCCAAGGCCACCTGCTCACCCACAGCTATTGTTCTGCTTCCCAGGGGAAGTACGCAGGATCTTATTAATTGTGCGACAGAAAAGGCCTGCGTCCGCAGAAAACCAAGTTTATCTCGAGCAGCTGCTGGCTGACCCTGCCCTAGGGTGATCCGGTGACCTTCCATAGACAATCTAAATTTAGGCTCCTGATTCCTGGGGCCTGGGGTTTGGGAAACTCCAACCAGATTTCATTCTAAGGGAGTGAAGGGCAATACTTCTTCTTACAGCTTAGAAACAGTCAAAGATATTTTCTTCCAGTTCAGCAGATGTTTGCAGAGAGCATGACCCTGTGCCCCAGCAGGCCAGGCAGCAGCAGTTTGCATCATCCTGAGTCACTGACAACCGCACTGTGCTTGAGGTGTCCCCTATAAGGGAGGGGGTGCGGGTGACAGTGGTTATTTGATGAGCACCAGAGTGGTTAAGAACTGGTATGGAGGCTTGGTGCCTGTAGCTCAGCAGCTAGGGCGCCAGCCACATACACTGGAGCTGGCAGATTTGAATCCAGCCCAGGCCTGCCAAACAACAATGACAGCTAGAACCAAAAAATAGCCAGGCATTGTGACGGGCGCCTGTAGTCCCAGGTACTTGGAAGGCTGAGGTAAGAGAATTGCTTAAGCCCAAGAGTTTGAGGTTGTGAGCTGTGATGCCACTGCACTCTACTGAGGAAACATAGTGAGACCTTGTCTCAAAAAAATAAAAAGAGCAGATTTGGAGTCAGACTCACCCATACATGCAGGGAACTTTCTGGACTAGTGAGCTGACCTCTCAGCCTTAGTTTCTCCCACCCTCCACCTCCAGGTGGTGGTGGCTGTGAGGTTGCAGGGAAGGCTGACAGCAGTCTCAGGGCACTCTTGCCAGTGCCAAGCACCCTCTGGATCCCTGAGGCCTCCTCCCTAGCCCCCTTGACCTTCACATCTCATTTGACCCCTGGCCCATCTCTCCGAGTAGTTGTCACTGGCTGTTTGTCAAAATCGTAGGCCACTATGACTTTAACTTCCCTAGTGGGCAGGGAAGTAGGGGGCAGAAAGCTCAGGTAGGCAGAGCCCTAAAGCCTCCTTGCTTCAAGGATCACATTGGATGGTAGTTTGTGGTCTCTGCTTAGAACTCCCCAGGAGCCTAGGGGAGTTCTGTCACAGCCCTCGTAAAAGGGTATCAGTGCCCCCAAGGGCCAAGAGCAGCACTCTGCCACCTCCGCCCTCATGTTTGCATCCTGCGTCACCTTCTTGTCCGCCTTCCTTCCCCCACTTTTTCTTTCTCTGCCTGCTGCATTTTGTAACAATTTTATACACTTTTACACTTAACATCATAGAGTAATTCTGGATGCTCCTTTTTCCTCTCCACATCATGTTGCAAACACCTTCCTACTTCATGAAGAACACTCTCAGGATTACAGTTGTTTACAGCTGCCCCTGGAATCTGTCCCCACCCCTCATGGGGACAGAGTGTGTGAGTGGGTACTTTGTTCTGAGGTTCTGTGAAATGGGGATGAGGATGGGCTGGACATTAAAGGGACACTAAAAGACTTAGTGGAAAGCCCTTTCTGGCCCAAGGTCAATGCTGAAGTGTGGCCAGTGACATAATTATTCCAATAATATTCTATCCCTCAAGGCTTAGTTTTGCAAATGATAAATTTTTCTATTATAAATAATACTGTTACAAATGTCATTATTCATTTCCCTTGGCATTTTGAACTATTTCCTCAGGTTGTGTCACTTGGACCCCTTAGCTGATTGTACATTCTCACTACCTGTGCCCACAACAGGCATCCCCAGGTTTAAAAGTTTACTAATTGGATAGGTGGAAAATGGTATCTTATTTTTAATTTGCATTTTTGAAATGATAATTTTTTTCTATTTTATTATATATTTTCATTTTTATTTCCTCTGGTGAATTGTCTGTATACCCACATAAATTCTGAACAAGGGTGTTTTTTCTCACTTTATATAGTAGAAATGTTAACTTACTATCATGTATGTGGCAGATATCTTTGGCTGTTTGCTACTTATATTTGTTTGGTTATTGTTGTTGTTTTCATTTTGAGATAGGGTCTCTCTGTGGAGCCCAGGCTGATCTCGAGTCTCTTAATCCTCCCACCTCAGTCTCCTGAGTAGATGGAACTATGGGCATGTGCCACTGAGCCGGCAAATTATTGACAATGTTTTTAAGATATTATACAAATTTAAATTTTGAATATTTAAATCTATTAAGGCTTTCTCTGTGTGGTTTCTATCTTTTTTTTTTTGTTTTTGAGATAGAATCTCACTTTGTCACCCTTGGTAGAGTGCAGTGGCATCGTCATAGCTCACAGCAACCTCAAACTCTTGGGCTCAAGTGATCCTCTTGCCTCAGTTTTTCATTTTTTTAGTAGAGACAGGTTCTCACTCTTGCTCAGGCTGGTCTCCACCTACCTTGGCCTCCCAGAGTGCTAAGATTATAGGAGTGAGCCACTGCGCCCAGCAACTATCTTCATTTTTCAACCACCAAAAGTTCCTTCCATTTTTAGAAGATACAGATCAAGTGTATTTTCTTATAGTTCTCTTCTACCTATTCTCATGCAAGGAAGACTTGCAATTCTGACCAAGATGGAGAAGATTGACAGCAGATTAGAGTTTGCAGGATACATGATTAGTGAATGGAAGGCAGAGAAGGAGAAACTGTCCAAAATGAAGTACACGGAGGAAAACTACAAAACAAAAAAACAGAGCCAAAAAAAAGAATATGGCATCCAGGAACTGGGGGACGACCTCAGACAGCTTCATATGCATGTAATTAAAGTCCTCAAAGGTGGTAGGGAGAGCAGAACAGAAAAGATGCCAGAACACTTGAAATTTCAATTTCCCCAAATTTGATGCAAACTACCAACCTGCACATCCACGATGTTCAATAAAAGCAAGCCCAAGAAACGTGAAAACTACGCCAAAGTACATCATCATAGAATTACTTCAAATTAATGCTAAAGAAAAACTCTTAAAAGCATTGAGAGGAAAAAGACACATTATATACAGAGGAACAAAGATAAAGACGACTGGATTTCTTGTCAGAAATAATGAAAGCAAAAAGATCTTGTACCATTGAAGTACTGCAAGGAAAAAAATCTGTTTAACTTAAAATTGTACACCCACCAAAAATATCTTTCAACATCAAAATAGATTTCTACTTCCTAGAAGATGGGTAGATATACTTTTCCCTGTTTCTTCCCATGAATAAAAACCCGGACATTGTATATAAAACAAACATAAGAAGATTTCAAATGTTAGAAGGCAGATAAGGAAGAGATTTTGAGCCCCATGGGTTGCATTTTTTTCTTTTTTCTTTTTTTTTTTCTTTTTTTTTTTGGGGGGGGGAGACAGAGTCCTCTCTGTCAACCTGGCTAGAGCACCATGGCTTCAAAGCTCACAGCCACCTCAAATTCCTGGGCTCAAGCTCCTTCTGCCTCAGCCTCTCAAGTAGCTGGGATTATAAGCGCAACTTCTCAGCTACTCGGGAGGCTGAGTCTAGAGAATCGCCTAAGCCCAGGAGTTGGAGGTTGCTGTGAGCTGTGTGACGCCAAGGCACTCTACCGAGGGTGATAAAGTGAGACTCTGTCTCTACAGAAAAAAAAAAGTGCACACCACAACACCAGGATAACATTTGTAGATTTAGTAGAGATGGGGTCTCACTTTGCTCAGGCTGGTCTTGAACTCCTAAGCTCAAGCAGTCCTCCCACCTCAGCCTCCTAGAGTGCTGCCACACTTGGTCCTGGGATTGTCTTTTTGACTTTTTTTTTTTGAGACAGAGTCTCACTGTGTCGCTCTGGGTAGAAGGCTGCAGCCTCTGATGTAGCTGGGACTACAGGCACCAGCCACAATACCTGGCTATTATTTTGTTGTTGTTGTCGTAGTTGCCATTGTTATTTGGCAGTCGTGGGCTGGATTTGAACCCCCCAGCTCCCGTGTATGTGACTGGTGCCCTAGCCACTGAGCTACAGGCATGGAGCCTGTCTTTTTTTTTTACTTATATACCCCAGGCTTCGTATTAAAGGAGCTGGACACCTAGAAACATGCATGGATGCAGGCAAAAGCAAAGTCCAGAGAAAGAAAAGCCTGTTCTCCCTAGCCAGGGGATCAGGATGAAGGCAGGCTAACCAGACAGAAGTGTTTTAGACAATGACCACTCTACTCAAGCCAAAATCTGTGGCCCTAACCCCACCCTCACTAGCAAAACGCAAGTGGGGAGCCCTAGACCAGGCGTCCTCAAACTACAGCCCATGGGCCACACGCAGTCTGCCTAGGGCATTTATCCGACCCACCGGGTGTTTTTGCCATGGCTGCCTGTCCTGCTTAGCAGCCGACTCGTCCTGGGGCCCACCGTCCGGCCCTCCAACCGTCTGAGGGACAGTGAACTGGACCCTTGTTTAAAAAGTTTGAGGACCCCTGCCCTAGACTTTCTCTCCTTGCCAGGCTGTAACAAAGTGCTCCATCGCCCCACCAGGGTAGTGTCAGAGGAGGCCAAGAGGGGACCTAGGCGGTAACAGGTCCTCCTCCCCACCACAGTGTCAGTGGAGACCACTGGGAAGCCCAGACTTCACTCCTAATGTGGCAATAAGGCGCCCTCTAAGTCCCCAGCAGGGCAATGTTAGAGGAGCCTAAGGCAGGGGAAAGACTTTCACCACTTTCCAGGGATGATGGGCCCACCTCCCAACACACACGGTGCCAAGAGACGCCATGTGGGAATAAGTAAAAAGCTAGTCCCCTCTATTCCTGCCAGGATAGTATTGGTAGAGGCTTAGTGGGGAATAACAAAGCAAGAACAAGGACCCTTTGGTCCTGAGTGTCAATAAAAGCAGAACCTGGGTTCCACTTCCACTGGCGGTGAAGTGTCCCCCTTCACCTGCCATAATGGTGTCAGAGGAAGTCTGCTAAAACAGAGATGTGAACAAGACCCAGCGTCTCAGGTGCAAAATAACCAAACTGTCCAACTTCCAGCTGAAAAATCATTCATCATACCTAGCACCAGTAAGAAAGTAAGTAAATGAAGGGGGAAAGGAGGAGCAATAGACACAAATGTGGAGATGACATGGATGTCAGAGTTATTTAGGATTCTATGGCGGCCCCGATAAAACTGCTTCAACAAGCAGTTATAGGCTCAGCACCTGTAGCACAGTGGTTAAGGCGCCGGCCACATATACTGAGGGTGGTGGGTTTGAACCCAGCCCTGGCCAGCTAAAACAACAAGGACAACTGCAACAAAAAATAGCCAGGCATTGTGGTGGTTGCCTGTAGTTCCAGCTACTTCGGAGGCTGAGGCAAGAGAATCGCTTAAGCCCAAGAGTTAGAGGTTGCTGTGAGCTGTGACACCACAGCACTCTACTAAGGGCAATATAGTCAGACTCTGTCTAAAAAGAAAAAACAAAACAAAACAAACAAAAAACCCCAAGCAGTTATGTATATGCTAGACACAAATGAAATAAATGATAGTGTCCATAAAGTAACAGAAGAAATAGAGAAGAAGCAGATGCAGATTTCAGAACTAAAGTCTGATAACCAAAATGAAAAGTCAGGGGACAGGGTCAGTAGCAATGTGGAGAAGGCAGAGGGGAGATATCAGTGACCCTGAAGGTGACACAGGAGAGAGGTCCTCTCTGAACCAGAGAAAGAAAATGAACTGGAAATGACAACAACAAAAAAATAAATGAAACAGAGTTACCTAACAACTGCAGTCAATGTAAACTAATTCTGTGTACCCTCAATGAATCCCAGACAAAAACAAACAAACAAAAGAAAATCAAAACAAATATAAATAAAATTGAGACGAGGAGGGCAATGCCTGTAGCTCCATGGGTAGGCACCAGCCACATACACTGGCGGGTTTGAACTCAGCCCAGACTAGCTAAAAAAACAATGACAAATGCAACAACAAAAAAAAAAATTAAAAGGATGGCGCCTGTGGCTCAAAAGAGTTAGGTGCTGGCCCCATATGCCGGAGGTTGTGGGTTCAAACCCAGCCCTGGCCAAAAACAAACAAAAAAAAGCTAGGCATAGTGTCAGGAGCCTGTAGTCTCAGCTACTTGGGAGGCAGAGGCAAGAGAATTGCTTAAGCCCGAGAGTTTGAAGTTACTTTGAGCTGTGACGCCATGGCACTCTACCCAGGGCAACATAGTGAGACTCTGTCTCAAAAAAAATAAAAAAAGATTGAGAATAGGATAACAAACAAACAAACAAACAAACAAAACTAATATTCAGCAATATGCAGGATTATAGCAAAAAGTCTAACATCCATGTCGTCAGAGTACCAAAGAGAGAGGAAAAAGAAGGCAAGGTTACAAAGGCACTCAAAGCTGGGAATTTCCTAAATTTAGCAAAAAAGACAAAAAAGGGAGAAAACTACAGATTCAGAAGTTACATGAACTTCTGAAAGCTAAAGACAAAGAAAAATACTGACTGCTGGGCGGTGCCTGTGGCACATGGAGTAGGGTGCTGGCCCCACATGCTGAGGGTGGCGGGTTCAAACCCAGCCCTGGCCAAAAACTAAAAAAAAAAAAATACTGACTGCAGCCGGAGAAAAATAACGGTCCCCTATAGATTAAAAAAAAAAAAAATGAGTCAAATGATAGAGGATTTCTCTTTGAAAACCACAAAGATCACAAGAAAGTAGCATGTTTTTTAAGTGCTGAAAGAAAACAAATTGTCAACTCAGAATTCCATATCTAGTGAATAGATTCCTCAGGAATAAAAGAGAACAATATATTGCGATGAAGGAAAACTAAGATAATTTGATGTCAGCATATATGCCGGCACAGAAGGGCTAAAGGATGTTCTTTAAACAGAAAGGAAGTGATAAAAGAAGGAATTCTGGAATATCAGGAAGGAAGAAGGAACTTGGTAAACAAAATATTGGCAGATACAGTAGATTTTCCTTCTCCTCTTGAGCTTTCTAAATTCTGTGCAATGGTTGAAACAAAATTTCTTACACTGCTGAAAGGATTGTCGATGTAGGTAGAGGAAATAACAAAGATAGATAACTATATTATAAACTGGGGAGAGTAAAGGGATGTGACCGGAGGTAAAGGTTGTACATTTTGTTCCTGCTGGTAAAAGATGTTGATACCAGGACACTTTGATAAATTATGTATATATAAGTTAATCATAGAGAAACAACTAAAAAGCAATACAAAGATATAAAAAGGCCCCAAAATAACAAATGCTGGTGAGGGGGTGGAGGAAAAGGAACTCTTTTTTGTTTTGTTTTGTTTTGTTTTTCTGAGACAGAGCCTCAAGCTGTCGCCCTGGAGAGTACTGTGGCATCACAGCTCACAGCAACCTCCAACTCCTGTGCTCAAGCAATTCTCCTGCCTCTGCCTCCCAAGTAGCTGGGACTACAGGTGCCTGCCACAACGCCCAGCTATTTTTGGTCAGAGCTGTCATTGTTGTTTGGCAGGCCTTGGCTGGATTTGAACCTGCCAGCTCAGGTGTATGTGGCTGGCCCCTTAGCCACTTGAGCCAAGCCAGGAAAAGGAACTTTTATGGAAACTTTTTTCTTTCTTTCTTTCTCTCTCTCTTCTTCTTCTTCTTTTTTTTTCTTTTCTTTTCTTTTTTTTTTTTTTTTTTTTTGCAGTTTTTGGCCGGGGCCAGGTTTGAACCCACCACCTCCTATATATGGGAGCTGGCGCCCTACTCTCACAGGCACTGCCAGGGGAACTCTTATACACTGGAAACTAGGAGAACAGTATAGAAGGTCCTTAAAAACTAAACAGAGCTCTCCTATGACCCAGCAATCCCACCACGGGGCAATTTCCCGAGCTCAGAAAGAACAACATATCAAAAACACATCTGCACTTCCGTGTATAGCCAAGACGTGGCATCAACTTAGGTGTCCAAACACATGAACAAATGAAGGAAATGTGGTGTCTACACACCATGGAGTGCTATTTAGCCATAAAAAATGAAATCCTGTTATTTGTGGTATCATGGATTCAGCTAGAGGCCATTGACTAAAGTGAAATAAACCGAGAACAGAAAATTTAAATGAAACATCAAATGTTCTTATTCATTTCCATGAACAAAAGCTTGAAGAAGTTGATCTCACAGAAGTAAAAGCAGAGCAAAGGGATAGAAGGCTGGACAGGGTCAGGGGAAAGGAGGGATAAGGAGAGATTTTTTTGGATTTTTTGTTTGTTTGTTTTGTTTTGTTTGAGACAGAGTCTCACAATGTCGCCCTCAGTAGAGTACTGTGGCGTCACAGCTCACAGCAACCTCAAACTCTTGGGCTTAAGCAATTCTCTTGCCTCAGCCTCCGAAGTAGCTGGGACTACAGACGCCCACCACAACGCCCGGCTATTTTTCTGTTGCAATTGTCATTGTTGTTTAGCTGGCCCAGGCTGGGCTTAAAACTGCCACTCACGGTGTATGTGGCTGGTGCTGTAACCACTATGCTACGGGCACCGAACCAAGAGAGATTTTTTTGTTAAATGATATAAAATTATAGCTAGATAGGAAGACTCAGTTCTAGTTTTAAATACCACTGTAGGAGACTGTAGTTAACAATAATATATTATATGGCTTCAGATAGCTAGAAAGGGCCAGGCGTGGTGTCTCATGCCTGTAATCCTAGCACTTTGGGGGGCCGAGGCAGGAGGATTGCTTTAGGACCACTTGAGATCAGGAGTTTGAGATCAGCCTGAGCAAAGTGAGACCCTGTCTCTAATACAAATAGAAATATTATCTGGATATGGTGGCAGGTGCCTGCAGTCCCAGCTATTCCAGAGGTTGAGGCAGGAGGATCGCTTGAGCCTGGGAGTTTGAGGTTGCTGTGAGCTAGGCTGAGGCCGTGGCACTCTATCCCAGAATATTAAATATGTCCCCTGTACAAAGAAATGGTAAATATTTGTGATGATGGATATGCTATTACCATGATGTGATCACTATACATTATATGTATCCCCTGAATATGTACAATTATTATTTGTCAATTTAAAAAAAATGTAGGCCAGGTATGGAGGCTCACACCTATAATTCTAGCACTTTGAGAGGCCAAGGGAGGAGAAATGCTTGAGGCCAGGAATGTAAGGCCAGCTTGGGCAACTAAATAAGACACCCCCAATCTCTACAAAAAAAAAAAAGAACTATTAGCCAGATGTAGGGGTGGGCATCTGTAGTCACAGCTATTTGGGAGTTGTAGGCAGGAGGATTGCTTGAGTCCAGGAGTTGGAGGCTGCAGTGAGCTATGATGATTCCACTGTCCTCTAGCCCAGGCAATAGAGCTAGACCCTGTCTTAAAACATTTTTTTCTAAATACACACACGCACATATATATAAAGGTAGACTTATTTATACTGACCTGGACATATCTTATCATTTGTGTAAATTTGCAATGAGCTATGATGCCATTGCACTCTGCTCAGATGCATAGGGTGGGATTCTCTCTTAACAAAAAAAAAAGCAAAGAAATAAAAATAAAAAAAAAGCAAGGAAATAAAAAAAAGAAGATTAATACCAATCAATTGCAAACTCCTATAAAAATAATAAAAATAGAAGCAAAAGAAAGCCTTCCCAACTCTATGATACCACTGTTACTTTGATACCAAAGTAGATACAGATAGCAGGAATAGCAATCTACAGACCAAATATCCCACATGAACATAGATGCAAGCATTCTTAACAAAATTTTATGAAATTTTTTTTTAATTAAAAAAGAAAAATATTGGGGGCAACGCCTGTGGCTCAAAGCAATATGGTGCCAGCCCCATATACCAGAAGTGGCGGATTCAACCCCAGCCTCAGCCAAAAACTGCAAAAAAAAGAAAAAAAATTTTTTGCAGACTCTTACTCTATTGGCCAGGCTAGAATTTCATCTGTGGCAATATCACAGCTCTCAGTAACATCAAACTCCTGGGTTCAAGTGATCCTCCTGCTTCAGCCTCCTGAGTAGCTGGGACTACAGGTGCCCACCACAATGGCCTGCTAATTTTTCTATTTGTAGCAGAGACAACATCTTGCTCTTGCTCAGGCTAGTCTCGAACTCCTGAGCTCCAGCAATCCTGCCTCAGCCATCCAGAATGCTAGGATTACAGACATGAGCCACTGTGCCTGGCCCATCTGGGCAATTCTCTTAATGAAGTCTCTTTAGTTATAAATATAGTCCCAGGTAAATTTATTAAAGATACAGACAAGATTATTCTGAAGTTTACATGAGCAAAGAATTAGAATAGGCTTGGCACCCATAGCACAGTGGTTATGGCACCAACCACATACCCCGAAGTTGGTGGGTTCAAATCTGGCCCAGGCCAGCTAAACAACAAAGACAACTGCAACAACAACAACAAAAAATAGTTGGGGCTCGGCGCCTGTGGCTCAAGTGGCTAAGGTGCCAGCCACATACACCTAAGGTGGTGGGTTCGAATCCAGCCCAGGCCCGCCAAACAACAATGACGGCTGCAACCAAAAATAACCAGGCGCTGTGGCGGGCACCTGTGGTCCCAGATACTTGGGAGGCTGAGGCAGGAGACTCAGGGGACAGCTTGAGGCTCTGTCTCAAAAAAAAAAAAAAGATTAAAAAAAAATAGCCGGGTGTTGTAGCGGGCGCCTGTAGTCCCAGCTACTGGGGAGGCTGAGGCAAGAGAATTGCTTGAACCCAAGAGTTTGAGGTTGCTATGAGCTGTGATGCCACAGCACTCTACTGAGGGTGACATAATGAAACTCTGTCTCAAAAAGAATTAGAATAGTTAAAGTAACTCTGAGAAAAGAATAATAAAGTAGGAAGCATCATTCTACCTGATTTTGAGACTGACACAGACTGTGTGATACCAGTGGAAGGGTAGATACCTTTGTTTAATGGAGCAGAACAGAGAACTAAGAACAGCCCCACACAAGAACAGCCAACTGGTTTTTTGTTTGTTTGTTTTTTGAGACAGAGCCTCAAGCTGTCCCCCTGGGTAGAGAGCTGTGGCATCACAGCTCACAGCAACCTCCAACTCCTGGGCTCAAGTGATCCTCCTGCCTCAGCCTCCCAAGTAGCTGGGACTACAGGCACCCGCAACAACTCCCAGCTATTTTTTGGTTGTAGTTGTCATTGTTGTTTGGAGGGCCGAGGCTGGATTTGAACCCTCCAGCTCTGGTGTATGTGTCTGGCATCTTAGCTGCTTGAGCTATAGGCGCCGAGCCAGCCAACTGAGTTTTTAAGAAACTTGATGAATGTGATAAGCCAGCCAACCGATCTTTGACTTTTAGAAATTAGTCAATGACACAAAAGAACTAGAAGTGGAAACTCAAACAGATACTTGTGCAATAATGTGCACAACAGCCTCGTTCCCAAGGTCCAAGAGGGGGGCAGCCCAGTGTCCAGTGACCAGTGAGGTTAAACAAACAAATGTGAAAGTGGACATCTATATAATGCAACTTTATCCAGCCTAAAAAATGAAGGAAATTCTTCATACACTGTGACATAAAGACATTATGCTAAGTGAAAAAAACAAACACAGAAGGACAAGTATTGTCCATTTATATAAGTTACCTTGGATGTCAAATTTATAGAAAGAAACTAGGAGGCAGAGGGCAGAAAGGAGAATGGGAGTTTCTGCACCTATTGAAATTTTTTTATGGTTTTTGTGGTGATTCGCATTATGTAATTTCTTGTGGTTAATGTGGTGACTCGAATTATGTAATTTGGGGGGGGTTGCAGTATTTCGGCTGGGGCCGGGCTTGAACCCACCACCCCTGGTATATGGGGCCGGTGCCCTACTCCTTGAGCCACAGGCACCACCACGAATTATGTAATTTTATAATGTTATATCAACCTTACATTTTTGAGATAGGCCCACCTTAGGTATGATGATTTATTTTAATTTATTTTTCTTTTAACTTTATTTCTTCTAATTTTTTTATTTAATTTTTAATTAAAATCATAACTGTATGCATTTATGGGGTACAATGTGATTTGATATACAATGTGGAATGCTTAAATGAAACTGATTAATGCAACCGTTACCTCACTTACTTATTCTTTTGTGGTAAGACGTTTAAAATTTACTTTCAATTATTTTGAAATATGCCCTTGCATTGTGCACATTAGGTAAGATCCCACCAAATGCCCTCCATTATTTTTCTTATGCATCACTGGATTCCATTTACAACTATATTCATGAATGAGATTCACCAGAAATCTAATTTTTTGTCCCATTTCTGTCCAGTCTGCATATCAAAGTTATGTTAGTCTGATTAATCTAAGTGTCTCTTACTTTCTTACTATCTGTAATAATTCATACAAGATTGGAATTATCTGTTTCTTGAAAAGCAGAATTTGCTTGCAAAGCTATTTAAACATTTCGGGGGCGGGAAAAGAAGATTTTAAAGTAGTGATTACGTTTCTCTGATTGCTGTAAAACAACTCAGGTTTCTTTATTTCTTTTGGATTCCATTCTGGAAAACTATTTTCCCAAGAAATAATCCAGTTCATCCATTGTCAAATGTGTTGGCATCAAGTTCATATAATAGCCTCATATATCTGT
The DNA here is from genome assembly GCF_000181295.1 of Otolemur garnettii. Taxonomy (NCBI): domain Eukaryota; kingdom Metazoa; phylum Chordata; class Mammalia; order Primates; family Galagidae; genus Otolemur; species Otolemur garnettii. The sequence goes on from NW_003852613.1 coordinate 1,568,222, forward strand.
TCACTCATTGACACATCTAGGGTCAAATATATATTTTTTTCCTGGTGTTTTTCTCTTCTGTTATTCTTGTTAATGTTTCCAGAAGCTTAGTTTTATATTTATTTTCCAAAACAAATCAATGTTTAGCTTTGCTGTTGTAAATTTTATTTTATCTGATGCTGACTCAACTAAGCTTTCTCCCGGTCGCACCCTCTGTCCCTGGACCTTTAATTTAAAAAAATAAAAATGTTTTAGGAGGATATCTCAGAATTGCATAGAACTGATTTTTTTCTCATGCAATGTGACCATCTTTTTCTTTTCTTTCATTTTTTGCAGTTTTTGACCGGGTTTTAACCCACCACCTCCAATATATGTGGCCAGCGCTCTACTCCTTTGAGCCACAGGAGCCGCCCACCATCTTTTTCTTTATCTGGAGCATTTGGTCTGCTTATCTCTTTGTGTGATTACAGTTACATCTGGATTTATTTGCTACATCCCATGTCTGCCTCCCCCACCCATTCCTCCTTTCTGTCTTCTTTTGAGTTAATTTCTGTGAGTTTTCTTTCCCTCATCCTTGTTTTCCCTCCTGGCTGGGTCTCACTTACTCCTGTGTCTATTTTATTAGCTCAAAAGTTAATGTCTAAAGTTAACATCTTTGCCATCCACTCATCCCCACTGGGTATTCTCCCAAAACCAGACCTCAGCATGTGTCACCCACCAGCCAGCTCACAAGCTATTGTTCCCAGCGCCTGTGCTGGGTGTGACTGGTGTGCAGAGTCAGTCTGGAGGGCTAAGAGCAGACCCCCCCCAACTTCTCTGCCCACCTCAGACTGGCCGCACCCAGCTTGCCAGACAGAGCCCAGTGGCAGGAAGCCATACAAACACAGGGCGGGCACCAGCTCTGTTCCCAGGAGCCGGGCCTCAGATCCTATCTGGCTCTTAGCCTGCCTTTGTCCAGCTCTGGGGACTTGGCACCCAGGTCTGGCCTGGGTCTGCACTTGCCCAAACAAGGATCAAGCTAGAGCTGGACACCCAGGGACCAGCGAGGCCACTGTAAGAACATGTGGAGACTCTCCTAGGCCTGCGGCACCTCCCGGGGTCTGCTCTCAGGCCGGTAGGTGCTCTGGGGAGGCCGGAAGGACTGGAGCGTGCACCGTGGATACCTGCTCATGTGTCCCCCTTGTTGGTCCCCTTCAGGTCCCTCTTCTCCACACTTCACACACCAAAGATGCCCGAGCCAGGAAAACCCGGCTTTATGACTGTTCCTGGCTGGCCTGACCCCTGCAGCACACGCTGGTGGGAGGAACGTCCAGTTTAAAGAGGACACTACTGCAGGCCGGTGCTCGCCTCTTCTCATCCCACGCTCAGATGTACCAAGCTTGTGGTGCAGAGACAGACCTGGACACTGAAGTGACAGCGGGTAGAGAAGGGCCGGGCAGGCTCGGTGCCTGTGGCTCAGGTGGCTAGGGCGCCAGCCACATACACCCAAGGTGGCAGGTTCGAATCCAGCCCGGACCCGCCAAACAACAATGACGGCTGCAACCAAAAAATAGCTGGGCTTTGTGGCGGGCGCCTGTGGTCCCAGCTACTTGGGAGGCGGAGGCAGGAGACTCGCTTGAGCCCAGGAGTTGGAGGTTGCTGTGAGCTGTGATGCCACGGCACTCTACCCAGGGGGACAGAGTGAGGCTCTGTCTCAAAAAAAAAAAAAAAAAGAAGAGCCGGGCAAAGGGGACATGGGCATCTGCCTGGAGAGCTGGGAGATTGCAGAGAGAATCTGCTCACACACGGGTTTAGAGGAGTGAGTAGCAGTTCCCCAGGGCAAAGATGGGCACTGGTGCCTGGGAAACAGGAGGCCCTGGGCAGCAGCAGGAACAGACTCTGGGAGGTGGTGGGGAGTGGGGCAGCGGCGTCATTATAGCTCACAAAATCTCAGACTTCTGGGTTCAAGGGATCCTCCTGCCTTAGCCCCTAGGACTGTTAGGATTACAGGTGTGAGCTGCTCTACCCAGCCAGCTTCTTCTTCTTCTTCCTTTTTTTTGAGACAGAGTCTCACTATGATGCCCTGGATAGAGCACAGCTCACAGCAACCTAAAATTCTTGGGCTTAAGCAATTCTCTTGTCTCAGCCTCCCAAGTAGCTGGGCCTACAGGTGCCCACCACAACACCCGGCTATTTTTGTTGTTATCATTGTTTAGCAGGCCTGGGCTGGGTTTGAACCCGCCAGCCCTGGTATACGTGGCCGATACCCTAACCACTGAGCTACGGGTGCCGAGCCCAGCTTTTTAAGGTGAGGTCTTGCTGTGCTGTCCAAGCTGGTCTCAAACTCCTATGTTCAAGCAATCCTTCTACCTCAGCTTCCCACAGTGCTGGGATTATAGGTACAAATCACCACATCTGGTCTGTTAATCCTTCTTCAAACATCCTGTGGATTTCTGAAGCCATCTGACCCCAGGCTTTTCTTTGGGGAAGAAAAATTTGAAACTTCTCTTTTCAAAATTTTTTGATTGTTAACTCAAAATTTATCAAATTTGGGAAGTTGCCAGCCTTTATTACTGGGAATCAGCCATTTTTCTTGACTGTTTTCCCCAGGTCGCTGGAAGCATTTGGTCAATTTTCAGAGTTGCAAAAAAGTTGATCTTTGAGTCTTTGCCAGTGTTTTTATCACTTTTATGGAGAGTGAAATTTGGATCTCCTTACTCCTCTGTCTTCACCGATGATAATCCTTAGTTGGGAGTAGACAACAGCATTCAAAATGATGAGAAATTTGGGCAGCGCCTGTGGCTCAGTGGGTAGGGCACCAGCCCCATATACTGAGGGTGGTGGGTTCCAACCCGGCCCAGCCAAAGTGCAACAAAAAAGTAGCTGGGCATTGTGGCGGGCACCTGTAGTCCCAGCTACTTAGGAGGCTGAGACACCTAAGCCCAGGAGCTGGAGGTTGCTGTGAGCTGTGATGCTACGGCACTCTCCCGAGAGCAACACAGTGAGACTCTGTCTCTAAAAAAAAGAGAGAGAGAGAAATGATGAGAAATTTATTTTAGTTATGATGGGAGGCAGAAGGATGATGGTTGGGGAACCAGAGCAAACTTAAAAATTAACTGGTGGGGCAGGACACAATTACAAGAGGGACTTTACCTAACAAATGCAATCAATGTAGCCTGGTTCTTTGTACCCTCAATGAATCCCCAACAATAAAAAATAAATTTACTGGGGGCAGTGATTCTAACTGTAGAGCCCAACAATGTGCATTTAGGGGCTGGGAACAGGTGTTCAGAGGACCCCCTCGGAAAGCACCAGGTTGGAAGAAACAAAAACAATAAATAGGGCGGCACCTGCGGCTCAGTGGGTAGGACGCCAGCCCCATATACCAAGGGTGGCAGGTTCGAACCCAGCCTGGCCAAACTGTAACCAAAAAAAAATAGCTGGGTGTTGTGGTGGGCCCCTGTAGTCCCAGCTACAAGGGAGGCTGAAGCAAGAGAATCGCCTAAGCCCAAGAACTGGAGGTTGCTGTGAGCTGTGACGCCACGGCACTCCACCAAGGGTGACAAAGTGAGACTCTGCCTCTAAAAAAAAAACAATAATGAACAAACAGGGAGGTTGAGAAGGGGAGAAGCTGCACACACTTGTGCATTTCATGTTTTTACAGAGTAAAACAGAGAGGAAGTGTCCACAGTCACGATGTGGAGTGCACACTTTAGAGTTACGAGGTAGTCATTGGAAGAGCCGGAAACAGAAATAGTTGAGACAGGCCATCTGCAGGCAGCAGAGCTGAGGTGAGACAGGGAAGCCGTTCACCGACTTCTTTATAGTTTGAACTTTCTTCCTCAAATGCAGCTGTTCTCACTATAATAAATACAAAGGAAGTCTATGAGACAGCCAGTCAGAGAGGGCTGCTGGGGCTGCTGGTCAACAGCTCTGCCTTCCCTGCCTGCTGCCTCCACCGACTCGGCTCCGCTGACCACCCATCCACCAGCAGCTGAGGCCAGGGAGTGCACCGGGCTCCTAGGAAGGGCCCTGCAGAGCTACAGCCCCTCCTTTACCATGGCACGTCCCCTCCACCTCCTTCCAGGGTCAGGCACCAGCAACAGAGTACAAACAAGACAAGAGGATGCTGGAACACCAGGAATTGTCAGCCAGAGTCACAACCTGGAGTCACAGAGCTCTGGACAGAAAGGGACCTTCCCAAGGTCATGTGGTGACCCAGTCCTTTCCAGAACCAGCAGTCTTTGGGGCTTAAAAACATAAATGTCAAATCTAAAACAGGCAAAGCTGGGGCGGCGCCTGTGGCTCAGTGGGTGGGGCACCAGCCCCATATACTGAGGGTGGCAGGTTCGAATCAGGCCCTGGCCAAACTGCAATGAAAAAGATCCGGGCGTTGTGGCAGGCACCTGTAGTCCCAGCTACATGGAAGGCTGAGGCAGAAGAATCGCCTAAGCCGGCTCGGTACCTGTGGCTCAAGTGGCTAAGGTGCCAGCCACATATACCTAAGGTGGCAGGTTTGAATGCAGCCCAGGCCCTCCAAAAACAACAATGACGGCTTCAACCAAAAAAAAAACCAAATAGCTGAGCGTTCTGGCAGGCACCTGTGGTCCCAGCTACTTGGGAGGCTGAGGCAGGAGACTCACTTGAGCCCAGGAGTTGGAGGTTGCTGTGAGCTGTGATGCAATGGCACTCTACCCAGGGGGACAGCTTGAG